>NC_133662.1:125562516-125896460 GCF_037893015.1 Macrotis lagotis | reverse complement strand
ACTCACATTCTTAGCAGACAGTCAGGTCAGATAGCTTATGAACTCTTCAAATTTTCAATCCTCTTGCTATTCAAACTCCATATTCTTTCACTAAGTACTTCACCTCTAATAGCACATATTTAGCAATACTTTTAACATTTTTAGCAATCAATGCAAGTATGAGATAGATATTCTTTCAAAGAAAGAACATTGAACCTTAGAGATATGATCTTTCATAGTGAATTTACCCAAGAGGGATAGAGTTTACATGAGGATCAGAAATTCTAAATGAAATTCTACATTTATGAAACTTGCTTTACAAAGAATGCACATTTAAGTTCAAAAAAACCTTTAATATGTTTATTAATCATGATACAACATAATTTGCATATTGAAGTATTTGCCCTCCTCAGAAAGATGACCAAGAAAAAGAATTTAATAAATTTAATTTACATTTATATTTGAAATATTATTTACATTTCTAAGACTAATATCATTAAGAATGCTAAGTACTTCTAGATATTATGAAAATTATACTTCCTAAAAATTAGGTATTTATTTTATGCATTTTCTGAAGCAATTATTTTGAAATTGATTAGCAAGCATATTTCATGTTCTTCCCTCTAACCTCCAACCCGTATTCTCCTCATGAGATAAAGTTAGAGTCGGTTTTTTCTGAACAACTAGATAAATGAAGCACTAAGTCTGAACCAATTTTAATTGAGAGTATGTTTAGAGAGGATTTGCTTTCCTATAATACCCAACCTAGAATCTTGAGAATAAATAGAAAATAGTAAATCAATCTCACTAAGTTCCCTTACAACCTATATTAGAAGAGTGAGTTTTCAGTGGAATTCCTTTTCTGTTTTATAAACTAAGCAAATGGTAATTTCTATAGGTAATATATTACAAAATAACTCTTGGACTTTTCATATTTGGAAAGGAATTAAGAAGTCAAACTTCATTATTGCATTTGAACAAAAATCTCTTCTATGACATGCACATCAATGTTCACTCAGTCTCATCCTTGAAAATCTCTATATAAGGAATGTAGCTTACCAGATAATCCTATATTTTTAATTGATATTTTATTTTTACAAATAAATATTATGGAAGCTTTTTCAACATTCATCCATAGGCATATGTTTGTTTTTAAGTTAGAAAATTTCCTTCCACCCTCCCTTCCCATCCCCGTCCCCAAAAGCAAATTTGTGATAAACATAATTAGCTATTTTGGTGTGAAGAATTAGGATTAAGGGAAAGAGACACATAAGAGAATTTTTTTTATAAAGTAGTCATCAGATTCTGAAGGGTTTTTTAAAATTTTTTTCACCAATTGATAGTCAAAGGATACGAATAGACAATTTTCAAATGAAGAAATTAAAACCATATACAATGATATGAAAAATACTCCAAATCATTATTGAGTGGAGAAATGCAAATTAAAACAACTCTGAGTTGTCACTTTTCACCTATCAGCTTGGCTAAGGTGACAAAAAAGGAAAACGATCAGTATTGGAGAGATTATGGAAGAAGTGGAACATTAATACATTGTTAGTGGAGTTGTGAATTGATCCATCCATTCTAGTGAGTAATATGGAAATATGTCCAAAGAGCAATAAAAAGTTCATTCCCTTTGACCCAGAAATTCCAATTCTTGGCCTATCCAGAAGAAATCTTAAAAAATCAGATGTCCTACATATTCCAAAATATTCATAGCAGCCCTTTCTGTAGTGGCAAAGAATTGAAAACTGAGGGGATATCCATCTATTGGGGAATGGCTAAACAATTTTTGATACATGAGTACTATGTAATATTATTATTATATAAAAAACTACAAATGGTTGAATTCTATAGATATATGAGAATGAGTTCAGGATCTGACTCTGAGCAAAGGGAGCAGAATGAAGAGAACATTCTAGACATTAACAACTACATTGTGAGATGTTCAACTTTGATGGAAGCAACTCCTCTCAGCAGTTTGTAAGTCAGTAGAACTGTATTAGACTGGCTATGGACTATGCTATACCCATCCAGAGGAAGAAAAACAAAGCCAAATGAATAAATAAATAACCCTTCAGAATAGGATGAACCCTTTATAAAAAAAAAAGCTGTCTCTCTCTCTCTCTCTCTCTCTCTCTCTCTCTCTCTCATAATATATATATATATATATATATATATATATATATATATATTAATTTTTGTACAAATGCTGTTTTCATACTCTACTAAAATATTCTTGTTTAAGAGTAAACATAATACTCCCTCCCCTCCAAAATATAGACCCGCATGAGCAATAAAGTAAAGGGAGGAGAAAAAAATAAAAATAAATTTAAAAAATGTTCTTCAGTCTGCGTTTCAACACCACCAACTCTATCACAGGTGGATCACATTCTTTATGATAAGTCCATCACAAAAGCTACTTCCATAATTTTCCAGATCTGTTGATTTTTCAAAGATATGTTTCACATTTTCTTCTAATTTTTCATTGTTTTAGTGTTGAAGTATTGTATCTTGACTTCTCATAAAGTCAACAGCTTCCTTTAGCTCCATTCTACATCTGAAGGATTTGTTTTCCTCAGAGAGCTTTATTATTTCTTTTCCCATCTGGCCAATTCTGCCTTTTAAAACATTCTTCTCCTCAATAAATTTTTGAACTGTTTTATTCATTTCACTTATGCTGGTTTTTAACATGTTATTTTCTTCACATTTTTTTTGTATCTCCTTGATTATGCTGCTGACTTCTTTTTCATGTTTTGCCTGCATCTCTCTTATTTCTTTTCCCAATTTTTCTTCTCTCTCCCTTACTTGATTTTCAATATCTTTTTGAGCTCTGTTATAGCCTGAGCCATATATCTGGTTTTTTTCCTTGGAGTTTTTAGATGCAGAAGCTTGTATTTCCTCATCTTCAGAGTGAGTATTTTGATCCTTCTTGGGATCATAGACAATGTATTTCTCAATGGTGTTCCTCTTTTTTCTCCATTTACTCATTTCCCCAGCCTGTGCCTGGTTTTGGGGTGCTTTCTGAGCTTTTGAGTATTATTAGGACACCCCGCCCACAAACAAGGATTTCAATGTGTGAAGCCCTGTGTTCCCTCCTGGTCTGTGAATGACCACAAGCACACCCCTCTGCCATGGGACTGAGGTGGGGGCATCTGCTGTTCTATGGAATGCCTAGATGTGATCAGGATCTGAATGTGGTCAGAGCCTCAGAGTCCTGTTCCCGGTATGGGAGATAGACCTCTGAAGTCTCTCTCCACTCCCCTACCTTTGGTAGGCTAAGCACTCAAGGCTCAGTTGCCTGGGATCTCCTGCTTACCTGCTAAACCTGCTTCTGTTTTGTGGTTCTGAACTGCCGGCCTAATGCTGCTCTCTGAGTGTGCTGAGGACTGGGCTTCATGTGCATGCTCTGGCAGAGGTCCCCCTCTGATCTTCCAAATTGTTCTCATTACTCCCTGGGGTATAGGTCAGAAAACTAACTCCGCCCCCTGTCATGAGCTGTAGTTCCCAGCATCCCGGGGCTGCCTCCAGGAGGCTGAAGTTCCTTCAGTCTGGCAGGTGGCCCCTCTAACCCCATGGAGTGGAGCCTTTCCACTATTTTCCAGGTTACCCTTGTCTGGAGAATTGTCTCACTGGCTCCCTCTGTGGACTCTGTCTCTCAAAAATTTAGAGTCATAATTTATGATTTTTGAAATATTATGGAGAAAAGACCTAAGAGAGGCTCTTCTCCTGTCACCATCTTAGCTCTGCTTCCATCCTATATTTTTTAACTTTTTTTTAATTATTAGGAAATATTTCCTTAAATCAAGTCCAAATCAGTTAATAGTATCTAATATATGACATATAGTTCTAAGTGTTGTATGACATGTCAACAAAATCTCTATCTCAGTGTGCTTGTTTCCTCTTCAAAGTAAACACTATATACATGTGTGTGTGTGTGTGTGTGTGTGTGTATTATATATAATGTGCTGGATTTATAATGTTGCCTAAAAACATATACATGTTTTTATGCATCTATATATGCATATAGGGATTGAATTCAGCTTCAAATCCATACATTGACATTAACCTTTATCACTTTAGTCTGTTTTAGTTGGTTTAAAATGATGTAGGACCTGGAGCTAGGGAGAGAAGGCTCATTGTTCTTCTGTCCATATTCATTTCAGGATTTTAAGAATGAACATGAATGTGGATGAACTATGAATAGTTGCTCTTTACAAGTCACTGGCTATGCCAACATATTGAAGGGAAGATTCTCATTTCCAGAGGTCCTTGCCATAACTGATAAGAAACAAAGATACTGGCTTTGGAAGGAGCTATCTCACTTTGCATGTCTTCCTGGGCATTTCTTCTAGTAAGTATGTCTGATAATAACCCCATCCTAAATTGGAGACCAATGGCTTTAAAACTTCAGTTAGTGTTTCATGTCCTCCTTCTGATAATGTAGGATAAAAAAGAAAACTACCAAAACTTTTTCAAAGCTGTATCTTTGGGTAGTGTATTTGTGCACTTAGACTGTAGCAAGGACATTCTTTTTTTCTTTTTCTGTTTTAGAGACAAGTATTATAATTCAGGCAAAAATTATAAACCTTTTCTTATCTATATAATCATAATAATTTTCATTCTGATCTGGTGTTGTACCTAAAGACTAGCCCTCCATTAGCATATACCTCAAATAGAAACAAGACCCTTACTCAATTAACAAGCCTGACACCAAAAAGGTATAGCTGTTAAACTGTTAATCTTTAAAACCATTATCCTTTTCAATTCTACACTGTATTAACAAAGATCTGCTCCCAGTTAATCTGGCACCTCCAAGTCAAGTACTATAAATTCATTATGCTACAACACTAACCCTGAACTAAAGATGACCTCTTCAGACATGTAAGGGCCACTGTTTTATGTCTTACTTAAAGCCATTCCTTAGTTCCTCCCCAGTACTGCCCTTTCTCCTCCCCCCAACCCTCCCAACCCAAAGGGCAAAGTTTCCTTAAAAAACTCTGCCCTACAACATTATGAGATGATCACCCTTGATGGAAGTAGCCATTTTCAGCAGGCCAGAGAGCTAGGGCAACTGTTTTAGACCAACTATGGAGGAAGAAAAACTAAACAAAACAAGCCCTCCCCTCAAAAAACAACCCTTCAGAATCTGATGAGCACTTTATAAAAAATATTTCATATTTCTCTTTCTGCTAATTCCTAATTCATCATACTGAAAATGACTAATCTATAAACATGTTTATCAGAAATATGTATGTAAAATGCTGACCTGACTGTTCACCACTGAGGGGAAGTGGGGTGGGAAGAAAGGGTGGAAGGAAATTTTGTAACTTAAAAATATACATGTGCATGTGGATGAAAAAAAATTTGCCCCTTCTCTAACATGCTGTTATTCTCAGTCTACTTGCCAGTTTCTGGTAATTGTTTCTTTTCTTTCCCTTCTCAAATGACTCTTTCTATTAAAACTCACTTTTCTTTACCTTACTGCTTCCTTCAAGAATTCTGATAATTAACTTGTATTTTTGACTGTTCTTACAATTCTGCGCTAGAGAACCACGTGATTTCCTCAAATTTAAGTTAACCCTTCCAGTGGTCGTTGCAAGTCGCCTTCCTCAGCAGTGTCCACCTCCGAGGCACTTGTCTTCATTTACCCATTAACAAGAACAACCCTCCCCCCCCACACACACACATGTCTGCATTATCTTGAAGTTTAGAGAAATTCTAATAAATCTGTATGCTAATCTAATTCGGTTTTGTACTTTCTTACTGATTATGATAAACTGCACTAAAAATGAAGGTAAACACATATTTAACTAATTATTATTTTAAGGTCAAAAATCAGTGAGAACCCCTCTTCATTTTTGGAGGACCTATCCTCAAATGATAGAAGAGAAGGTGTGCTAGGGTCCTTGGGATCAAAATGAATAGAATATGACTAAATGACTCAATAATAATAGCAAATATAAACTCTCTCCTCTCTCCACACAATATCTCAAATAATACTCAAATGACCTTGACCTAAAGCAAAACATTATTTTTTTTTGTTTTTTTGCACATTAAAACCGATCACTCAAAGGAGCAGGATATAAAATAAACCCATAAAAATCATCAGCATATCTATATATGAACAACAAAGCCTAAGAGGAAGAGATAGAAAGAAAAATTCCATTTAAAATAACTGTAGATAACATTGAATTCTTCGGAATCTACCTCCTAAGAAAAACCCAAAAACTGTATGAACACAATTATAAAGCTCTCCTTTATAAAGTCAGATCTAAATAATTGAAAAAATGCCAAATGCTCAGGGTTCAATCAAGCTAATATAATAAAAATGACATTTCTACCCCAATTAAATTACCTTTTCACTGGCAAAGCAATCAAACTACCAAATGACTACTTTACCAAGCTAGATAAAATAGTAATAAAATTCCATATGGAGCAACAAAAGGGCAAGAATAACAAGGGAACTGATGAAAAAAAATGTCAAGGAAGGTAACTTAGCTCTACCACATCTAAAACTATACTAGAAAGTAACAGTCATCAAAACTGCCTGGAACTAGCTAAGAAATAGTGTATTGGATCAATGGATTAGGATAGGTTCAAAAGAAACCACAGTGAATGACTACAGGAATCTACTATTTTTTTTTTTTTGCAAGGCAAATGCGGTTAAGTGGCTTGTCCAAGGCCACACAGTTAGGTAATTATTAAGTGTCTGAGGTCGGATTTGAACTCAGGTACTCTTGACTCTAGGGCTGGTGCTCTATCCACTGCGCCACCTAGCTTCCCAAGAATCTACTATTTGACAGACCCAAAGACATCAGTCTCTGGGATAAGAACTCACTATTTGATAAAAAATTTATTGGGAAAACTGGAAATTAGTATGGAAAAACTAGGCATAGATCCACAACTCACACCCTATACCAAATTAAGGTCAAAATGGGTACAGGATTTAGACATAAAGAGTGATACCATAGATAAATTAATAGACCAAAAAATACTCTACCTATGTGATCTATGGAAAAAAGGATATCTTTATGACCAAACAAGAATTAGAGCATATTATAAACTGAAATATAAATTATTTTGATTATATTAAATTAAAAATGTTTTGCACTAATGAAAGCAATGCTACCAAAATTAGAAGAAAAGCAGAAAGCTGAACAATCTTCACAATCAAGAGTTCTATAAAAGATCTTATTTCTAAAATATATAGAAAATTGCATTAAACTTATAAGGTCACAAGTCATTCCCCAACTGATACATGGTCAAAGGATATGAACAGACAGTTTTCAAATGAAGAAATTAAAGCTATATGAAAGAATCTGAAAAAATGATCCAAATCACTATTGACTAGAGAAATGAAGTATCATCTCACACCTATTAGAATAGCCCAGATGAGAAAAAAAGGAAGATGATCAATGTTCGAGAGGTTGTGGGAGGTTTGGGACATTGATGCATTGCTGGTGGAGCTGTGAATGGATTCCATTTTTCTGGAGAGCTATATAGAATTATGCCCAAAGCGCAATGAAATTCTTCATACTCTTTGACCCAGCAAATCCAATTTCTAGGACTATATCCAGAAGAAACTGTAAAAAAATGGGAAAGTCCTACATGTTCCAAAATATTCAGTGTATCTTTTTTTGTAGGGGCAAAGAATTGGAAAATGAGGGGATGCCCACCAATTGGGAAATGGCTAAAGAAGTTATGGTACACAAATACTATGGAATATTATTGTTCTATAAGTAACAATACATAGTCAGACCATAGGGAAGCATGGAATGACTTATGGGATCTGATGCTGAGCTAAGGGAGTAGAGTCAAGAGAACAATTTCCACATTAACAACATTATGAGATGAACAACTTTGGTGGAAGCAATTCTCAATAATCCAGAGAGCTAGGACAACTGTATTGGACTGGTAATGGACTATATTTTCCCCAAACAGAGGAAGAAAAACAAAACAAAACACATAGGAAAAAACCCTACTAAATCTGAAGAACACTTTATAAAAATTATCTCATATGTCTCTTTCCCTTAATCCTAATTCCTCATGCCAAAAATTATTAATTTGTAAACATGTTTAACAAAATATATATGTAAAATGCTAACCTATCTTTTCCTTACTGAGAGGAGGGAGGTGGGAAGAGAGAGTGGAGGGAAATTTTATAATTTTGAAATATGCACATACAAATGGAATAAAATAAATAAATAAATATATTATAAAAAACTCCTCATTCTGGAAGGTCTTGAGGAAAAGAAATTACTAATTTTTTTCTCTTCCTCAAAATGTAAACATGCTTTCTCATCACTTTTCTGAAGGAACGATTGGCCCCAGTAATTCAACAAACATTTACTTATGTAAATAACTATTTGGCAAGAACTGTGAAGTTCAGAATACAAAGAAAGGGGGGGAAGAATATAAAACTCAAAGAAGGTCACATTTTAATGAGAGAAATTTGATGTAAATAAATATAAATAGATGATAGAGATTCTGAGAGAGGAAGAAATCATCTGGAAAGAATACAAGAGGCCTTTGTGTTGATGAAGTTTTACTTTAAGTCTGTAGTAATATAAATTATGCCCTTGATTTTACTCATTTTGTTTTATATCATTTCATGCAGGTATTTCTTGATTTCTCTGAATCCTTTTTTTCATACTTCATGTTGTTATTTTAATCATAGAAGTCATTTTTATCATAATTTATTAAATTGTTTTTTAAATCAATAATTATCTATTTTGTTATTTGTTTCAGAGAAGTCTTGCAATAAATATTATTTTCGCATGTAGTAGTTCCTCTCATTTTAACTTTGACTTCTGTAGGAAATGGGAAAACTGCATGTGTTTTTGTTTGTTTGTGTGTGTGTGTGTGTGTGTGTGTGTGTGTGTGTGTGTGTGTGTGTATGTGTGTAGTGTGTATGTATCCTGGTTCAAAGGTTGTAGCACAGTTGGATGATATTTTGGGTAGATTTCAGAATTGTTTTCCACAATAATTAGACCAATTCACATCTTTATTCCCAGAATCTACCTTCTTCCTGCTTCTCACCATGCAAAATTAGCCTAAGTTACCAGTACAAGAGAGAAATACATCTCAGAGGATTGACTTTGTTTTATTTAGATCCTCACCTTAGTTTCCTATTTTACTGTTCTACAAAGAGCTACATTCAAAACAAAGAACAAAATAACAGAGGATTTAGAAAAGATTCTTGTAGTATAAATTTGTCAGTCAGATTAGAGTTGGGTATTCAAGGTCTTAACTTTTCTATAAATTCTTTTCAAATGCTTCCTAATTGTGATAAGATATTATACCCAGGAACTCAATACACTACCAGCTTAAGATGAAATGTAATGAGATGCAAGCATTTATCATTGAGTCAGGTCAAAATTCCTAAAAGATAAGTGTTCAGCTCTTTTAGAAAAAAAGAAAAAAACTACTAAAATCAATAGGCAATTTTACTGTTTCATTCATTCACCTTCAGATAGACTATACTGAATGAATGTTACCAAGTATATGAGATACTTGACCTCAAGTATAAGACTAAGATTTGAATTCATCAAAATACTTTCAAAAGAATATTAAAACTTTTTTCTAATTTATTTCCAATTATATTTTTAATCAGAATTCACTAGCAACAATTTATTTGTGATTCATTGCAATAAATATCTCTAGGGGTTTATTAAAAAAATTATAATATGTATTAGACATAATACCTAATAATGACTATTGTCCTTTAAGTTCATTCAAATTATTCTTTAATAGCTCAGAATGTGTAAGGACCTGCCTTCATTTTGTTTTTGCTGGGATTCCCTTGAGTACTCTTCTCTCTCTTTTTCCCCTTTCATTTTATTGTTTCTACTCTGAGAAACAACTTGTCTCAGATCATGGGAACTATGAGTACTGTTTGTGTCTTGACCATGGAGTCTGTAGTTCTATGTCCTATAAATTGACAATAGGGGAAGACAGACTTCAATTCTACTATCAGGCTGGGAGGTGTTGTAACACTAGACCTAGTGTCATGAAGACTGGAGTTCTAATTGAGTCTCAAGTACTTACTAATTATATATCCCTAGATAAGGTAATTGAATTCTATTGGCCTCAGTTTCCTCAATTGCAAAGTGGAGATAATTATTAGCATCTACCTCCCAGGATTTTAAATATATATATATATATATATATATATATATATATATATATGTAAACATACATATATATTTAAATATATATATATATAGTATCAAAAGAGATAATACTTATGAAGGACTTAGAATAATTCCTGACTCATAGTACACATTTAATAAATGGTTGCTTCCTTCCTTCTTTTCTTTCTTCCTACCAGAGCTTCATCAGGGAGTATGTGCTTAAGATGCAAACTGTAAAAAAAAAAAAAGTTTTCATTTCATTTTATATAATTCCATACTTCAAGTACATTTTTAAATAAATTTGGGATTTGTAGGTCACCTCCAATAAATTCAATTAAATTCAATCAAATTAAAAAAAAATATATATACATACATATACATATACATATATATATATATATATATATATATATATATATATATATATATATGAAATATTTTCTTTGTGCAAGATATTCTCTTAGGGACCAGGAATAAAAAAGATGAAAAACAACATTGTCCTAAAATAATAGAGGAAGACAAAACATATACACAAATAATTATGCTAAAAGACAGACTGCGATAAGCATAAAAGTGAGGTTAAGAAAATGTATTTTATTAGAAAAATAGTTTTTATTGTTTGGCTCCTATTTCCACCCACACAGCTATTCCACCCTGTTTCTCAGTCTAAACCTGTGCTATTCTTATCTGCAATTTCCAATAAAATTTCCAGAAAGGTTCTAACTTACCTTTCTCCTTATTCATTAGAAATCTGAAGAGGGTAACTTTTATGCCTGCTCATTGCATATTATTCCTTACTATAACACTGCTCCATCTTCTTTTCTCTTCATATATGCCTTTAAAGATGAATTCTTTTATACTGTTCTTCTATAGTAATTGATTGGAGTTTACTGAGCTCCATCATGGAACTTTTGTCATGATCTTTGGATTATTTGTCAACCTGATTCTTTCAAGGTCATGGTGTTCTATGATTTATGGCCAGTGAGCATCACTGGGGGAGAATTGGCATCAAAGTGAGGAATTTTTGTGGCAGCAAGCAATTGGGGATATTTGAAAACATTGTCTAATTTCCCAAGTGAAATCTGATCTGATTTCTTTTTAATGACTTAATTCTGAGCACCTCTCCCTCTATACACTTCTATTGCAGCACCTGTACAAGAAATATACATCGAGGGACCATTTGACCAGCCTTATGTTCAGCTGTGTGTCATGGTCTGATCAATGTGAGTCTTTCGTCAACTTTGTTCTAGTGTGGAAGGTTATACTAATCTATTTTGCCTTATTCTCTGTTTGTTTTTCCTAGACCGATAGAGTTTGTTTATTCTCAAAAGGTTATAAAGTGTATGAAATGAAAATAAAAAGCTAATGAGTTAATGAAGCTTGTTGAAATAAAACCTTTATGGAATAATAGCTTTAAAAGTAAATGCAAATGAGTATACATCTCTGACTTACTCACTTTCTTTTTCTTCCCACCTCTTAAATATTTTATTGATCCCTTTGTCCTTGTAGAAGAATTGTTTTTGGGGGGAGAATCTTCCCCATTTCAAATTGACAAGATTGAACTCTCCCTTGTAAAAAATAAGACAATCAGGTAAAAATATCTAATAAAAGTCATCATATTTGGCAATGTGTATAATATTCTAAACTAGGAGAACCTTCTTTCTTCAATAAGGAGAACGGTGTGTTTCATTGCTATTCTTCCTGATTATCATTGGGTTTTTCAGTTACTCAGAGATCAATATTTTTATCAGATTCTTTCAATAGTTTTTATTAATTTTTATTCTACAGTAAATGTATTATTTTTGGTTCAACTTATTTTATTTTGAATTAGTTTATATAGCACTTACTATGCTTTTGCCTAAATGCCTCATTTTCCTTTCTTCCTACAAAAATGATGTTTCTTTATGTGCATATGCTATAGATTTTTTCTTTTCTGTTATTTCTCAACTGATAAAATTGACTTTGTTTCTCAACCAATCCTACAAACTTTGTTTCTAGTTATTTGCTGTGAGTAATTTGGAATAGATTGAAAATTTATTTCATTATTAGATTTTCATGAGGTACATGGTCAGGAATGAGATCAATGTAGATAAGGACAGATTAGTTACTTTTCTTATAAAATTCTGAATTGAAATCTACAATGGTTGCACGATGTCATACTTCCACTAATAGTGTAACAGTGTCTTCACATAGACCTTTCAACTTTTACCTTCCTAACTTTGGGAAGACTGCCAAATTGCAGGGTATGAGGTAAAACCTCAAAAATATTTTATTTTGTTTATCTTTTGTTATTAGATATGTATAACACATTTAAAAATTATTTTGAAAACTGCCCATATTCCTTGACTTGTCTCATGGTGCTTTTTGTTTATATTTGCCCCAATTTCATATATATATATATATGTATATATATATATATTATTATATTAATAATAACATTCTTGGGGCAGCTAAGTGGTGCAGTGGATAAAGCACTGGCCCTGAAGTCAGGAGTACCTGGGTTCAAATCCGGTCTCGGATGCTTGGTAATTGCCTAGCTGTGTGGCCTTGGGCAAGCCACTTGACCCCATTTGCCTAGCAAAAAAAACCCTAAAACAATTAATAACATTCATATAACACTTTAAGGCATACAAAGTGATTTACAAATATTCCTTTTTTTAAATTCTCACATTCTACCCTGAGAGGTAAAAGCTATTATCTCCACTTTTCAGATGAGGAAAATGAGGCTATGCTTTCATTAGAGGTTAAGTTACAGTGAATCACTGAGCACTAAATAGTTTGAAGATGGATTTAAATTCCCGCCTTCCTAACCCTGGGTCCAACACTTTGCCACTCATCCACCTACTTCTGAATACATTTGTTGAGTTATCAGACTACACAATGATGTTTGATAAAATATTTTCCCTTAATTGATTATTTTCTTTTTTATCTTTATTTTTAGAACAAAAGTTTTTAATATTTGGTAATGGAAATAATCTATGTTTTATCATTTTTAAAATTTTCTTTATCTCTTACCTGGTTTAAAAACAAGCAATCAACTTTCCCTCAAGTCATATTTGTGAAAGACAGCTCCTGTCCCCCTCTTAATTTATTTATAATAAGGACTTGTATATTAAAACGTTCACTTTTGATCCTTCCATCTTATTCAACTCTATCTTCAGAAAAGAGCCTGGTTCAAAATATTACCCGATTCAATCTTTTACTTTAAGTAAGATCTTTTAATATCACTCTTTACCAGAAAGTATTCATTAATTTTGTCCTACCCTCATTTCTATTCTCTTCTGATCTATTCTGAATTCAAATTTCCCATTTATAAGTTATAATATTAAAAGGCCAGTTAAAAGTCCTCAACTTCTTTAATATAATATAGCATAATATGATATAGTATAACATGATATAATATAACATGTAATACAATATATAATATGTACTGTATAGTCCATTTCAAGTTTAGAACATTTTGAATTCAATTCAATAAACATATTTCCTATGTTACAAGTGCAATGCCATACACTGGGACACAAATAAAAGAAAGAAAAATACAACCCCTGCTCTCAATGAGTTTACAATATTATGGAAAACAACTCATAAAAGAGAAAATGGAGAGGGAGGGAGGGGAATAGGAAGTACCTGGAAACAAAGTAGAGCTGCTGATGGAAAGTGGAGATTTAGTGCCATAGTTCAAATCTCAGCTCAAAGGAAAGGTGTGGGAGGAGGTTAATTTTTCACATCATGGCTCTCCAATGAGAGGAGAGGTGACTTAGGGAATTGAGAAGGTATTCAAATATAAATGGTCCCAGTTCAGCAGACCATCATTCTATCTAGCCAGGCATTTTTAGATGGCATTTCAATCAGCCTTTTTTGCTTTTTTATTCATTCTCTATACAATAAACAAATTAATTGGGGTACAGTATATAGAAATCAGGATCTGTAATCAGGAGGAGATGAGTTCAGATTCAGCCTTCATCATTTAGTAAATGTATGGTCTTGGACAATCCCCTTAACTTCTGCTTGCCTGAGTATTCTCAAATATAAAAGGGGGAAAATAAAACCCCCCACCTCCCAGAATTGATATGAGAATCAAATGAGTACATTGTGAGATGCTATTCAAATGCTATCTTCATCATCATCATGATCATCATCATCACCACCACCACCACCATCACCTTCCTCCAAATGTCTTTGTAACTCATCTCTCACTTTCCTCTATCTATCTAGATCCTGTTTTTTCTATATGATATACACCTTTTATTTCGATGAGTTAGTCCTTGGAAGCATAAACCTTGCTTAGAATAAGAAAAAGTCACCACCCATTTATATTCATTCTAACTAGATAAAACCATTATGAGACCCTTATTTCTGACCAGCACCATGCCTCTCCTTAAAATATAGAACTCTCTCTATTACTTCTCTTTCAAAGATAAGACCAGCTTCCAATTTCTTCCCTGAAATTCCTTATCAACTTTTCCACTATACTGCTCTTGTCCTAGTATGTGAACTTGTCCTCTGACAACAGTCCTTGAATTTAACACTTGATACTTTTGTCATCAATTTTCAAAAAGTTTCTGAGCAATTTTCATGTATTATTTCATCGGTTTTAAAAAATAACCATTTTATTCCTCAGTTTATTTTTTATATCTATCTTTAAGCATATCACATTGTCTTATATAGTATTAATTTATTCTTTCCAAGTCATGATCATTTGCTTCTCTTTTTCCTCTCCTTCATTTTTAACTTCTTAATCTCTTATTTTCAGATCCTATCTTACTTAGACTTTTCATATTGCATGCTAAGTTGTCTGCTCTCTTTTTTGTCCTCATTATTACTATTTTAACAGTTCTGATTTCTGACCTAATTTCTACTTTAACATCTACTTTTTAAAGTTTTATTTTTTTCTTTTAAATCATTTGCCATTCTTTACTGTATTTCCATAATCTTTAAGGAGTTTACAAAATGCTCTTATCAGCAATTTTTAGTTCATTTTTGTTCATGGTGTAATACTTATCAATGTGTTGTGGTCTTTTATGCTGGGAGTTTTATTCATTTTTTCCTTTTGTATTTATCTACTTGAGAACTAGGCTAATATCAAGCATTTTTCACAGAGACCCTTTGATTTTTAGTCACTTTCCCTTGTACTACTATTTTGCATATTCCCACCTTTTTTCTTCTCCATTTAAGCCTTTTATCCTTTGTCTTTGTGGCATACATCTTTTTATCTTTTCTGATTCTTAATGTTGGAAATTCTCAGCCTCCTGAGTTGCAACTGAAGAAGAAGTGCATAGCCAGATTCCAGCTCAAGGAAGAAGACTTTAGAAGAAGAACTAATAATAATAATAAAGACTCCAGTCATCTTCCCCTGAGCACAGTTTCTATTCTTCATAACCTTGTGCTGCCACATCTTACATCCTATGTGCAATTGCCCACTTTCTGTCTTTTGGCTTCACAGAATAAGTGTTTCTACATGTACATGGCGGCAGTGACAGTTCCAGTGAATCTAATTGGGAGGAAATATAGAAATTTTCAGGGCTGGGACCTAGCACACAGGTTTTTCAGATGACTTACATTGGTTGTGCACAGTGTATGAGAATGGTGAGACTGGGGTCAAGGTGACTGGGCATTCTAAAATAATCCTCTACAAGGTTTCTACTACATAGAACTTTGCAGCACATTCCATTAAGGTATATTCTATGTTTTATTTTATTTTTTAAAAGCAACCATTTACTTTATATGTTTAATCATAAATCATAAAAGACATTTTAAAATTCAAACAGGAAATCAAAACTTTAAAATATGTTTTTTTATTTATAAAAAA
Source organism: Macrotis lagotis (assembly GCF_037893015.1). NCBI lineage: Eukaryota > Metazoa > Chordata > Mammalia > Peramelemorphia > Peramelidae > Macrotis > Macrotis lagotis. Next base: position 125,880,533 of record NC_133662.1, on the reverse strand, counting down.
CTACTTAAAAATGCAAAAAATTCATAGTTTCTTGTAATCAAGTCCTTTCCCTGAAAAAAGTCTTTTCAATTTATTCAAATTTATTAGTTTTATCTACCATACCTGTTTTCCTAGTCTCATACTTTGTTAGGGTCACTTGTGGTGTTTAAGGACAGATGCCCAAAAGCAGATATTTTTAACATTTAAAATTTTTAAATTTCATTTCCTTGTTCATAGCAAAAGTTAAAGGTCACATGACCTATACCATTGAACCCTGGCTACTACTTATATTTTAGTTATATCACATGATCCAAGTCAGATACCTTCACACTAGGATCTCGCCCTCATCAGTTCTATATTTTTTGAATATTGGAAACTATATCATACCATTTACATTCTATTATCTTAGAGCCAATCCTGTAAACCATTTGAAGCATTCCTTTTCAATGATCTTACCATGTTAACAATAAAAAAAAACACATTCTCCTTTCAGTAAAAAGATTCATATTTTGGCTCATTCTTCTTACTGTAACAGAATTAGAATCTTTTGTTTTCCTCGAAATTTGGTTCCATTTTTTACATTAATTTTTCTCACTACTCAAGACATTTTCTCTGTTTCTGTCTCTCTGTCTCTCTTCTCTCTGTCTCTGTTTTTCTGCCTCTGTCTCTCTGTCTCTCTGTCTCTGTCTCTCTCTGTCTCTCTCTCTGTCTCTCTCTCTCTCTCTCTCTCATTTCTTTCCATCTTTCTACTATCTTTTGATTGTTGTTTTTTTTTTCCTAGAATGAGGCAATATGGACATATTGCAGGCAGTAAGGTATACATTATTAGACAGTGAGAAGTTAGAAATAAGTGATAAAATGGAAATGATAGAGGATGATATTTACTGGAAGACAGAAAGGAATGGGACACTTTAACAGGTAGAGGAGTTATCCTCAGTAAGGCCACCTTATCATGTGAGACAGAAGTGAAGGGGAAATAGCAGGCAGAAGATCTGAGTAATAGGAAATGAGGGAAAAGGGAAAAGGTTTATGTCAAATGACCTTGATTCTTATCTGTAAAATATGAGGCAATGTTCAATGAGGAGAAATGAAAAGCCATTGAGGATGCATGAAACTGTAGATAGATAGACAGTAAGACAGACATCAGACAGATAAACAGGCAGTTACCTACATACATACATACATAGATAATCACAAGTCTTTCCCAAAGTAGTAGATTAAAAATTGCTTGAATGAATGAATAGGAAGAGACTCATCCTTAAATTTAGGAGATCTCATTCTAGCTTTGGCTTTTTCACATATTTATTATGTAACCTTAGTCAAATCACTTAACCTTCTTGGGTCTTTGGTTCCTTATTTTTTATAAAATAGGAATAAAGGCTCTCCCTACCTTTCACAATTATTATGTGGTTAAATTGAGATACAGCTGTGAAAGCTTTGTGACTAAAAAAGGAAAGGCTATGAATATGCAAGGCATTCTTTTCTCTCTCAAAACTCTCCATGACTTTTGGCATCTGTGTAAACTTGAGAAACAAAAACCTTCCCTTGCCCAGATTGTCTTTCTACATTTGGTAAATGCCAACCTTCTATGAAGATGAATGCCTTTTGTCTTTGGTTGAACAGGAGTAACACTTACATTTCCATGATATCCCCCAAGCCGACCAAGCTGCTTTTCTTTAGACACTAGGTACTATCAATTATTCTGTTGTTGCTAAAAAACCAGCAAAGGGAAAAGAATGCAGGGCCATGTTATTCTTTCAGAGAAGTGGCATTTCCATTTATCTAAATGATATGGTTCAGTTTCTGCTCTTTTGTGTTCGATGCTGATCACAGGATTGTTTTCACTCTGCTCCAGGGTAGTTGTAAAATTCTAAGGACAGTCAGGCTAAGGAAATCACACAGGTTACAGTTGTTTGCAGTCCCTGTCACAGTTGGCAGTTTCAATACTTAGCTTTTATGGTTAGCTTGGCTTGATTTCCAAATTAAGTAGCCTCACGTCAGGATATTACAAAGAATCTATCTGGTTGTGCAGATCAGTGTTGCCACTTTGCCTCCATCACTGAAAAGCTACCAAACCTACATCAAACCAGCTTCAAAAATTTCTTGAAGCCATTCTTTTACCTTCACACACTTTCCATCATTAGTTTTCACTACTTCACTCACTTTGCCATGTAGATGAAATCATAGTCCCTTGTTCCTTGAATTAGGACATTTTCCTTTTTTTAATGAATGTATTTATTTTTCCAACTACATCTAAAGTTTGTATCAATAATTTTTGTAAGGTGTTGAGTTTCACATTTTCCTCCCTCCTTTCCCTCCTACCCTTAATAGAGAATGATCTAAGATATACATGTATAACTATATCAAACATATTTGCATATTAATCATGTTGTGAAAAAATCAGGACAAAAAGGAAAAAAAGAACAGAGAAAAACCATAAAACAAAATTTTAAAAATTGAAAATTATATGCTTTGGTCTGCATTCAGGCTCATAGTTCGTCCTCTGGATGTGGGTAGTATTACCATCACAAGAACTGCAGAATTATCTTTGATTATTGAACAGTTGAAAAAAGCTAAGTCCATCATAGTTGATTATCACAAAATGTTGCTCTTGATGTGTTTCTTTTGATTCTGCTCACTTTACTCAGCATCAGTTTGTATAAGACTTTCTAGATTTTTCTGGTTTGACTGCTCATGATTTCTTTTTCTTTCTTTCTATTTTATTGCACTCTATTTTTCTACCAGTTATATGCAAAAACAATTTTCATTTGAGTGCCAAATTCTCTTCCTTCCTTCTACCTCATTGCCTCTCATTTAGAAAGCAAATTATTTGATATAGGTTAAAAAATGTGTATTCATTAAAAACATCACAATAGTTCTGTTGTAAAAGTAAACATAAATCCCTGCTTTAAAAAAAGATAAACCTAAAGAAAAATAAAGTTAAATAAAAAGGTGGGCTTCATTCTGTATTCTGACAACATCAGCTCTGTCTTTGGAATGCAAAAGCATTCTTTATTGTAAGGCCTTCAGTGTACTTATGATTTATATCATTACTGAGAAAAAGTAGCTGATTCAAAGTTTATCATCCTACAACATTGCTGTTACTTTTTATTTATTTCCTATAGTCTTTGCTCATGTAAGCTTTTTTACTGAGAGCATCCTATCTATTCAGCCATTCCCCAGTTGATTAGCCTCCCTCAATCTCTAGGTCTCCGGCATCATAAAAAAAGCTGCTATAAATAGCCTTATCCATATAGGTCCTTTTCATTCCTCTTTTCATCCTTCCTCTTTTCATCTCTTCTGGAATATAGATCTAATAGTGGCACTGCTAGGTCAAAGAATAAACATTGTTTTAAAGCACTTTAGGCTGAGCTTTAAAATCATTTAGAGAATTGTTGAATCACTTCACAACTGCTCCAACAGTGCATTAATGTCTCATTTTCCCCTGCATCCCTTCAAACATTAGTTATTTTCCCTTCCTGTTCTCTTAACCAATCCAATAGGTATAAGGGAGCATCTCAGAATTGTTTCAATTGCATTTCGTCTATCAAAAGTGAGGATATTTTAAAAAAATGATAATTTCATCTAATAACTTCATATCTTTTGATTATTCAACAATGGAGGAATGACTTATTTTTTTATAAATTTGACTCAGTTCTCTGTGTTTGGGAAATGAGATCTTTAACAGAGAAATTTGTTTCATTACCTTTTTTCCCCAGTTACTATTGCTAACTGTATTTCCCTCCATTTTATTCCCCTCACATCTATTTATTCTATTCTGTCTATCCTTTTGTCTTGTCCCTCTTCAAAAATGTTGACAAGTGACTATTCCCTTCCACAATCTTCCTTAACATCTATCATCTACACTCTCTCCCCTGTTCCCTTTTGCCCATACCTTGACTCTCCTACTTTCATCTAGGTTAAAGATAGATTTCTATACCTAATTGAATGCATAAGCTATTTCCTCTCTGAGACAATTTCAATAAGAGTAAGGCTCACTCACTCCCTCTCACCATTCCCTCTTCTACTCCACAGCAGAAGTTTTTACCTGCCTTTTTTATGTGAAATAATTTACCCCATTCTCCATTTCCTGTCCTTTTCCCCCCAGTACCTGTCCTGTCTGTTAACACGTTTTAATATATCATACCTTCAAATTCAGTTTCCATCTGTGCCTTGTCAATATATGCTTCTTCTAACTGCCTTAATAGATGAGAAAGTTCATATGGGTTATCAGAATCCTCTTCCCATGCAGGAATGTAAACAGTTAAATATAATTACATCCCTTATTATGTGCTATTCCTGTTTACCTTTTTAATGCTTCCCTTGAGTCTCATATTTGAAGATCAAATTTTTTGTTAAGCTCTTATTGTTTCATCAGGAAAGTCCACTATTTCATTGGATGTCCATCTTTTGCCCTGAAAGAGTATGTTCAGCTTTGCTGAGTTGATTTTTTGGTTGTAATTCAAGATCCTTTGCCTTCCAAAACCTCATTTTCCAAACTCTGATCATAGAAGCTGCTAAATCTTGTATTATCCTGATTGTAGCTCCATGATATTTGAATTGTTTCTACATGCTTGCAATATTTTCTCTTTAACTTGGGAGTTCTGAAATTTCACTATAGTATTCCTGACACTTTTCACTTTGGGATCTCTTTCAGGAAGTGATCTATGGATTTTTTCAATTTCTCTTTACTATCTGCTTCTAAAATATAAGGGAAAATTTCCAATACAGTTTCTTGAAAAATGAAGTCTGTGTTCTTCTTTTGATCATGATTTTCAGGTAGTCCAATAATTTTTGAATGATCTCTCTTGGGTCTGTATTTTAGGTCAGATGTTTTTCCACTGAAATACTTCACATTTTCTTCTAGTGTTTTCTTCTTTTGGTTTTGTTTTACTGTTTTTTGATTTCTCACAAAGTCATGATCTTCTCTTTGCTCTATATTATATTTTAAGGAATTTTTTCAGTGAATTTTTTGTATCTCCTTTTCCATTTTACCAATACTGCTTTTTAAAGCATTTTTCTCATTGGTTTTGGTACCTCCTTTCCCTTCTGTTGTTCACTCATTTTTCCAGCATATGATTTTATTTTAACTTTTTGTTAAAGTGGGACTCTGCTTCCAGGATCCAGGGTGCATCGTCCCAAGATTTTGAGCAATTTTACAATTGTTTTTGGAGATACTTCTAGGGACCTGAAGGCTTTTTATTCTTCCAAAGTCTTACATGATATAAGGTTAGACTTTTTTCACTACTCACAAGGAACTATGGTGGTGGTGGGGAACAGGGAGGGTGGTGGTTTTTGCTCTTCTATGGCAATAAACTCTGTTATGCTTGTGCTCCTCTTTCTGAGACTGGGACCCCAGATAGTAACCCAGGTCTGAATGTGGGTAAAAAAACAGAGTCCTGCCTCAGTGTCAGTAAAGAGACCTTTGAATCTCCTTCTAATACCCTTACTATCTTTTGGAAGCAACTGTCACTGTTGCTGATTCAGAGGCTCCCAAGATCTATTCTTTGTCTGCTGGGGTCTGGTCTGTGCTACTGAAGCCTGTCCTCTACCCTCACCCTGGTTTGCAATGTTTTTCTGCTGACCTTCCAAGCTGTCATTGGCAATCTCCTGGCTGAGATGACTACAAACCCCTGCTGTCACTAACCCAGTTGCCCCACTTCCTGCTCTTGGATTGCTCAGACTGGTTTACTTCAGTGCGGCCTGGTCTTTTCTGTGTTCCACTTACACAAGGCAGCAGACCCTCTACCAATCTTCCAAGTTGTCTTGGACCCAAAAATTGTTTCAGTTAGATTTTTGAAAGTTCTGCAGCACCAGAAATTATTTAGATTCATTATTTAAATGAATTTATTATATTTTGGGGGAGAGCTTGAGGGAGTCCCTGACTTTATTCCTCCATCTTGGCTCCACTTCAGAGCCAGGATATTTTCAATAAATTACCTAATCACCAGATTTGAAAAGAAAGTTTTCTTTCATTGAGAAATATCCCAATGATTTCTTCAAAGAACTGTGGCTTCTTGATATATGCATACTCCCTCTGTTGAAGGGTGACTTGGAGCAGAGACAACTGGGGGGGTTCTTTTATCTGTGAAGAAATTGCTAAGTTCTCTGACTAAGGAGTGTAAGATCAAACCATAGATTTCAATTCACAGATTACTGCAAAAAGTTATAAGTTATTTTACAGAGTTCATTAAGGAGGCAGCAAGGTAACAAAAGTGAGGTTTTGGAACAGAGAGTGATGCGAAGAAGAGAAGAGGCAGCAGAAGTATCAACAACAACAGCAATAGTAGGGGCAGCAGCAGCAGCAGCTACCATGAGTGGAAGGCAGAGGTAGGAGGAGGCTGAGTGGGCCATGAAGCAGAGGAGTACAGCTGTAAATTTGCATTCAGACTATCAGTCAGCCTGGTGGAGAAGGTAAGCAGAGATTTTTATGAACCCAGTCCACTGTTTGTGCTGGGAGGAACCAGGGGAAGGAGCAATGGGGAAACAAAAAGAATGGATTTAGGCATAACTTTGACAGACTCCATGCTAGATGGGTGAAGAGGAGATAAGACCAAAATACTTGCCTTGCTCTCAGTTAATTTACATTTTAGAAGAGACTGAACAAAGGGAAGGAAATCAGAGGCCCACAGAAAATGTCAGAAAGGAACAGATAATTTTCTTTAATATTTTATGAAATGCTAGATGAATATTCTCCTCATATTTCTCCTTTAATACATCCACTGAAGCATTTTATAGCCATTCTATGTCTTAATACAATCACATTGAAATTGAGGTTGGGGTCCCTCTGAAAGACTTGAATTCAAGTGATGTTTGATGAAACATTCATAGGAACAAAAGATAGGTTTCATCCCACCCTCCTAGTTGTATAGAATTATGGGACTTGTCTCTCTCTGTCAGGACTTTAGTATCCTTCCCAAACCACTAAAGAAGAAGCCTGGGAAACTCAAGAGTCAGCCAGCAGAAATAAGGTCTGCCATAATAGTTGCAAGCCCTTTTTGACCCTGGCAAAAAAATCTGAAGAACAATCAGCTATAAATGCTGGCCACAATGCAAATCAGCAACAGTTGCTAAATCTCAACCTCTATGCCAAGTCCAGAATGCCCAAGTTTTTCATCAGTCAGATTCAGTTATTTAAACATGGGGTTTTGGGGAAGCTAGGTGGCGCAGTGGATAAAGAACCGGCCCTGGAGTCAGGAGTACCTGGGTTCAAATCTGGTCTCAGACAATTAATAATTACCTAGCTGTGTGGCCTTGGGCAAGCCACTTAACCCCATTTGCCTTGCAAAAAAATCCTAAACAACAAACAAACAAACAAACAAAAAACCATGGGGTTTTCCCAGTTTTGGTCTCCTCTTCTGTGATGGACACCAGAATATTTTACCTTTTTCTATATTTCTTGAATGCCCCTTCTGGTTCCTCCATAAAGCCCATTGTTTTTCTTTCTAATTGCCAACTTCATCTTATTCTGCATTTTTTTTTTGTGATGGTATTCTGCCTCCTAGAGATACTGATTTTCTTCTTTTTTAAAAAATTAATTAATTAATTAATTTTCAGCCATATGCACATCTATATTTTTAAGTTACAAAATTTTCTTCAAACTTCCCTTCCTGCCTCCTTGCTCTCAGAGGCAAAAAGTCAGATTAACTTTGTACATACATATTTTTGATAAGCATGTTTGCATATTAGTCATTTTCCATATGAGGAATTAGGATTAAGGGAAATAGATACTGAAGATATAATTTTTATAAAGTATTCATCAGATTCTGAAGGGATGGATTTTCTTTTTTTGTTTTTTGTTTTGTTAATTATTATTATATTTTGTTTTGTTTATAATAATCCTCTGGATAGAGGTAACATTGTCTATGGCTAATCTAATATGATTGCCCTAGCTCTCTGAACTGCTGAAAGGAGCTGCTTCCACTAAGGTTAAACAACTCACAATGTTGTTGTTGTGCATGTTATCCTCTTGGTTCTGCTCCCTTTGCTCAGCATCAGATCCTGTAAGTCATTCCATGCTTCTCTAGAGTCCGACCATCTATGGTTTCTTATAGAACAATTCTATTTCTTAGTATTTGTGGACCATAACTTGTTTAGTCATTCCCCAATTGATGGACATTCCCTCAATTTCCAATTCTTTGCCACTACATAAACGGCTGCTATGAATATTCTGGAACATGTAGAACTTTTCCCATTTTTTATAATTTCTTCTGAGCATAGAGATAGAATTGGAATTGCTGGGTCAAAGGGTTTGAACAGTTTTATCGCTTTTTGGGCAGTTATGTATTGCTCTCTAGAATGGTTGAATCCATTTACAATTCCACCAGCAATGCAACAAGTTCTCACTCCTCCCACAATCTCACCAACATTGATCATTTCCCCTTTTTCTCATCTTGGTCAATCTGACAGGTGCGAGGTAATATCTCATTGTAGTTTTAATTTATATTTTTCTAATCAATAATAATTTGGAACATTTTTTCTTACAATTATATATATTTTTAATTTCTTCATTTGAAAACTGCCTATTCATAGCCTATTCATTTTCATATATCAGTTGGAAATGACTTGTAATCTTATAAATTTTTTGTAATTCTCTATATATTTTAGAAACAAGACATTTATCAGAACTCCTAGTTATGAAGATTGTTTCCCAACTTCCTACTTTCCTTCTAATTTTGGCAGCATTAATTTTATTAGTGCAAAGATTTTTAATTTAATACAGTCAAAATCATTCATTTTGCAGTTTATAATGTACTATAATTCTTGTTTGCTCATAAATTTATCCCCTTTCCATAAATCTGATAGAGTATTTCTTGGTCTGATAATTTATGGTGTCTCCCTTTATGACTGACTTCTGACCCATTTTTATCTTATTATGGTGTAGGATATGAAGTGTGGGTCTATGCTAAGTTTTTGCCATACTATTTTCCAGTTTTCCCAACAATTTTTGTTCATTCATCTTTATGCCAAGGTTGAGATCAGGGACCTTAATGAAAATATGATGGTGCCCTTTGGGTTCCTCCCTCTGGCAAAATAATTTGTGCCTAAAGAATATTGTCACCCCTTTACTGTATTTGTTCTACCTTGAAACCTCAAAATTCATTCAAACTCCTTTGATATTCTCTGATTCAAATGATTTCTGGTTCCAACTCTAACTATCACTTCATTGTATAAAGTTTCAAACTCCTTCCTTTTGCAGTGTACTGAGGCCAGTTACAACTTTACAGTCAAAACACTATCTATAGATATTGTTAGGGAAATTTCCACACCTTCTCCCCTTAGCACAATATCCCTCTGCTCTCAGATCAACTCATAGCTTTTAATATTTCTCTCAGGGGGATCACTTTGTTTTATATGTGTCTGGTGAATTAGAATCCTCCCCTTCACTTGTCTGCTGTAGGTAGGAGAGGGTAATTGGGTATGAATGGTTTGCAAAATGTCGAAGATTTAATTAAATTATCTTTTCTCACTCCAAATTACCCCCTTTAACTTACTTATCTTTGTCAAGGGCACCACCATCCTGGGTTCATAACTTTAGTATCATCTCTGTCACTTGATTCTTCCTCACTTTAATCAATGCCAGACATTTTTATTTCTTCTATTTTCTTTCTTCCACATGTCTACCACTCTAGTTTAGACTCTCAGAAACTCTCACTTTGACTATTAAAATAGTCTTTTAAATGATCTCTCTATTTCAATTCTTTTACCTCTTCAATCCTTTATTCATAGAACTACCCAAAAGAAAGGTCCTAAAAATTTTGGATTTAGTTTTCTAAAGTTCAGGTCTAGTTTACCAATTCTCTTCATGTTAAATTTGACTTAATTAACACTATGGTAAAATATTTCATCTTACCTCATGCATGTAAATTATAAATGCATTAATAAACACATATTATATGGCAACCAGATGAATCAACTGTAAAGTCCTTAATTTAATAAGAAGAGAGTGTTCTGATCACTGAATACAGATTATGATTGTATAATTCAGGAAATATGATTGACTGAAAGAATTAGAAAATGTTGCACTCTATATAAAACAGCAAGTTAGTTCAGCTGAGGAGTGGTCAAATCCAGAGGAAAAGGACTTATAAGAGCTAAAAACTTTTCAGTTTTAGCAGGGGAAGGAGAAAAGAGGAGATAATTTCTCTGTTCTCTGTCTCTTTTCTTTATCTCTGTCTCTCTCTGTCTGCCTGTCTCTTCTGTCTCTCTGTCTGTGTCTCTGTCTCTCTGTGTCTCTGTCTCTGTCTCTGTCTCTGTCTCTCTCTCTCTCTCTCTCTCTCTCTCCATCTCCTTATACCTTATTCACTCTTTTCCCTCCTTCTTTCCTTTTCCCCTCATTCCTCATTCCCTCAAGTATCCACTTCTGAACTTCAGATGAGCTTTTGAATTTCTATCATCCTTGGAAGTGGTGTATTCAGCACATCAGTTGCTGGTGGTAGTGTTCGCATCATGAATTGAGAAATGCAAAATGCATTGAAGACGATATATTTTCAGAGAGAAAAACCCCTTAGGATGGAGACAAATGCAGTTTATAGATTTTAGAAAGGCACTGCTCCTTCAAGACAAGAAAAGAACAATACATGCAGAACATTTCATAAAAAGCTCTATAAAGGGGAAAAATGGTTTATGGCAGCCAATAAATGGGATTAAAACATTGGACAAGCATATTATACAATCTTACTCCCATTGTTACTTAAACTTTAATAAATTTTCCCCAGGACCCTCTTGTATGCAAGCAAAGAATATTCTCCCAAATTGGGAATAATTTTTTTAAAATAACTGCCTTTTCTTTATTTATTCAGTAAATGTGTTTGCTAAAAGCAAATTAAAGTCTACTGGTCAATTGTTCATGTGAAGCACTTTGGGGCTGACAAGGGACAGTATAAAAGGCAAATATCTCAGGGTTACTCCAAGAAGTCTTCTGTGGAACCAACCTTCAGAGTGTAAGGTGGAGGGGGAGATAACTAAAGGGTGCTATATTAGAAATGTCTACTCTTTTGCTTAATTTCCCCCCAATTATAAAAGACACATCTTTGTTTTGCTCTACTTCACAGAAGAGATTCTTGAATTATTTGTTCCTCTCTCATCTTTTCTGTTGAGGGGAATTAGAATCAACAATGGATAGAGATTTCCTTTATGCTTGGACTGAGCCAAACATAGCAATATAAAAAGAACAATTCCACTGTAAGTAATGATCACATTGTTTCTGTTGGTATTCCTTTTAGCAGGCACAGAAGAAAAACATACACTGTGCTGCATTAGGAAGTGGATAAAGTATGTGACCTCTGGGAGACAAAGCTCATTGTTATCTTTAATAATGCAAGGAAGCAGAAAGTCAAGGTTAAGAGAAAGAATATCTCAAGGTTGCAAGAGCTAATGGCAGGTTCTGTTTTTCATCAGCCCTGCTTTGCATTATTTAAGACTCTTATTGTCATGGAGTAGTTGGTATAATACTTTGTAAGAAAAAAAAACAAAGATAATAAAAAAGGAGCCAGAGAGAAGGAGAAACACATATAAAGATAGAGACAGTTACAGAGAAAGAGACAAAGAGAAAGAGAAACATATAAAGAAATAGATAAATGAAGGCAGATAGGAGACAGAGAAACAGAGAGAGAGAGAGAGAGAGAGAGAGAGAGAGAGAGAGAGAGAGAGAGAGAGAGAGAGAGAGAGAATTCAAACTGTATTCCTTCTAAGAAAAAAACTCAGAAAAAAAATCATCACTAAACCCAGAACTTAAGGACAACTTCTTAAAATAGTCATCAGAAGGGTCGTCATTCACAAATATCTTTGGGAAAACTCCATTGATATTATTATCTAAGGGGTCATCAAGAATCTAACTAAACAATTGAACAAGAACAACAATTCACAAATTGCACTTCAGTTCTATTGAATTGTTCTGGTCCTAGAAGAAGAGGTTAATTGAAGGAATGGTAGTTTAGATTGGGGATTTACTTGTGTTTTGGGGAGACAGGGTGAACCTGTATTGAATGCCTTAGTAAGGAATATAGCAATTGCAAAAATAACGAATGGAACTAGCAAGTGGGAGGGAATTATAAAAGGGGAGGTGAAAAGATGGTAAAGTTAAGTCACTAATCTCAAAATTTTGCCCAAGAAAGAAATGGGGAATAAATAATGTTTGAAAGGTTCTTGCTGAAGGACATCTATAATCCTTCAGATCCAATTAGTTGCTAAGTCTTGTTCATTCTACTTTTGTGACATTTCACAAATATATGCCCACCTCTCTCTTTATCCATTTAGCCATTAATCAGGTTCAGAATGCCAGAACCTCTCACCTGGACTATTATAATAACTTGATCTTCTAGTTTTTATTCACTCACTATTCCATCCATTCTCTTCAAAGTTGTCAATGGTTAAGATGTTTTTTATTTGTTTGTTTGTAAGGTTCAGTGACTCCCTATTGCCTCAAACATATAATACAAACTCCTTTTAGGCATGTAAGGTCCTTTGGAATCTGACTTCAGTAGACCATTCCAGACTTACTTATATTATCTCTACTCACTGTGCAATCTTTAGCAAAATTTATCTATTGTCTATACTCGGGTAAGACTTCTCAGAAGGATGGTATAATGGAAGAACTTTCTGGATTCAATGTTGTAGTACATAAGTTCAAAACTAAATCCTAACATATGCTACCTATATGCTGTTGGACAAATTAATTAACCTTTCTGCGTTTCAGTTTCTTCAACAGTAAAATCCTTCTAAATCCAATAATTTTTCATCTCCATGATTTGAGAAGACTATCCTTCATGCTTAGATAGCATTTTTCCCTCATCCCAATTCCAATTCCTGGAATCCCTAGCTTCTTTCAAGGTTGATTTCTAAATAAACTTCCTCTTTGAGACAAAATTATGATTATTTCTATTCCTAGGGCTATTTTATTTAAAAATGAATATATATATATATGTATATAAGTAATACATACATATATATATATATATATATATATATATATATATATATATATATATTACTTATTGTTCTCATTTTCCCCTTCCCTCAAACTTCTTCCTAGTAGTATAGGAACTGGTTGAGAATTTTTGGTTTATTATCCTTATAATCAAACATAATCATTTGTCTATAATAATAACTATCATTTATCTAGTTTAGTGTTTTAAGCTTAGCAAAGCACTTCACAAATATCTATTTTGCTCTTCACAACAATAGCAAGGAATATGTGTTATTTTTATTCCATTTTTGGAGGAAGACATTCTTGAAGTTGTCCAATAAGGTAAAATCTACTGCCTTTCAAAATAACTCATTACAATTTGGATTAATCTAGTCCCTCTTCCTACCGCTTCATACCCCTTGCATTTCTACCCATACCCTCTAGATTTCTCTTTAGATGTCCCCTCAAATACTTCAAAACAGGTATATCTGACATAGGTAAAATATTAAAGCATAGATAGTTTTTGAAATCCCTTCCAGTTAATGTGAGTTTTGCATAATTCTTTGTTCTTATGCATTTGTGTATTTGCCATCTCAAAGTCTTTTAATGTTATATAGAGAATATTAGATTATAGGACTAAGGTGGAATTGGAATGTTAAAATCATTTTCTTCCACTATAGAAGGTTCATGGAGGGTAGTTCTTGTTTGACATCAAAGGACAATATATAAGGACAATTTTCAATTTTCCCATTTTGTAACTAGTTGTTTCAACCTTTTTTCGAATAATATGCAGAGGTCTACATACTGATTTACTAAATAAAATGGAAGTGCCTTATTACTTGGAAAATATGACTTTCACATATTTTGTGGTACTTCTTCCAAAGATATAGTTCACATTCCCTTTATACCTTACTAGATAGTTTCATGAATTATTGTGAACAGAAAAAAAATGGTGCCCAAAGGTCAGGTGATATGCTTTTATAATGTACTTAGGCTTGTAATTGTAGTTGTAGGAGGAGTAGTAATTGCAGTTGTGGTAGTAGTAGTAGCAACAGCAGCAGTAGTGATAGAAATAGTAGTAGTAGCAACAGCAGCAGTAGCAGCAGTAGTAGGAGCAGTATTAATAGTAGTACAGGCAATTGTAATAGTAGTAGTGGTTGTGGTTGTGGTTGTTCAATTGTTTCATTCAGGTCTGATTCTCTGTGACTCCCTTTCCAGTTTTTTTTGTCAAAGATACTGGAATTGTTTGCTCATTTTATTGATGAAGATCTCTATTACACACACATACACACACACACACACACACACAGGTATATAGATATACATAGAGAAATATAAAACTTATATATTATAGCATATAATCCAGCTCATTTTATAGATGAGGAACTTGGGCAGGGAGAAGTGACTTGCCCAGAATCATATAACTAGTAAGTGTCTGAGACCCAATTTGAAATCAGGAAGATGAATATATCTACTCTGCCTACTTCATTGTTTGTCCTTAATTTTAAAGAGGACCAATGGCATCCACTGTATTACCTAGCTGCCTTTAGAGGGTAGGCACAGAAGCAAAAACAGGTAGTATTCAATTCAGTTTAACAATCATTTTATAAAGTCTTTTCTATGTCAATAGTCCAGTATTGCAATGATTAAAAAAATAAATCAGTCCTTTCCATCAAAAAGATTCATTCTATTGAGAATGAGGATTAATATAAATATAGAAATAAGACCCCAGTTTTTAAAATGCAAGGTGCAACTCAAGGAAAAACAATATTTATTATTGTCTACAGTTATAAACTAACAATGGCAAAAAACATTATCTACCTTAAAGAGAAATGTGTCCATTGGGGGGAATAAGTGAGATAGGGAATATGTCATTTTTTACAGGTTCTTACAATATACCAAAAAATCCCAATGCTATGCTAATTATATAATTAGTTATAACTGCCTAGATTTGGGGGTATTTTGTCATATTGCATGTAAGGGGACAAAGACTTCCTAATTTATTATTCTATTTTTTTGCTTTGGAAGTTCGATATAGAGCAAAATTTTTTCGATTCTTTGGCTATCTTTGTCCAAGAACTGAGGCAAATGAAGGGAATATATGTGATATTAGATGTTTCTGCCTTTTAACACTAAAATAACATTGTTCATGCCAAACAAGGGAAAACCCAGTGCTCCCCTCTATTTGTCAACACAACATGTCCATAGCCTAGTGGATACAATCTAATTTGAGAAAGGCAACATGAAAAAAATCAAGGAAATCTTCCCAAAGGAAGGGAATATAGACCTGAACCTAGAAGACACATACAGATTAGGGGAAGTGGAGATGATAACAAAGCATAATCCAGACATTAAAATTGGGTTATTCAAATTAATGGAGATGGAAGATGACAAGAATATATTTTCTTATAAGGGAGACCATTATATTTTTGGGTACCTCTATGTACCATGCATATTTTCTTTTGAGAAAGATAGAGATGGTTTTATTTCTCTTAGAATGCAAAGTCCTAGGCTGTTAGGTTTTCATTTTTTCTTGCTTGATCAACTTCAGCAATGGTTATTTTCTCCTCCAAAAACTTCTATTCTTCATTCCACCATATGTATATATGTAGTATATATATATATATATATATATATATATATATATATATATATATATATATACATATATATATATATGTATATATATATGTATGTATGTATATATATATCAAAAAGGTCAGTCATACCAGACTATATGAATATTTACAGCTTCTTACTTCTTTACAAGGAAAAACTCAGAGTAGAGGAAGCAAAATTTTGGAAAATTCTGAATAAATAAACATGAATGATTCAGCCTATGTTCTTGATTTCACAAAATGCTACCTACAATTAAATAAGATAAGCATATTTTTCATGAATAACATATCAAGTTTTCTTTCTTCTTTTCCTCATCCAGGTTTTCATCATCATTACCGAATCTAAATATTTTCACCTTCTTTCCAGAGAATCATGAATTTCTTTTCATTGTGGGCCTAATTAAGAATGCTAATGCATTTGAAAACATTTTTCAACACTAGGCACTTTTTTCTATAGGACACTCATATTTGTGAAACTGTTAAGAAAATCACATTTTTCATTCTTCCTGAGTGAATTTTTTCCTCCTTTTTTCACAAGGCAAGGGAATCAGTTGTATTTATTTTGCTGCTTCATTACAACTACCTCTCCTAGAGAACAGTTCCTTTACACCATTTTCCTGTTATGATAGGTTGAGAACCTCACTTTGCTTGATTTTTAAATTGTTTGAAGTGCTGCTTTTTGTACTTTAGAGTAAAGGGAAACTTAGTTTAATGGCAGTTTGACAGCTTTTTCCCTAGTGACAAAATGAAATTGATCAAATGTACATTAGAGCTTTTAGACTCTGAATCATACTGTAACCTGTAGGGAATGTCTCTTGAATAGAATAAGATTTATAAAATATGCCGCATTCAAAGTCAGATCATTCCCACTCAAACTCCAATTTACCTGGATCATTTTAATCTGTTTTCTTTCTTTGCGAAATGGCTTAGAATATCTATAAACCTGTGAGCTTCTTGGTTTTAGAATATTTAGAGTTTTTTGTAGGATAGGAGGGTCATATTAACATGTCAAAAGTCAGGACAGTAAGCCTTATAAATATAAACCACGTCTCTGACTTACCAGACATTTCTTTATTAGTCTAGAACAGTCAAAGACAAGGCTAGTAAAATATTTAAGGTGGGGAAAGGGAGAGTAATTGACCAGTTTCTGTATATCAATAATTTGAATTTGATATGAATTTAATTAAAATAGCCAACAATGTTATTTGACTTTGAAGTCACACATCCAAGATGTATCATTTCTATCATGCATAACCTCATCTTCTGATTATAATGATTTTCATGTCCTTTCACTTCAGAAGTGAAGAGAGCATTGTCTTTTTTCCCCATTGCCTAGTCCAGTGTCAGGAAAATAGCAAGAATTTAATTTATTCTTGTTATTTATTTATCTATCTATTTATTTATTGATATTCCCCCATATCTCAAAGGGGAAATAGATCAGGCAGGGCTAAAAGCACTGACTCCAGATCCTAATGAAATCAGCATTTCACACTGTGATTTCAAAAACCCAACAACCCTCTCTAACCTTTGCTATAAAAATGCCTTCTGATATTTCCAGAAACATACAATTACGTTATTGTAGTAGAGTTAAGGGCAAGATGTGAACAGAGTTATGTAGGATGTTTATCACTTACATGTCTAATAAACACAACTACTAGAAAAAGAAGCAGTGGGAGGTCTATTGCTTATGAAGATTTAACTCAAGGCTACAATTTTCTAAGTTTTTTTCCCCTTTCCCATTAAACTTCCACAATCACCCCATTAACCCAATAGTCCCTGCATTATGAGAATAAAATTAGGGCATAATATACATAGACCTTAAAGAAAACATACTGTTAGTAAAGTATGTGTGTGTGTGTGTGTGTGTGTGTGTGTGTGTGTGTGTGTGTGTGTGTATTTCATGATAGATTGTATTCCTTTATTCCCTCTTCAAAGCATTCTTTTATTACGGATTCTAGCATTGCCTGGCTTATTCAGACAAGTGTGTTTTACTGATGTTTAATTGAATAATTATTTCCTTCCCAGACTTCCTGATATCATCGAGTCAGTATTTATAATCTTAGAGTATCTTGCTTGGAAGCAGCTCTGAAGATGGCACTATATGCTCTGTATTGTTCTACTGCTCTCTTAGCCTGTTCCCTTCCCCAAAGGGGAGATACTCAGGGAATGTCAGAATAAAATAATCACAGTGCCTAATTCACTGTCTTCTGCTGGGAACATTCTGCAGGTGCCTGCTCCACGTGATCCAGTTGAGACTGAGCATTCTGATTTACAAGTGAAAGGAATAAATGTATTCTCTCCCCATCACACAGAGATATCTTTACCCCTCCAGAACGTGGGCAGAGCAATAAGAACACCAGACAATGCCAACAGAACAAGGCTAGCCACAGATAAAAGATTGTATCTAATAATTCTAATCAGTCTTAAAAGAGGGAGATGTTCCCCTTCCCTCAGTTAATAAAAAACCTACTCCCCTTGCCTTCTATAATCTCTGCACCCACACATAGAAACCTGCATACAGATTTTCTAGTAGACAGAATGACAGAGCAAAATGAATTCCAAAAAACATTTTGCAGTTCCATTAGGTGCATATGCTGAAAATTACCTCTGGCTTCTGATACACAAGTAGTTGGAGCACGTCTCAGTAGATCAGGTTGTGATTTGAATGAAGATCCAAGCCCTGAAAAAATAATTCTAACCCTTGATTTTTTTTCCTAAAATAATAAATGGGCAAGGGGGGGCAAAGGTAGAACTGAAAAGGAAATCAGTGACTTAAAGTACTGATCTTGGAGTAAAATAATCTGATGGTTTGAGGGGAAAAAATTCTTCTTGAAACAAGACTTGAATAAAATGAAAAAAATACTACATATAACATTAGATGAGGAATAAGAAAACAAAGGCCTATAAATGGATATTTTGCCATCAATTAGCTATATAAAGTTGAAGAAGTCACTTAAAATTCCACCCACCTTCTATTTACTCATTTTCAAATGGAGATTCTAAACCTATATTTCTTAGAATTTCTGCAAAAGAAAAACTTTAAACTTTTGTTAACTTCTTAACTTTTGCATGAATGGATCATTGCTCCTATAAATAATGACAAGCACCATTATGAGAGGAGAAGTGAATAGTAGATAAGTCAAGCTATCTGTTCTTCTCTATCAGACCTTAGACAGTTGGTTATCAATTACCCCTTTTCTTTATTCCCTATGTTATTGGTGTCCCAGAATTCCTAGTCAACATTTGGAGGGTATGGATGTTTATGCCAAACAAAGCATTCACAAATATGAGTGTCCTATAGAAAAAAAAAAGAAGTGCCTAGTGTTGAAAAAAATGTTTTCAAATGCATTAGCATTCCCTGGACCCATCTTACCAGTGCCTCTTTTCTGATCTATGCTTGATTATTTATGCTTGATTGACCTATTTCTACTATGGTGTTCCTTCTTGAAGGTATTGAATTGGGGCATCAAATGAGCAAAGAAACACAGAAAAGTATCATCAAATCACCATGGAAAAATTATTTATTGTCATATTCTTATTAAGGTACTTATCATATCCAAGGCATAAATTTATAATTGCTTTTTAGTCACTTTAGTTTCTTCCAGTTCTTTGTGATCCTTTTTCTAAAAAAATTTTCTTTGTAAATAGGCTAAAATGATTTGTCATTTCCTTCTCCAGCTCATTTTACAGATGATGAAGTTGAGGCAAACAAGATAAAGTGACTTACCCAGGGTCACACAGCTAGTAAGTGTCTAAGGTCAGATTTGAACTCAAGTCTTCCTTATTCCAGGCCACTGGTCCATCCACTGAGCGACTTAGCCACAAATCATTTATTGTGTTTGTTATTTGCCAGGCACTATGATGCAAATATAATTCATGAAATAATGCCTACTCACAAGGGAAATACAGATGAATGGGGAGATATTAATTAAACAATAAGTAATTTTTAAAATGCCTATTATGTGAAAAAAT
The DNA here is from genome assembly GCF_037893015.1 of Macrotis lagotis. NCBI lineage: Eukaryota > Metazoa > Chordata > Mammalia > Peramelemorphia > Peramelidae > Macrotis > Macrotis lagotis. Next base: position 125,861,057 of record NC_133662.1, on the reverse strand, counting down.
TCTCAGAAACTATCATTTTCTTTTACTCTTCTACAATCTCTCAAGTTGGTGAGGGGTGTCATGTTCCCTCCCCACTAAAATATATATCAACAAACAAAACATTACTTTAACTATCCATTTTCTAGATATGAGGTGTGTAGGCTATTCTAGAAGAGCTAATACATCTACTGTGAAGACTTGTTAAGACTTTTCAAGACTGGTCATCTAACTTTTGCGTCTTTCATTCTACTCTCATCTGTGACTCCAAGAAGCTATAGAATACACAATGACTATACCTTGAAAAATCATCTTGGCAGATGGTATAAACCAGATTGAGAGTAACTGACAGACCTCAAAACCATGAGAACAATTTATTCATCCACTAGGAAGGCAGTTGAAGCAGGCTCTGAGGAATGCTAAGAGCTTGGTCAGATATCAAAGATGGCAAGGTCATTCACTACTCCTGACATCTTGACTTTTGTCATTAGGTTTTGATGACTCTGGATGAGAGAGCAAGACTGGTTAATGACTGTGCAACTCTGCCTCACTTAAATTCAATTCACTTACAAATAAAGCCATTACCATATGATGTCATTGGTACTCCTTGAAAATGAAGGATAAAAAAAAAAACAAAAAACAACAGCAACAACAGTCCTTACCTGTAAATGAGTTTTTTGAGATGAAATGGTCATTATGGGATATTATGAAAATCAAATGAGATAATGTGCATAAAACCTTTTCCATGCATTTAAAAAATGGAATTGAGCCCTGGCACATTCACAGAGTATCTTCCCTTATAGAAGTGCTGAGGAACTGCTTTTGTGGAGAGTGGGGATGTAGTGCAATGAAAATGCCTCACAGAAACATGAGTATGCCTAGATACTGTAACATGTTCTAAACTGCTAACCGCAAGATTAGAAGTCTTTTTGATTGACTATATTCAGAATCCAGCGTGTCTTTAAGAAGATTCTAACAAAAAGAGCCTTGCTCATTTTTCTGTCTGGAAATACTCTTTTGATTTTGATCACTTCAATGATGTCAATGAGACAATATTGTAAGAGTTCAAGTCTTAGGCTTGCAATCCACCGAACCTGACATATAGCCCCATGAAAGATACCAATTTTATTTTGCTTCTCTGTTTTTTTTTTTCTTTTCAGTTTTGGGTGAAGGGACTGGAGACTACAACTTTGTGAAATTTAAAGGTAAGGAAAGAGAGGCTAAAGGTTTCCCAGGATTCAAAGAGTCAGTTCAGCAACAGTTCTCCAAGGAGTGACTTTTATCAGTGACCTTTTGATTTTTGTCCTGCTGTAGCTGAGGAAGAATTTATCTGGAAGTTATGTCACATCTGGATGTAAAGTTGGTGGAATCAATGATACAAAAAATAATGTTGAACCCACTCTCCCCAGAGACCAGTAGAGGATGAGTTTTAGGAGAGAGTACTTATACTTTTGTTCATGCTTATTATACTTTTGAAATAAATATAGTTTTGTATGGTGCAATTAATTAATAGACAGCTGCCCTTAGAACCAGTAGGCTCAGCAGAAAAGAAAAGGGGAGAAAATCCTTTCTATTTTCTCCATCCTCTATGCTTATAAACATTGGTTTCTCTCATTGAATTGATAATCATTAATTAGTCAGAAAGATGGGATTCATATGAGTCAGCTTCTAAACTTAAAGTATTGGTGTGCTGGATCCAACTCCAATTGCCTTATGAACTGATTATTACATTTTCAATGTGAGAATTTACATTTTAAAATTTGACAAATACTACAAACCAGGGCTTCATTTATTTACTTTTTATTGTCTAGTTTTCAGAAAGTGTTGAAAACAGTGTCAATAAGACATATTAAAGTCATGTTTTTTTTTTTCTCTCCGAAATCCAGTTGTTAAAATGCTATCAAGTATATTATCTAGAGTTGTGGTGATCACGTTTTTCAATTAGAGACTATGTGGCATGGTAGGCAGCATCAAGAAAGACTGTATTCAAATTTACTAATGATGTGATTCCAGTCAGGTCAAGTCATTTAACCTTTGTCTTAGTCAGAGAGTGAAATCTACATCAGGGCAAGGAGTTAAAATGGTTAGAACATAATTTCTGCCTAAATGGGATGCAGAACGAAAAATGTGACAAAGCATTACTCTTATTGAAATCAAAGCTACCCAAGTAAATACAGTATATAGATATATCTAATATGTTACGTATCTATGTAGATACAAATATATTTATATATCTATGTAGATATAAATATATGTAGTTATAGATATGACAGATAAAATAGCTATAGATGTAGATATAGGTATGAATAGAGATAACACACATATATATGAATATATGTTTAAATATATATTCATCATATATAAATTTAATAATTTGTCTTCTATTCTCTGCAGACTTTTTGGAGTTCTAATTCATTGACTGAAAAAAAATTTGACTACTGGATTCTTTGTCTAAACAATCCTCAGCCAATCAGGACTATTGTTAAAGTGATTCCTTTTTCTTCCATACTAGTTATTTTTGAAGTAAATTTTTGCTAATTGCAAAGTTAGACTAAATGGCTTCTGGCTTGTGAAGCTAAGCTACCACATCTTGTCTTGCATATAACCTTATGGTGTAAATTCACAAATCTGAGCTTAAAACTCAGGGCAGACTCTGACAAAGGATTCTACTTCTCAAGCAAATGTGGGCAACCCCTCATGTGAACCATTCCTGATCTTCTCTCTCTCTCTCTCTCCAAAGAGAATGACTTTCCCAGGGTGGGGAAACCTGTCTCTGACTCTAAAGATAAACTCTGGGATTTTATTGAGGCCCAGAGAGAGATTAAGTCTCTTAAAGGGTCATGTAATTAATATGCTAGATTCAGGACTCTTTCTTATTCCAAGAAGAAGCAGTTCATCTACTCAGCAATCCTGAGTTTTCCACACATAAAAAGTAACTTTAATTAATTATGGTTAATGACAATATCTGACAATTTTATAATGTCTACTATGTGCCAGACACCATGAGAAGGGTTTTATAATTATTATCTCATTTGATTAATTCAGGGTACTTAGGAAATAGCAAAATTTTCAAACTTAGACATCTTTTTTTTCCTATATAGGAAAATTATGTAACCTACAGAAGAAGAATTATATAATTGAAAAAAAGAACCAAACATTAGTAAATAAAAATATCATATCTGATACAATTCTAAAGACTGCATTTACTTTTCCAAAATTCCTTCTCCTGAAGAAGAGAGTCTTAAAGGACATGAGAGAATGGATAAGGGATTACAGATAACCTAAGAGAGTTGTGTTTACTTTTTGTTTTCCATTATATCCAATGTGTCGCTGTTTCCAGCACATTACCTAAACCCCTGGTCTTCCATAAGCCCCAATATCTTATTTTCCTGAATACAGGCTTCTCTGACGTTCTTCCTCCTGGCTTGACTAGAGAAAGGGGTTAGATGAAGACCAATTTCTTTATCAAGAGCTGAAGGTCATAGACTGTAAGATACAGAAGGAAGCTAAGAGACATTTTTTGGATGGTGTAATTACCATTTCTAATTAGGGAATGCTAGTCATAGGATATTTTAAGGCGTAGCCAAAGTTGATGCCAAAGGTAATAAGACTTGTTATCAAAGCCCAGTGTAACCATCCCTTATATAGGAGCAAATCATTTAAAATGAAGACCTGATCTTGATCAAAGGTTTCCTTGACTTCTCCAATATATGCATAGAAATAATCTCTTATCTATTGTCCATGAAATCACAATGGATTGTGTCTTTAAAATTACCAGACTTGAAAAACCACTTTCTTTTTTTCTCTCTATCGAATCTCTGTATCTGCTTCTCTGTCTCTATTTCTGTCTCTGTCTACTTCTGTCTGTCTGTCTGTCTGTCTCTCTTTCTCTTCCCCCCACCCTTCAGCTATGCCGAAGATATAAGGGTCTTGTTCATCCATTGCATGTATACCTTTCACTAAATGGAGTATGGGGGAAAAAATCCATTTTTTTTCTCAGTCTTTTAGGTTCTGGGGTTCCAAGAATTGGGTTTGGATTTTTGATTTGTTTCGTGTGTCCCTTTCAAATCTAGGATGAGTTTGTCAAGGCAACTAGGTGATCAAAGTTATATAGCCCAAGACCTGGACTTGAGAATATCTGAGTCAAATCCAGTGTTAGACCCTTAATAGTATGACCCTGGGAAAGTATTTATTTTAATTTTTTTATAAAAGAAAGATTTTATTTATTTTGAATTTTACAATTTTCCCCTGATCTTGCTTCCCTCCCCCCCCAAAGAAAGCAGTCTGTTAGTCTTTACATTGTTTCCATGGTATAACTTGAACTAATTTGAATGTGATGAGAGAGAATCATATCCTTAAGGAAGAAAGATGAAGTATAAGAGACAGCAAAATTACATAGTAAGATAATGTTTTTTTTTAAATTAAAGGTAATAATATTTTGGGTCATTGTTCAAACTCTACAATTCTTTCTCTGGATACAGATGGTATTCTCCATCACAGATACCCCAAAATCGTGCCTATTGTTGCACTGATGGAATGAGCAAGTCCATTAAGGTTGATCATCACTTCCATTTTGCTGTTAGGACAAGTTTGCTTTTAATCTCTGTTTTCCTCAGTTTTCTCCTCTGTAAAAAAGAGGATAATTGTACCTACCTCCCAGAGCTGTAAGAATCAAATGAGATTTAATCATAAAGTATCTATATGTTAATTTTGCTATTGTTTTGATGATGATGATGATGATGTTGTTGATGTAGACCCAGACCTAGAAGTTGCAGTCATGACTGATCTTGGATCCAGGATCCTAGACTAGATGTTCCTGGAAGTCTAGCAAGGAAGTCTTGAGAAAGCCAGGGTATGGACTTGCAATCCTTGCAAGTTTTGGTGACAATACTACATAGGAACTGAGTTAAGCTGTGAACCTGATACTCGTACCTTTCCTAAAACATAAGGAAATATTAAGGGAAGGATTATTTCCCCATCCTATCCCAGGTGTTGGGAAGAGAATGTTCATATTTATTCTTGTTGCTATAGCTTTGAAGTAACCTTTGTAAAAACTACTCTGAATTTTAAGTAGTTAAATGGAAGTGAGATACCAAGGACCCTCCAAACTGAGAGGGCAAAATCAGTGAAATATTAGGTCACTACCAGAAATGCATCTCTCTACACCTCTTAAAGTTACTGCAAAACCCTATGGCAGAGGTAAAAATAAAACAAATCAGTGGGAGACAAGGCAGTCACTTTTGCACCAATATAATATGACATTGAGTATGATGCCAATTATAGACCTTTACAATTTCTGTAACTTTGCAAAGCCTGTCTATTGTTAGAATGCTGTCCCTCCTAACATCTCCCTTTTGAATTCCCTAACTTACTTTAAAGCTCAGCTCAGTGGCCATTTCTTTCAAGAAACCATTCATGACTCCCCCAGGGATAGTGGTTTCTTTTTGTCCACAAATTACTTTGTGTTTACTTACCTGTATATATAATGTAGTGAATCTCCCAAGATAACTGTAAGATCCTTGAGAGTGGGAATTGTTTTATTTTTATATTTTTTATCTCCCTGATACTAAGCACTGTGCCTTCCCCAAAAGAATAGGAACTGGACTTTTTATCTCATTGCATGGAATTCCCAGTGAAGGGCTTCTCCTACCAATTAAAGATAATTTTTTTTTCTGCAATTTAAAATTTTAGAATTCTTTGGAACCCTACAGAGAATGAATGACTTATCTAGGGTCAAATGGCTAAGTGAAAGATGAAACTTGAACCTGGATCTTTCTGACTCCAAGGCTATCTCTTTATACTCTATACTATGCTGATTCTTGCTTTCTACACAGTAGTCACTTAGTAATTGCTTGATGGTTGGTTGACAGGTTGAATGAATGACTGTGTTAATGAAATACATTTGAAGTCACTAATGGTTCTTTAATACTGACTTGTTACCCAACTTCTCTATCTTGTCCTGCTCCTTCATATGTATTATATATCTTAATTTAACTGTATATTCCAACTTCATAATGATGCTATTTGAGGCAATATTCACTGAAGAAATATTATGCAAATCCATCAGATCATATTTATCAAACACCTACACAAGGTACTATACAAAGCACATTAAACAGATGTGATTCCCAAGCCAGGAGACACAAATTTGCAGTCTAAGGTCAACATGCTTGTTTCACTCCCTTAGATTTTAGGGGAAACATATTTCCATTCAACACAAAAACAGAGGTTAAAATTTAGTTCACCTTAAAGAAATCCCTTTCCCCTTTTGTAGGAATTATTTTTGTTGCAACTGCAATAAAGTGATGACTTAGTGAGGAAACCAAAAGAAATGAAGTTATCCTGGTGGGCTTAAGCTATCCAACTTTGTCTCCATCACCAACAGAGAATTGCTAACTTTAGAATCTACTTATTATTTCACAGTATTTATACAATGGAATGGAACTATGGACATAAAAGGACATTAACACCTACATAAGCCTTCTCTTGCAATGACATTTCCTGCCTCCTCTCTTTCTGATATAATTTACTGAGTCTCTTTTCACAAGAATTTAGGATTTCATAATTTAATTTCCTCCCACTCAAGCTAGAGAATGAGGGCCAGTCAACCCAAGCATATACACTAACTAACAACACTGTACTTTAGTGTAATTTTAATCCTGGCTCAATTAATAAGTGGAGATGAAGAGAATTAAAGTTTGATGAAATAAAAGAAATGAAAGCCTTGTAGGGGAAATTACGTGAAATAGGACAAAATGGTAGAATAGAGGAAACTAGATAGAGATTTTGATCAAAGAATGCACTTGGTAAGGTAGAAATAATATGAGAGAGAGAGAGAGAGAGAGAGAGAGGAGAGAGAGAGAGAGAGAGAGAGAGAAGAAAGAAGAAGGAGAAGAGAAGGAAGAGGAGGAGGAGGAGGAGGAGGAGAAGAAAAAGAAGAAGAAGAAGAAGAAGAAGAAGAAGAAGAAATATTTCTTATATTCCCATAAGCAAGAAAGTGTATGTTTGAGGAACGCAGATACTAACTCTTAAAAAAAAAAATATCGTCATTGATCTGGGTTTTAAAGGTAACTTAACATAACAAGTTCTCAGACACTGATTCCTTTGTAACTATAGTTTTTAGAAAGTTTCCTGGGAAACACCGAATTTGTGCCTAATAATACAGATAAAGTAGGTCAAAAGCAGAACTTGAATTCATGTCTTTTTGCTCTAAGGTTGTCCCTTCATCTACTATGTGAAGCCATGATTAATTTAAAAAATACTTAAAATCATTTTAGTAAATTTATTTCAAGTTGAAGTAATAAACAAAGAGGGGAGAATAGATGGAAAAACAAATGGGTTAATATAAGAAAAAGAAAAATATAAATGAAATCATAACCTCATCCTTCACCTGTGTACTCTGAAGTGTTCACTTTTCTTGATTAGATCTCTCTTCAAGCAGGAAAGTGCTTGAGAAGAGAACTAAGGGAAACAAAAAGGTGAGAGGAAAGTGTTTATTGAGAGACAAATAGTTCTCCTAGTAGAGGTCAATATATTTATGAAAGAAAACTACTGAAGAATCTGAAAGTATGTCAAGAACTTGTTACAAGCAAATCACTTTTTGTGTTTGAATAGTTCATCTCCTAAGGTTGAGAGTCCCTAGATATATAAAGGTGAGACTACTTCTTCTTCAGGGGCATTTGCAAGGAGAGATTAAAAACGTACTCATTCAGGTACAAAACCTGAGAGAAAGAAAATATATCAAAGAAAGGATTTGTAAGCCAACACTCAGATTCTTCCATGCTGCATTGGAAAAGATCATAGAATCATGTATTTAGAGCGGGAAAGGACCTTAAGGCTCTTGAGTCATTGTACAAATGAAGAAATTGAGGCTAAAAGAAGTAAACTGACTTATTTAGGGTCTAGTAAAATGTAAGGCAGCATTCAGATTCAAATTTTTCAGACTCCAGGTCCAGGAAATAAAGTATTTCTTGTATTGTCTTTTACCTTTTCATTAAACATTAAGTTGATAACAATTATAAACTCTCACACTATTTATATGAACTTAGAATCCATTTACTTACCTATTAAAGAAAAAAAATGAGACAAACATGTTTTATGATCTATAAATATTTTTCTATCTCTAGATATATGATTTTATGATAAAATGAATATGATCACTACTATTTATCTTGTGATTATAAAACTTCATATTTGTTTTAGTGATTAATATGATTTTTTCCATTATTCAAAGGTTGACCCAAGTATGTATGTATTTTGAGGAACATTTTTCCTATTCTCTCTGATGAAGTACCTTTTCTCTACCTTTTTTGTATTCATTGTTGAATTCATCTGAATATTCACAAGGGATAGGGAAAAAACCCAAAATACTCAAGAGATGGCTGAAAATCGAAAGGTTTAAAGGAAGCTTTCCTAACCAGAAGAAAACAATGAATCTTGGGGTTTTCTGTTGCTTGCAAATATTTTACTTTTCCTGTGAGCATAGATGACCTAGAAAGCAGAGTAAAATATATCAGGACTGGGAAATTCTCAGGAACCAAGCACATTGAATGAGATTTCTTTGAAGATAACCAAATTTAGAGTCTATTAGAGATGTCTTATCTACATATGAAAGGTAAATAGTATATGATAAAATTAACATCTTTTCTCCTTAAATTTATAGATCTAGGACTAGAAGGTATTGGAAGATCATGTTGTTCACCTTTTGCATTGTTTTAAAAAGAAGAAATTGGGTCTAAAAGAGAACAAGTGACCTCCTTATGGTCATCTAGAAACTATACATGTTTTCAGAGGAAGAGTTTCAATCCAGGGTACTTCAATCTGAAGCCAATGTATTTTATCTATATACATCTTACATTTCACCCATTCATTTCTAGGCTACCAGTAACTCCTTAAAGATAGGGACTTTTCCCCTTTATTTGTCTTTGAATTCCCAGTCACAACTGTGTGTTGTACCTTATCATTATTTATTGAAGTACATTAAATTGAGAAATGCTGCTATAGAAATGAAAAGCAGTTTTGCTGTAGTGGAGATATTTGTAGAAGGGTAAAGCTGGAAGGAATATTTGAGATCTTTTGGTCAACCATCCTCATTCAATATATGAACAAAGAGAAATGAAGAAAAGTGAGATGATATATCCAAGATTTACACAGCTAGGTAGAGATGGGTTCTATGCTTTTCAGACTGCAGATATGGTGTCCTTTTGAGTAAGTAAGAAGTTAAAAAATCTTATTGAAAGAGATTGAATTGGAAGGCAGGAGAAGAAAGGTCTATTCAAACACTTGCTCTAACTTGTGTATTCTTGGAACAAGTTAATTAATTCTGGATTATGGGGTATACTGACTAAAAAAGAGGAGTGAAGAAACTCTGGATTCATGGAATCTAAATTTCTCGTTTTAGGGGTGAAGAAAGTGAGAGTCAGAGAAGTAAAGTGACAAGGCTATATAGTGGGTAGCATTCCCCTGTCTCTCATTTTTGTTAAGTTGGAAAATAAAATAATTAAAGTAGATAACTTGGAAGATCAATCTTATTTAAAAAAAATCTTTGATTTCAAAAGAATTTAAGATATTCTATATTATTATATTTTTTATAACCTGCCTGAAGTTGGAGGTTGAATGACAAAAGTAGAATTCTAGACACATGAAATGTTCATGTTTAGATTAAAAGAAAATAAAACAAGTTAAACTTTATCTGTGCCCTAAGTTATCTTAATAAAATACATTTAACAAAATAGTCAATAGATTTTTTTCCTAGGGTGTATGAACACATCGCCATCTTGTGGGTACTGTCTTCAAACATTTTGAAATTGGAATGGACTTCTCATAAAGTGACATTTTGTCAAAAAGTGATTAAAACTCTTAGTAACTTAAAATTTTGCTCAGTCATAGATACTTATCTTACAATTTCTGCACATTTTAAAAAATATAAAATCATTTCAACTACAAAAACTACACAGACAGCATTGGGTCAGTGGAAGATCAATTGATTTGTTAGTACTTACACAGAAGAGACATGCAAAGAGTAGAATCTGTATATGTAACTAAAATCTTCTTTGGAAAAATAAGAGTTTGTGATAAGTTCTTGAGAAAAAAATAGCTAGGAAGTTGACTGAAGATATCTGGATAGTTAGCACATGATAGGAGTACAATGCCCAGGAAAAAGCCAACAGCATGCATGTTGCTTTGAATTAACTAAATTACTCCCCTGATCTGAACTCTTTTTTTTTGCTTTGTTTTTTCAAGGCAATGGGATTAATTGACTTACCCAAGATCACACAGCTAGGTAATTTGAAAGTTTCTGAGGTCAAATTTTAACTCAGGTCCTTCTGAAATCTAAAAGGGCCAGTGCTGAACACTTTAATGCTTCTTCAATAAATAGAAGATCCTTTGGCATTTAATGTCCTTAGAAATATGGTTCCATCTCCTTTTTTCAGGCTTATTTCAGTTCTACATTCTTCAGGTACTCCATATTTTAAACAAACTGTCCTACACCTCACCTGAAGGATGTAATTTCCTTTCTTTGTCTTTTTATCTCCCATGCTTAGCACAGAAGTTGGCATTCTACTCCTCTTCTTTATCTTCCCACCTTCCTCCTTACCCAGAATTTCTTTCTTAGGTATAGAGAACTCCCTGGTAAGGAAACGCCTATATCAATGAAGATTAAAAACTGGTTTATAATTTACAGTCTACCAAAGTTGTCTAAGCAAAACTAATATTTAAAATTATTGTTCCTTCTTCATTTCTATGAATATCAAAACATTACAGGCTAATATCTTGACTTGTTCAAGATTTGGATTTAAGTGAGACAGAGTTGCTCAAAGTTGTAAGATACAGTTTTTTCTTCCAAAGTTATCTAGGTCCAGAGGCAGAACAAAAAGTCAAGTCAACAGTGGCCAAGGATGAAGTGGATGACCTTGGTATCTTCCATGTCTGACAAAGTTCTTATTTTGGCCACCTTCAAGACCATTGTAATAAATTTTTTTCTCATCTGCCCATTCTGCTAGGGGAAGGTCTCCTATACTTGGATTAGACATCTTCCTGATAAACTGATGGGTTTAGGGCCTGTAGATTATCTTCAACATGGTTTAGTCAGATTGCTGAGATGATTTTAGTGTGGCTGATGCTGATACTACAACTTATTGGAGCCACAGGTGAGAGCTGAGTGACAGACACTAGAGGTAGATAAGTAGCCGTAAAAAGGACTGGGCAATTCCACTCACCAGAGGTTCTATTTTTCTCTGAATACCATTACACAGAAACAGGCACCGTTCAATTAAAATTTGCCCTGGAACCATGCACTCCCCCATGGCTTTGACACAATTGAAATAAATAGATTTTAAACCTATCATTTGAAATATCTAATTAGTCAAATAAATGTTACTTGAAAAATCCAGTTTACTTCAAGAATAGTAAAATAGGCAGAGCAAAGATGATGAGGTGAAGGCAAGAACTCTACCAGTTCTCCCCCCAAATCACTCCAAATACCTTTAAATAATGACTCTAACCAAATTCTAGAGTGACAGAACCCACAAAAAACTGGCTGAAACAATTTTTCAGCCCAAGACAACTTGTAAGATCATCAGGGAAAGATTATACTAGGGAAAGAAATGCAGTACAGCATGGCCATGATGGAGTGAACTTATCCCTGCAATCCCAGAACAGACAGTGGGCAACTGGGTCAGTGACAGCTATGGCATTTTCCAGAACTTTCAGCCCAGAGACTAGACAAGACAACTTGGAAGGTCAGCAGGAAAAATTTGCCACACTTGGAAGAGAGAGGAACATAGTCTCACACAGCCCTCAGCATGCAGTCATGGCACCCAGGACAGTGGTCCAGATCCCATGGACTGGAGCTACAGAATCAGTAGAGGCATTTGCTTTTGGAGCTCCAAGTCCATTGACAGCAAAAAGATTGAAAGGAGATTGCAGAGATTTCTTTGCTACACTGAGCCAGGACTGTTGCTATGCCCATATTCTGATCTGGGTCACAGTCTTGGGTCCCACTACCAAGAAAAGGAGCAGAAGCAAAACAAAACTTAATGCTCCAGCAGAGCTGGGACCCTTTTCATAACTCCAGGGCAGAAAAGAGTGCTTGTGTTCACCCAAGATCAGAGCATAGGCCAGGAGAGTGGTACAAATCCCTCTGCAAATGATAAGACTGTGGAAGAATTGAAAATATGTACGTCTCTATTGCACCCTCCACAATGGAAGTAGAGTCTACCTGATCAAATAGTTAAAATCAGATCATAAGCTGGGGAAATAAGCAAATAAGAGAAGAAGAATATATGATTATAGATACCTAATATAGTCATTAAGAAGATCAAAACACATACTCAGAAGATAAGTCAAAACCTCTACATCCAAAGCCTCAAAGAAAAATATGAATTGGTCTCAGGCCATGGAAAAACAGAAAAAGGATTTTGAAAACCAAATAAGAGAGGTAGAAGAAAAATTGGGAAGAAAAATGAGAAATGAGAATGATGCAAGAAAATCATGAAAACCAGGTGTGCAGGTTAGTGGAGACCTCAAAAATATTGAAGAAAATAAATCTTAAAAATAAGACTGGACCAGTTGGTTACAGAGGTTCAAAAAAGCCAATGAGGAGAAGAATGGCTTTAAAAGCAGAATTAGTTAAATGGAAAAGGAGATTAAAAAAGCTTAATGAGAAAATAATTTCTTAAAATATAGAATTAAGCAAAGGGGATTTGAATACTTTGTGAGAAATCAATAAAAATAAGACAAAATTGAAAGAATGGAAAAACTAGAATAAAATATGAAATATCCTATTGGAAAAGTAACAAACCTGGAAAATAGATTCAGGAGAGAAAACATAAAAATCACTGGACTACTAGAAAGCTGTGATCAAAAAACAAAAGGAACCTAGACATCATCTTTCAAGAATTTATTAGACATCTAGGTGGCCCAGTGGATAGAGCACCAACCCTGGGGTCAGGAGTAACTGAGTTCAAATCTGGCCTCAGACAGTTAATAATTACCTAGCTGTGTGGCCTTGGGCAAGTCACTTAACCCCATTGACTTGCCAAAAACCAAAAAGTAAAAAAAAAAGAAATCAATGAAAATTACCTGATATTTTAGAAGCAGAGTATACAATAGAATTTGAAAGAATCCATCTATCATTTTCCAAAAGGGATTCCAAAATGAACACTGCCAGGAATATTATAACCAAATTTCAGAGCTATTAAATCAAGAAGAAAATATTCCATGGAGCCAGAAAGAAACAATTCAAGTATTGTAAAGTCACAGTCAGGATGACACAAAATTAAATAGCTTCTTCATTAAGCGATTGTACAGAATATGATATTCTAGAATAAAAAAGACCTTGGATTGCAATGAGGAATCAACTACCCAGCAATACTGAGCAATCTCTTTCATGGGAAAATATGGACATTCAATGAAATAGGGGAATTTCAAAATTTCCTAATTAAAAGACCAGTGTTGAACAGAAAATCTGATATTCATATCCAAGACTCAAGTGAAGCATAAAAAGTGTAACAGGAAAGACAAATCAAAATGGATTTAATGAATTTCTTATATTCTTGAATGGGAAGATGATATTGATTTCTCATATAAACTTTCACATTTATTAAGTCAGGTAGAAGGAAATATATACAAAAATCACAGGTAACAGTAAAAGCTTTTGCAGTGTAGTAGAAGGTAGAGATGAGGAAGATTAGTGAGCCTTACTCTCATTAAAACTGGCTCAAAAAAGGAATAAAATATTCAATTGAGTATAGAAATTTATCTTACCCTTAGGAAAAGTAGGAAGGGGAAAGGGATTGGAGAAAAGTGGGAAGTGAGAGAAGGGAGGAAATATTGTGGTAGGGAATAGTCAGATACTTTTGAGGAGGGCCTGGCTGAAAGGATAGAGAGCATACAATAAATGATGGTGGAGGGAAGGAGGAAAATTTAGTTAGTAATAGTAACTATGGGAAACAGTATTGAAACAAATCTCTCTGAAAAAGATCTAATTTCTCAAACATAGAGAAGTGAGTCAAATTTATTAAAAATGAGTCAATCAGGGGTGGCTATGTGGCATAGTGGATAAAGCACCAGCTTTATCCACTGGAGTCAGGAGTACCTGGGTTCAAATCTGGTCTCAGACACTTAATAATTACCTAGCTGTGTGGCCTTGGGCAAGCCACTTAACCCCATTTGCCTTGCAAAAAAACCTAAAAAAAATGAGTCAATCCTCAATTAATAAATGATCAAAAGGTGTAGGTTTCAGAGGAGATTAACAATGTTGTCTTTGCCCAGACATAAATCCAACTCAGCATTGATAGGAGAAATGCAAATTGGAATAATTCAGAGGTACTGCCTTATACCTATTAGATTAGTTAATAGGATAGAAGTAATAAATGATGGCTGTTGGAAGGGATGTGAGGAAAGTGAGGCATTAATGCACTATTGAAGTAGTTGTGGAATAATTTAACAATTCACTAGAGTAACTTGAAACTAAGCCAACAGGGTTATAAAATGATGCCTACCCTTTGACCTAGCAAGGCTACTATCAGAAAATAGGAAAAACTACCATTCCAAAACATTTGAAAAACAGTAAGGAAAAGGACCTATGTGGATAAGGATATTTATTGCAGTTCTTTTTGGTGTCAAGAAACTGGAGTTTGAGGGGATGCCTATTGGTTGGGGAGTGAATGAACAAGTTGAGGTATGTTATTTTGATGGAATGCTATTCTGCCATAAGAAATGATGAAAAGGATGTTCTCAGTAAAAAAAAAAAAACTTACATGAGCAGATGCATTGGGAAATATACTATATATAAAGTAACAACAGCATTGTAGGATGATTATCTGTGAATGACATTTCTTTTCTCAGCAATACTGTGACCCAAGACAACTCTGAAGGGCTTATGATTTAAGAATACAAATTCATCTGAGAGACAGAACTGATAGGCCTGAATATAGATTGAAGCACAATTTGTTTAGTTTTCTTGGGGTGTATTTTCTGAGGGGGGTTATTTTTACTTTTACAACATGTCTATTATATTGCTATTTTGCATAAACAAAAATTTTTAATCTATAACATGTAACTTGCTTTCTCAGTGAGGGAGAATGGGGTGGGAAGGTGAGAGAGTTTGGAACTCAAATTTTTAAAAATGAATACTAAAACTATTTTTGCATATAAGTGGGGGAAAATAAAAGAAAAAAAAAAGAAAAAAAGAATAGTTAAATAACAAAGCTAAGATACAGGAATCCAGTAACCAATGAATATAATTTAATGGTACTTGAGAGAAGCCTTTAAGAACTTTAAGAATATTGCCCCAATTGTCAAAGTATCTGGATGTATATTTCAATATCAACATAAATTATCTATGTATAATTTAACTTACCTCACCCTCAGTTTCTTCCTCTGTAAAATGAGAAGACTCATCTAGTTCACCTCTGAAGTCTCATTCCATTTCATATCTATGATCTTGTAGTTTTCTCCCATACTAATCAGTTTAGCTATGCAGGAAACTTAGAAGACAGAGCTAGAAGGACACTTAGAAACCATTCAGCTGCAACACTTAATTTTAAAGATGAAGTATCAGTCCTAAAGGTGAGGTCAAAAAAGTTATAAGTAGCAGAGTCAGAATTTGAACCTTGAAATATAATTCTAGAGACATTCCATTATACTGTGCTCTTAGCTAAGATTTAGCAGTAGACTAAGAGAGAAAAATGAACTTAAGAAAGAGAAATATGGGAGTGTCTAAAGCAATAATTTGTCTTGGTTCAGGGTCTAAGAATGATCAGTTGCTCAAGAAAGACAAAATTTGCCTATTTCACAATAAAATCCCTGGATTACTCTGGATAAATCTAAATGTTATTATGGCATACTGTCTTGCAGACAGAGACACACATGTAAGTGAGATACGGCTACTACAACTCACAACCTCTGAAATTTTCTTATAATGTGTTTACACTATATTGGATTATTTAGGAAATCCCTATTTTGAGGAAGGATTAATCTACCTCTATTTCATTACCTTTTAAACTGCCTACATAAAATGTCATGTATTACATAGATTGAAATTTGCATAACAATCTGACACTTCAAGCAAGTCATTTCAAGTCTAAGGAACATCAAATTCATAATATGTGAAATGAAGAATTTGAACCTTATGAACTCTAATGTTTCTTCAAGTTAAAACACTTCCAACTGGCCTTTTCTGTGAATCATTCTGAATAAAATGGTGAGTTTTACTTGCCTCTTGCTACTTGATGGCAGCAAAATAAGAAATCTGTAAATAAAGGGTGAAGATGAAGTTATCCTTCTCCAGATCTAAAATCTAAGCCAGAACCAGAGCTTGTATAAATAGTAAGATGACTCAAATCCTTAGTGCGGTTTTTAAACTGCACTGTTAAAGCATAAAATCTGTACTAAGGCTTTTGAGATTCTTTGTATTGGAAGATGGCAAAAATAACTATTTAAAATATTCCTCAATTTTATTTCATTTCTTTCAGTGAATCTGATGGTGAGGACTGGACAACTCATTTAATAACTGGAAAACTTACTGCATTTTTTGGAGTGGAGTTCAATGAAATTTTTATTATGCTTCATTTATCCTGTTTACTCCATAAATTTCTGTTGCTATACACACACACACACACACACACACACACACACACACACACACACAACACACACACACACACACACTCAAACATCACCCCCCACACCCCTACACTCATGCACTCCCCACAAACACTAAGTATAGGGGCTGGATCTGCAATTTACATTGATAGAGGAAACTCTCAAATTAAGTAAATTCCTTCTATATAATAAGGCAGCACCTTCTCTTAAACTTAGATTCTTAAAAGAATTGTCTAGAGTGTTGAAAGATTACTCAACCTTCCCAGGGTCATTAGGTATTAGGATTTCAACCCAGGACTTTTTGACACCAAGGCCAAGCCTTTGTCCTATAAGATTACCACACTACCTGCACATTAAACAATGTAAATAACAAGAATATTATATCTAAGGCCGTACCCGTTTCATTTGCTAGATAATCTATGGAATAATTGAAATCTAGACATACTGTGACTGCAGCTTTTTATGAAACAAGGAGAGATAACTGCAGTACCTGTTCTGTTTTGTAGATCTCCTTATAATCTGTATAATTTAATGTACTTGGAACTTTCAATGTACTTTATATTCTCAAAAACATTAGAAAATTTCTCTGAGATTGGTTATAACAATAAGAAGACTCAGAGTTTTGCAATCTCTCAAAGGTCACAGAGAAGAAAAGAAGCAACTTCTTTGAAGAGAATAATCCAATGTTAGCAAAATGTATCAGTCTTTGCAGGTTCCCAAGGTCAATGTGGATCCAAATAGTGGGTCTCATTCAGGATCTGCTTTTGTTTATTTTAGAACACAGGTGTCCCTTGGGGTTTGCATATAAATGAGGAGGCAAGGCATTCTATATTGGGTTATGTTTATAGTTTATAGCCACATTAAACTTTAATTTGAGTTCTGAATTTAGTCATTTGGAAGTAACTGCTCTCTAGGGAGATCATCAAGTAATAAGAGAGCAATTATTTAAAACTAAAGACTGTTTTTTCAACTAACAAAGCAACTTTCATTAATACAAAACCTCAAAAACTGCAGGCAATCTCCTATTTACCAGTTAAAACATTATAACAATGCTGTTACTAATTGAGAAAGAGGAAATTGTCCAAAGGCTTGTGGACTGATTTTCATTTTATCTAGTTCAACTCTTCAACCTACGTCAAACATGCAAATTTATTTGGGAATATTTCAGGAATTCAAAATGAAATTTATTACAACTGTACATATGATCCAAATAATTTTTAATAGCCTCTTTTATTTTTTGGAATTAGTTTTAGTTTTATATCTTTCCTTCTTCCTCTTTTTCTTTTTCATTCCCAATTTGATTATCTTGTATGCCAATGAAATCTAAAAATGCAAGTCATTCATATTATTATCATTTACTTCACAGAATATGTCTTAAGTAAAAAAAAAAATCACACACCTGGTGCCAAACCTGCTAATGATGAACTTTTTCATATTAAGTTAGGAAGATCTTTATATGATGGATACAGAAATGGTCCTGCATTCTTAGTCTTCCTAGTTTGATAGGAACTCTGGGGCACAGTGTGGAATGGAGGGTTTAGTGTTTCATTTTAGAAAGACCTGAGTTTATACCCTATTTTTTATATTTGTGATCTAGAAAAGGTCACTTAACCTCTCTAGGCCTTAGTTTTCTCAACTATAAATTAGGGGATTGGATTCAGTGAGTCTTCTATCCCTAAATCTAAGACACAATAGGAGCAATTTTCAAAAATTGAAAGAGACAAACCTAAGGTCACTTCCATATCATAATGAAGCATTTGGACTTTAATAAAACTTGTTTTTCTATAAATTTCTACATTACTCATCAGTTTCTTTGTATATTTTGAAGTTCAGTAAGTTTCATCTACCTTGCCAAAATGAGTCAATTTCCTTCTGTTTGCAATGAGCTAAGTTTAGAACTTTCAATACTAGCTTTGAAAAATACCTCACAATTTTATTTTAGCTAAATATGAATTTGTCCTATACTCTGTACTGCCTTTTGGAACAAGCCAAAAACCCCCTCAGAAGTGGGCTAGAGAGAGTGGGACATGAGAGAGAGAGAAGGTGGGAGGGTTCTGAAGGAGCAAAATATTAGGACCCTAGAATGTTTGCTTTCAAGTACTTACAATTAAACAAAAGCTTCAGATAAATATTTTCTTACAACTTATTTAACTCCAATGATTGACTAACCAATAAACTTGTTTCACTAAGGTTGCATTAATTCTGGTAGTTCTTTGGGGTAGATTAATTGACAGTGATGACCCTTTTCCTCTATTCATTTCATGGATATTACTTTTTTGGGGAATTGTTTGAATCAAAGAATTGTTAGGAGATTTTTGATAATTTCCATTTTTAAAAAGTAAATATCCTTTAGACTTGTAATTTCTTGATTTGTGCCCTTAATCCTTTTACAAAAGCAATTCCTATCTATTGAGTCCCTACAAGAACTTAGGAGAAAAAGGTTCATAAAGAAAATACCCACTTATAGGAAGTAGTTATATTCTAACAAACACCAAGAAGTCTTTTTCTGTGAAATACTTTAAAGGTCCTTAGCATATCACAGTTGTGCCTGTTGAGTATGTTGAATCATTTAAAATTTCGTTCAAATGTCATGAATGACATCATTCGCATCTATTTCAGGGCCTTTTTATGTTTTATGACTATCTAATTTTTACTGAACTTAACTGTCTTCATCAACACTTCTTGCATTTTTCTCTACCTTTCAGAGGGAGTCAATTTTTTTGTACATTATAGATTTTTGTTCCAAAGTTGCTAGCATAAAGCAATTATCCTTGTAGAAAATTGATGACCTTCTTATCAAATAAGAATTTATGTGCATACTCTCTTTGGATCACTAGGATATAATTGGTCCCCAGTTTGCACTATACTAACATATACCTCTTTCATTGCTCTACAATAGGTCTCAGATGAGACTTTAAAGTCATCATGCTATAGTATATCCTTAAACCATCCAGATCCTAATTACCTAACAAAGTCTAAACTTCTTAACCTAACATTCAAGGTCCTCCACAATATGGTGTCAACCTATCTAAATTTCTTTATTTAATATTTCCTTTCACATGATATATATACCAGCAAAACCAGACTAACTTATTGTGTTCCCCAAAATTTCCAAGTCTCTGGACCTCCATTGGCTTATTTGTAAAATGGAGGATAAGATTAAATCACTACTGGTATCCATTTTAGTTCTAAATATATGATTGTTAGTACTGGATTTTCCAGGACCTAGGTCTTTCCATACCATGTATGCTATGCCTGATAATTATCTTCTATTTCCATCTGTATCTATTTAAAACTGATCCATAGTTCAATAGTCAACTCAAATATAACTTGCTTTAAGATTTCCCTTCCTCTTCCTCTTCAAACAATTTTTTTTTTCTGATTGCCCTACATATAGTTTGGTGTTTCTATCTTTCATGTACTTACCCTGTCCTGATTTCTACTAGAATTTTCTGGGTATTCATTTTATGTACCCTATAAGAGTAGCATGCTCTCCAAGGGTACATATATATGTATATGCATATGCACATGTATATACACATAATTTTCATTTCTCCTGCAGTTTTCTTTTCCAAATTTGATAATTTTAATAATTGTTTAAGATCATGAATTTCTGATTTTTTTCTCAAATTTAGATTCAATCACATCACTCTCCTTCTTAAAAACCTCTATTGGGATCCTAATGACTATTAAATAAAAGCCAGACATTTTATTCTACTACTCAAGGTTCTTTCTTTTTTCTTTTTTTTAATGTTTTTTTATTCTCATTTTATACAAATTTTTTTTACATTAATAAAATATACTTGTTTACAAGTAAACAAAATACCCCTCCCCCATGAATATAGATAGCCTTGCTTAGGCGAAAAAGTAAAGGGGAGAGAAAAAAATTAAAATAAAAAATTATAGTAATAATTGGAGGTATGGCCAGGTGGCACAATGGACGAAACACCAGCCCTGGAGCCACGTGCACCTAAGTCCATATCCAGCCTCGTAAACCCAATAATCACCCAGCCATGTGACATGCAAGCCACCCGATCCCCACTGCCCTGAAAAAACAAAAAGAAGGGAAAAAAAAGACCCAAAATAAAATAAAATAGTAATAATAGTAGGGGTGGCTGGGTGGCAGACAGAGCATTGGCCCTTGAGCCAGGAGCACCTTGGTCCAAATCCAGCCTCAGACACCCAAAGATCATTCCACTATGTGGCCCCAGGCAGGCCACCCAGCCCCACTTGCCCTGCACCCTCCGCCAAATAATAATAACAAAAAATGTGCTTCAGTCTTTGTTCCAACACCATCAACTCTGTCTTGAGTGGATCACATTCTTTATGATAAGTTCATCACAAAAGTTACTTCCATATTTTTCCACTGTTGCCATTGCTGATCGCAACTCCCTCCTTTCTTATTTCTCCATTACCGTATACTATATTTTCTCTCTCCTTTCACACTGACTCTGCTGTAGGCTTGCTGAGTGGCACAGCAGACAGATCCCTGGTCCTGGGGCCAAGAGGCCCTGAGCCCCCATACCACCCCTTAGGCCCAGAATCCAACTGGCCCTATGGTCCTGGGCAGGCCATCCAATCCCAGCCCCTTGCAAGAAGTAAAAAAGAAAACGTGTTATATCTGACCAGTCTCCCCCTATGGTCCATCCTCTCCTCCTTTATTCACATCCCCACCCCTTCCCCCTGCTCTCCCCTCCTTCTTACTCCAGATGTCTATACCCCATTGAGTATATTTGCTGTTTCCTCTCCTAGCCATCTCTGATGAGAGCAAAGGTTCCCTCATTCCCCCTTGCCTCCCCCCTTCCATATCATTGCAATAGCTCATTGTAATAAAAAAAAATCTTATTATGTGAAATATCTTGGACTATTCCCCCTCTCCTTTTTCTTTCTCCCTTTCCATTTCCCTTTTTTTCCCTATTGACTCCATTTTTACACCATATTTTATCTTCAAATTCAGCTTTCTCCTGTGCTTCAACTATAAAAGCTCCCTCTACCTGCACTATTAACTGAAATGGTTAATATAAATATTATCAGTATCATTTTTCTATACATGCAGTTCATCCTCATTAAGTCCCTCATATTTCCCCCCTTTCCTCCAATCTCCATGCTTCACCTGAGTCCTGCATATGAAGATCAAACCTTGTGTTCAGCTCTGGCCATTCCAAAAGGAACCTTTGAAATTCCCCTGGTTCATTGAAAGTCCATCTTTTTCCCTGGAAGAGGACATTCAGCCTTGCTGGGTAGTTCATTCTTGGCTGCATTCTAAGCTCTTTTGCCTTCTGGTATATTTTATTCCAAGCCCTACGAGCTTCCAATGTAGTTGCTGCTAAGTCCTGTGTGATCCTGACTGCAGCTCCACGATATTTGAACTGTGTCCTTCTGGCTGCTTGTAATATTTTCGCTTTGACTTGGGAGTTCTGGAACTTGGCTATAATATTCCTAGGGGTTGTTTTTGGGATCTTTCTTGGGGGGGATCGGTGGATTCTCTCCATTTCTATTTTACCCTCTGCTTCTAGAATATCCAGGCAATTTTCCTGTAGTAATTCTTTGAAAATGATGTCAAGGCTCTTTTCCTGATCATGACTTTCAGGTATTCCAATAATTTTCAAATTATCTTTCCTAAGTCTGTTTTCCATATCAGTTGTTTTTTTCAATGAGATATTTCACATTTTCTTCTAATTTTTCATTCTTTTGGTTTTGAAGTATTGATTCCTGATTTCTGGTAAATTCATCAATCTCCCTGAATTCTGTTCTTTGTCTGAAGGATTTATTCTCCTCAGAGAGTTTTCTTATCTCTTTTTCCATCTGGCCAATTTTGCTTTTTAAAGCATTCTTCTCCTCAATAACTTTTTGAACTGTTTTGTCCATTTGACCTAAGCTGGTTTTAATATGCTATTTTCTTCAGCATTTTTTGGATTTCTTTGACTAAGCTGCTGACTTCATTTTCATGTTTTTCCTGCATCTCTCTCCTTTCTTTTCCCAGTTTTTCTTCCAACTCCTTCATTTGATTTTCAAAGTCTTTTTTGAGCTCTATCATAGCCTGAGCCCAATTTCTGTTTTTCTTAGAGTCTTTAGATGCCAGAGCTTCTGCTGCCTCATCTTCAGACTGAGTATTTTGATCCTTTTTGGGCTCATTTGCAAAATATTTCTCAATGGTCTTCCTCTTCTTTCCTTGCTTGTTCATTTTCCCAGCCTAAGCCTGTTTTCTTAGGGTGCTTCCTGAGCTTTTGGGACACTCCCACAAGGGTCTCAGTGTGTTAGGTTCTGTGCTCCCTCCTGCTCTGTGAATGACCATAAGCGCCCCTGTCTGGCATGGGCCCGAGGTGGGGGGGCCCTGCTGTTCTATGGGGGGCCTAGACTGGGATCAGGAATGTGGTCAGAGCCCCAGACTCCTGTTCCAGAGGCAGAGAACAGAGCTCAGCAGTCTCTCTCTCCACTCCCCTCCCTCAGCTCAATGGGTTCATGCCCTGGGGGCTCCTGCTTACAGGCTCCTCTTGCTTCTGTTTCCTGGATTTGGGTTGCATAAAGACCATGCTGCTTGCTGTGTGCCCCGAGGGCTGGGCTCCACTTGCTCTCTCTGCCAGAGGTCCCCTGCTGTTCCCCCACTTTGTGCTGGTGCTCCTCAGGGTGCAGCTCAGGAGACTCCCCTGCTGCTGTGAGCCTTGTCTCCTAGCACCCTGGGGCTGCCTCCGGGATGCTGAAGTTCTTTGGCTCTGGTGGGCCACCCCTCTGGCGGGCCACTCTTCCGACCCCAGGGAGCAGAGCTTTTCTGCTCTTTTCCAGGTTACCTTGAGTAGGAGAACTGCCTCACTGGGTCCCTTTGTGGGTTCTGTCTCTCGAAAGTTTAGTTAGAGTCCTTAGTTTATGAGTTTTTATCAGAGAGCTCCTTAGACTTGATCCCTTCATGTTGCCATCTTGGCTCCGCCCCCCCCCCCCCCAAGGTTCTTTCCAGTATCTAACTAGTTATTTCATAGTCTTCCACACTGGATACTCTTTTTTTTCCAATCAAATCCAATAATTCAATAAATATCAGTCATTTACTGATGTCACTTAATTCTCTTTCACTTCTGAGCATTTATAAACATTGTCTCTCATGCCTAGAACAGCTTCACCTGTTTAAAGTTACAGTCTTCTAAGGGTGGGAGAATTGATGAATGTTTAACAATCAGTTCTTTGGGGAGAAAATTGTATGTAAGAAAATCAAGTTTAATCTGCATTATTTACAGTTCCCTTATTACTTTTTGAAATTTATAACATCAATTCTAACATATATCAATCCTTGATTTAAAGAGTTTGTCAGTTTCTGAGGTGGAAATGCTTAAATTGAAAATTTAACAATTAATTCTTGTAAGCTATGTGAACAAGCCCTACCACACCATATTTAAGATTCAATTTGAGGTCCACTTCATACATGATGTCTATTTTGAGCCTCTTTCTCTAGCTATTAATACTATTCCTTCCCCCTCTGTTATCTAAGGCAATTTTCTTTGAGCTCTGCTATGCAATATAAGAAAGAGTGAAACTTGTAGCCACAAAGCTTAGAATACAAATAATATCTCTGATATATCAACTATGTGACTGAGGACAAACCATATAACTTCTGAGTGACCTTGGTTTAAAGTTCATATAATACATCACTAGAAGGAGGTTCAGATATTAATGAAGTCACAATTTGATACCAAAAATTTCAATCAATATTTTTTTTGTTTGAACTTGCATTGTTAGAGAATATTCTTGATGAGAATAATCTCTGTCAATGGGATTTGACAGATAATTGATAATCCTGGGAACCTTGGTCTAGTAATACTTATTCAAGATTATATAGTCAGAGTGTATTAGAGGCTTCTCTAGATATCTATCAGTGGAATTTGACTGATAATACTGGGAAATTTGAAAGGTCTAGAGATACTTATTCAAGATTATATAGCCAGTGTGTTTTAGAGGGATCTCTAGATCTCCTTGAATTCAGGTTATCTAGCTATTATTCCTTATAATTGCTCTATATAATCTAATTTATACTATAGTTTCTTGTGTATGTATATGTGTGTGTGTGTGTGTGTGTGTACATCTTATCTTTCCCTCTAATCATTGCCACATGTTAGTATGCTACTTGACTAGAGAGACTATTTTCCACATTTGTTCTCCTCACTATTGTTCACCTTGAATAAAGACACTATTCAACAACTTGAACAAACAAATTGAATATTTTGATTCTCATTCTAATAATCTCTCAAATACTTCAGTCTTTCAGAAATATCTTTTCCAAACATAATTTCCATGACTGCTGTTTTTCCTCCAGTTTTGATATATGGGATCTGTCAGAAGCACTTTGCCCTGTCATAGTAACAAAATCTATTTTAATTCTATTTGGTTGTTGAACACTGATCAGGAAGGTATCATATTGAGAGACCAAAATAGAGAGACAGAACTATAAAGAAACCCAGAAAGAGGGGGGTAGGGAGGGAGGGACTAACATTTCTAATATGAGATGAAATGGTAGTGGTGATAATAGACAACCTTGTTTCATCCCTGATCTTATTGGGAATGCCTCTATCCTCTCCCCATTGAATATGATGCTTGTTGATGGTTTCAGATAGATACTGCTTATTATTCTGAGGAACAAACCATTTATTCCTACAATCTCTAGTGTTTTTATTAGGAATGGGTGCTGTATTTTGTCAAAAGCTTATTCAGCATCTGTTGATATGACCATATGCTTTCTTTTAGGTATTTTATTGATATAATTAATTTTATTAACAGTCCTTCCCCCACATTCCTGGGATAAATCCTACTTGTTCATAATGTATTATCCTAGTGATGACTTATTGTAATAATTTTGTTAAGATTTTATTTAAGATTTTTTCATCCATATTCATCAGGGAGATAGGTCTGTAATTTTCTTTCTCTGATTTATCTCTTCCTGATTTACATATTGTTGTCAAAGAAAGGGTTAGGCAGAGTTCTGCCTTCACCTATTTTTCAAAATGTTTGATAGGAGTCACTTGTGAATTCATCTGGCCCTCAAAATTTTTTCATTATGGAGTACAATATAGAATTGTTGAATTTCTTTTTCTGAGATAGGGTTATTTATATTTTTAATTTCCTCTTCATTTAATCTGGATAACATATTTTTGTAAATATTCATTTATTTCATTTAGATTGTCAAATTTATTGGCATAGAGTTGGGCAAAATAATTCCAAATTATTACTTTAATTTCTTCCTCATTGGTGGTGAGTTCAACTTTTTAATTTATGCTACTAGCAATTTCATTGTCTTGTTTCTTTTTTTTACCAAATTAAGTAGAAATTTATAAACTTTCTTGGTTTTTTTATGAAACCAACATTTTATTTATTCATTCAATATTTTTCTTGCTTTCTATTTTATTAATTTCTCCTCTAATTTTTTAGAATTCCTAATTTGATATTTAATTGGGTGTTGTCAATTTGTTCTTTCTCTAATTCTTTTAGTTGCCTATTTAGTTCATTGATTTTTGTCTTCCTCTAATTTATTCATGTAAGCATTTAAAGATATAATATATCTCCTGACAATCACCTTGAGTGTATCCCATAGGTTTTGGTATGTTGTTTCATTATTGTCATTATCTAGGATGAAATAATTAATTCTTTCTATAATTTTTTATTTGATCCTCTCAATTCTTTAAAATGAGTTTATTAAATTTCCAATTAGTTCTGGGTCCATATCTCCCTGGCCCAGTATTGCATATCATTTTTCTTGCATTATGATTTGGGAAAGTTGTATTCTCTATTTCTACCTTTCTGTAATTGATCATTAGGTTTTTATGTCCTAGTACTGGGTCAATTTTTGTGTAAATGCCATGTACTACAGGAAAAACACTATATTCTGTTCTATCCCCATTCAGTTTCCTCCATAGGTCTATCTTATCTAAGTTTTCTAACAATCTATTTAACTCCTTAACTTCCTTCTTTTTATTTTGTGATTTGATTTATCTAAATCTGAGAGCAGGAGGTTGACATCTCCCACTAGAGAGTTTTGCTGCCTAGTTCTTCCTGTAGCTCTTTCAACTTCTCCACTAAGAATCTGGATGCTACACCATTAGGTGCATACTTATTTAGTATTGAAATTACTTTATTGTCCATGGCACCTTTTAGGAGGATATAGTTTCCTTTCTTATCTCTTTTATCACTATATTTTTGCAGCTGCTTTGTCTGAGATAAGGATTGCTACCTCTGCTTTTTTTTCACTTCAGCTGAAGCAAAATAAATTTTGCTCCAACCTTCTACATTTACTCTTTATGTAACTATACGCTTCATATGAGTTTCTTGTAATCAGCATATTACAGGATTCTAGTTTTTAATCCATTCTGCTATCCACTTATGTTTAAGGGAGAGTCATTTCATTAACATTCAAAATCATAATTACTAACTCTTTATTGCCCTCCATGCTATCTGCCTTCTGTTTGTGTTTTCCCCTTTTCCCCCCCTTCATCCATATTCCCCAGTGTTTTGTTTCTGAATACCATTACCTTGGGTGTGTTTGCCCTCTTATATCAAGCCCCTCCCCTTCCTTTCCCCTTTCCCTTTTCCCTTTCCTCTCTTCCTTCTGTTAGTTCCCCTTTTCCTCCCCCTCCCTGTCCTGCCCATTTTACCCTTTTAATGCTTGAAAGGTAAGCAAAGGTTCTTAATGTAATTGATTGCATCTTAGGTAACTTTAAGACAGGTCTGATGAGATGAAGATTCAGGTGGTTCTCACTTCCTCCCTTCTTCCCCTCAATTACAATAGGACTTTTGTACCTCTTGATGCAATGAGATTTATCCCATTCAGTCTCCCTCCAAACTCCGTTCTCCTTACTGTCCCCCTTTTTAAGGAGGTATTGTTTTTAAATAATTTTATCTGAGTCACAGAAAAGTTATGAGTGTCCATCACTTCTGTTTATGTATATATTCTCTCTAATAGAGTTACAAATCTCAAGAGCGATTGTGTACATAGCAAGTTTCATCTTATTGGATAGCAGTTTTTTTTAAAAATACTTTTCATGTGTCTCTTGAGCCTCCTGTTTGATGTCCATCTTTTCTATTTAGCTCTGGTCTTTTCATCATGAAATCTTGGAAGTCTCCTATTTCATTAAAAGTCCATCTTTTTCCCTGGAAGAGAAGACTCTGCTTTGCTGGGTATTGGATTCTTGGCTGCATTCCAAGCTCCCTTGCTCTATGGAATATCTCATTCCAGGCTCTTCAATCCCTCAATATTGGTGTGGCCAGGTAATACATTATCCTTACTGTGGCTCCTTGGTATTTATTTTATTTTCTTGCTGGCTGCTTGTAGGATTTTTTTCTTTTATCTGATAGTTCTGGAATTTGGCCACAAAATTCCTTAGTGTTATCATTTTAGGATCTCTTTCTGGTGGGAATCAATGAAATCGTTCAATACCTATTTTGCCCTCTGGTTCCATGATATCAGGGCAATTTACTATCACTAAATGCTGTAATATTAAGTCTGGGCTCCCCCCCCCCCCCTTTAATGTTGTCAGGAAGGCGGATAATTCTCAGATTCTCCCATCTTGATCTGTTCTCCAGGTCAGTTGTTTTGCTGATGAGGTATTTTGCAGTTTTTTCCATTTTTTTTTATCTTTTGTTTTTGCTTATACACAATCTTGTTGTCTCTTGAATTCATTATTTTCCGCTGATTCTATTTTTTTTTTAGACAAGATTTTTCTTCATTTATCTTTTGCAGCTCCTTTTCCAGTTGGTCAATTCTATTTCTGAAAGACTTTTCTATTTTTCCAAGTGCAGTTTTGAGAGAATCATTTTCTATTTGCATTTACCCAACTGAAGATCTGAGAGAGTTATTTTCATTTTGTATTTGTCCAATTGTTTTTTCCCCAAGGATTTGTTTTCTTGTGGTGAGATGTTAATTTTCTCTTGCAAGGTGTTAATTTTCTCTTGAGTTTCTTTTCCCAATTTTTTGGGGTCTTTTTTTTAGGTTTTTGCAAGGCAAATGGGGTTAAGTGGCTTGCCCAACGCCACACAGCTAGGAAATTATTAAGTGTCTGAGACCGGATTTGAACCCACGTATTCCTGACTCCAGGGCTGGTGCTTTATCCACTACGCCACCTAGCTGCCCCTATCCAACTGATTTTTAAACTCCTTTCTGATTTCTTCAAGTAAGTCTTTCTGGGCTGGAGACCATTTCATATTCCCCTCAGCAGTGCTAGATCTCTCTGGGTTAGAATCTGTCTCTTCTAAGTATTTCTCTATGGCCTCCCCTTTTCTCTGGCCTTTTTTTCATCTTGTGTTAGGGGTGGGGGGAACTGACTATCAGAGGTTTACTTTTGAAAATCCTAGAGGTTTTGTTCACTTGCCTTAAAAATTCCAAGGGCCAGCTAGTAAGAGGTGCTACTTGCTTTTTCTAAAGTGTCTGAGGTCCTCAGCAGCAGGGTCTGAGTTGACCTTGAACACTGGGCAAGGTCCTGAATTTGGGAGTTAATCTCTTTCTGTTGAGTGAACATTGTTGGCCTGAGGGGTGGTCTTGGTGGGGGCTGTTTATTGTTTGTTCTGGTCAAAGGGCTCTGCTGGAAGTATGGAGCTCATTTGGTTGTCCCCCCCCCCCCACCAAAGACTCCATAGCTCTGTCTTCCCCCAGTTGTTATCTCCCAATTCACCCATGGTCCCCTGATACAGACCTTCTTGGTAGGTGTTCTTCTCCTTGTTTCTCTTTCTGGGTTTTGTTGATCAAATTACTGTTAAGATGTTTTTCTTGTTATTTTTGAGGGAAAAGAGAAGTACTTGTTACAATACCTGTCTTTTCTTTGCCATCTTGGCCAGAAGTCCAATTTGACTCCATTTTAAACCAGATACAATTATTTTTTAAATTTTTTTGCCAGGCAGTGGGGTTAAGTGGCTTGCCCAAGGCCACGCAGCCGGATTTGAACTCAGGTACTCCTGACTCCAAGGCCAATGCTCTATACACTGTGTCACCTAGCCTCCCCAAGATACAATTATTTTTAGACTATAACTTTGTGATTTATTTTATAGATTAGTTGTTTTTCAAATGAGTGATTTCAGCTTTTCTTCTGTGTTTTCATTTCTTTGATTTTGTTTTATTCTATCTTGATGTGCTATAATTGGCTTCATCTTAACATTTTCTTTCTTTAGGGTTATAATATTTGTTGTAATACACATATTCTATTTTGGTCTTTTTAAGTAAGCAAATATTTATTAAGCATAGATAAACAGAGGTATAACAAGCATTAAGCACCTACCTTCCTTTCCCCCCAGCAGTTAGCATAATTCCTAACACATTGTGATTCAATTGTTCAATATATGTTTGAATCTTTCTTATCCTGTTTGGAGATTTCAATGCAAAAATACTGGAGTGGTTTGCCATTTCCTTCTCCAGCTCATTTTAAAAAAAATTATTTATTTCTTTTCATCCATATGCACATGCAGGATTTTGAGTTAAAAAATTTCCTTCTACCCTCCCTTCCCACCCCACTCTCCTCAGTGTTGAATAATCAGGTTAGCATTGCACATAAATATTTTGATAAATGTGTTTACAGATTAGTAATTTTCAGTATGAGGAATTAGGATTAAGGGAAAGAGATTCATAAAAGATCATTTTGCTAAAATGTTCATCAGATTCAAAAGTGTTGTATGTCTGTGTGTGTGTGTGTGTGTGTGTGTGTGTGTGTGTGTGTGTATGTGTGTGTGTGTGTTTAGTTTTTATTCCTCTGGATGGGGATAATATAGTCCAAAGCCAGTCTAATGCAGTTGTCCTAGATGTCTGAACTGCTGAGAGGTTGTTCATCTCACAATGTTGCTGTTGATGTGTATATTGTTCTATTGGTTCTACTCAAGTCACTCAGCATCAGATCCTATAAGTCATTCCATGCTTCTATAGAGTTCAACCATTTATGGTTTCTTATTAAATAATAGTATTCCATAGTAGTCATGTACCATAACTTGTTTAGCCATTCCTCAAATGATGGGCATCCCCTCAATTTCTAATTCTTTGCCATTATTAAAATATATTTTGGAATAGGTAAGTTTTCCCCCATTTTTTATAATTTCTTCTGAATATTGACCTAGAATTGGAATTACTGGGTCAAAGGTAAGAAGAGTTTTATTGCTCTTTGGGCATATTTCTATATTGCTCTCCAGAAAGGTTTGATCCATTCACAACTCCACCAGTAATTCATCAGTGTCCCAATACTCCAACAAACTTTGCAACATTGATCATTTTCCCTTTTTCATATCTATGGTATTACTCTTTATCTCTAAATTCTGTACCCATTTTGGCTTTATTTTGGTATAGGGTATGAGATATGCAACTATGCCTAGATTTTGCCATACTGTTTTCTAATTTTTCCAACAATTTTTATAAAATAGTGGGTTCTTATCCCAGATGTTGAAGTCTTTGGGTTAACTTTTCATTTTCTAATATTTGTGGAATTATTTCTTTCAGTGAGCTTTGTTGGAACCTATTTTTTGAACAATTTTACTTTTTAAGTGATTTTATTTGGGGAATATTGATCTTGCCAGTTTTTACATTCAACCTATTTTGCTTTTCAAGGTATTCTTCTCAATGAATATTTGCATCTCTTTTACATTTGTTCCATTTTGTTTTTAAGGTGTTTTTTCAGTATTTTTCTTATCCCTTTAATCAAGCTATTGGGTCATTTTTTTGTGGTTTTCTTGCATCCCTTGTCAAAATCTTTTTGAGCTCTTCCATGCTTTTATTCCCTTTAATATTTAGTTTTTAGACTTTGAATATGGTAGATTTAACTTTGTCTTGTTCTGTGTATGCTTTGATGTTACATCAATAACTTTCTATTGATGAGTTGTTGTTTGCTCATTTCCCCATTTTATTACTTAACATTTAACTGTATATTTATGTGAAATTCTGCTTCTGGTGTAGAAGGCTCACTTTCTCAGGATTCAAAGGTTTTTTAGGTACTATTTTCAGTTAGGTTTGTTTTTTTGGTGGGGGGAAGTTGAAGAGTCTGTAAAATTCCAGTTCTTTCAACTTGATATGATATAAGTTTCAGTTCTTTCAAATTGATATGTTATAAGGTGCTCTTGTTTGTGAGTGATCACAAACAATCTTGTATGTTCTGGTACTGTGACCAAGTTCCCTCCTTCCATGTGGTTTTAACTTGGACTGGTGTTCTTCATCCCTGAACTGTCACCCAGGACTGTGACCTGGATCTGAGTTTGGCCAATTCAACATAGTCCTGCTCCAAACACCAGCAAAGGGACCCCTGTAATTTCTTCTGACTAATTGTCCAAACCTCTTACAATTTGTGGTCTGAGAACTCCAGAAATAATTACTGCCACTGTTGAATCAATTGCTACAAAAGTCTGGTCCTGATTTTTTGCGTCCTGGTCTGTTCTGGCAGAAATTGCACCGGGCTAAATTCCACTTTCATCCGTGTATGACAGACATTTACAAACAACCTTCTAAGTTGTCATGTACTGTAAAATTTTTTCATCTTTTTGGGGAATTTGTAGGAATGATCAAGTAAAATCGTTTCTTTTCAAAATCATTTTAGCTCCACTAGGGCTTTAATGTTAAAATCTCATATGCTGTGAAATTGTGTTGTGTATTGTTAAAACTGAATTACATTTACTTCTATTTTTATTAATTTTTGCTATCTATTTTTATTAGATGTAATGTATAGAAAAGTAGGAAATGAAATATAGGAACTGTATGGGTGGGTCTATGCCAAGTACAGGGAGGAAATTAGTTGAATTTAATTGAAAAGAACATATAAAAGAACAAATTAATTGAAAAGAACTTATACAAATTCAAATTGAAACTTAAAAGACCTTGCATGTATTGTGTGCATAGGTGCAATTTTATATCAATTATAAAAAACCTAAGGGTTTAAGAACTGGTTATCCACTTTGCTGTAGTGTTTTTATATAGATTTGACAGTTACTCAGAGAAATACTTCAAGTAAGCATTAGGAAAAGCACTCTCACACCCATTTCACTATTAAAAAAATAATTATTTTACCCATATATACATGTATATATTTTAAGTTAAAAACTTCCTTCCTCCTTTCCTTCCCAACTCCTCCCCGCAGCAGTGAAGTCTGGTAAGCATTGTACATACATTTTTTTTTAGGTTTTTTACAAGGCAATGGGGTTAAGTGCCTTGCCCAAGGCCACACAGCTAGGTAATTATTAAATGTCTGCAGCCAGATTTGAACTCAGGTACTCCTGACTCCAGGGTCAGTGCTCTATCCACTGTGCCACCTAGCAGCCCCCAAACGTATTTTGGATAAACATGTATACATATTAGTCATTTTCAGAATTAGGATTAATGGAAAGAGGTACAAAAGAGATAATTTTTATAAACTGTTCATCACTACTGAAGGGTTGCTTTTTTTGTTTGTTTTGTTTCATTTTGATTTTCTTCTTCCAGATGGAGATAACATTGTCCATAGCCTGTCTAATATAGTTGTCCTAGCTCTCTGAACTGCTAGGGGAGCAGCTTCCATTCAGGTTGAATACCTAACTGTTATTGTTGCTCTACTCCCTTCACTCAGCATCAGATCCTGTGAATCATTCCATGTTTCTCTAGAGTCAAAGCATTTATGGCTTCTTATAGAACAATAACCTGCCATAGTATTCATGTACCATAACTTGTTTAGCCATTCCCCAATTGATGGGGAATTCCAAAATTCCAAATATTTGATATTACAAAAAGCACTGCTACAAATATTTTGTAACATGTAGGACTTTTCAAATTTTTAAAAATTTCTTCTGGTTATAGACATAGAATTGGAATTGCTAGGTAAAAGGGTATAAACAGTTTTATTGCTCTTTGGGCATGGTTCCATATTGTTCACCATAATGGTTGGATCTGTTCACAACTTCCACAGAAATGCAAAAATGTCCCAATCCGTCCACAACTTCTACAACACTGATCACTTTCCCATTTTCTCATCTTGGTCAATCTGATATGTGTGAGGTGAAACCTCACTGTTGTTTTAATTTACATTTCTCTAGTCAATAATGATTTGGAACATTTTTTCATATGATTATATATAGCATTAATTTCTTCATTTGAAAGCTATCTATTCACATCCTTTGACCATATATCATTTGGGGAATGACTTGTAACCTTATAAATTTGATGTAATTCTCTATATATTTTAGGAATGAGACCTTTTTCAGAACTCCTATTGTAGATTGTTTTCCAGCTTTCTGCTTTCCTTCTAATTTTGGCAGCATTGATTTTTATTAGTGCAAAACCGTTTTAATTTAATATAAACAAGATCATTCATTTTACAATGAATGAACTTTATAAAGTACTATAATACTTTATTGATCATAAATTTATCCCCTTTCCATAGATCTGATAGATAATTTCTTCGTCTATTAATTTATCTATTGTTTTGCCTTCATGCCTAAATCCTGTACCCATTTTGACTTAACGTTGGTATAGGGTGTGAGATGTGGATATATGCGAAGTTTTTGCCATTCTATTTTCCAGTTTTGTCAAATATTGATTTCTTATCCCAGAAGCTGATGTCTTTGGGTTTGTCAAATAGTAGATTGTTGTAATAATTTGTTGTAGGTTCTTTTGAATTTATCCTGGTTAAGATCCATTACTCTATTTCTTAACCAATACCAGGAAGTTTTGATAACTGCTGCTTTATAGTATAGTTTTAGATCTTATAGAACTAGGCCACCTTTATAGTTTTTTTAATCAATTCCTCTGTTAATCTTGACCTTTGGCTGATTGAAATGAATTTTGTTGCTATTTTTCTAGTTAGATAAAGTAGTTATTTGGTAGTTTGAATGGTAAGGCACTGAATAAGTAATTCAATTTGGGTAGAATTGTTATTTTTATTATATTAACTTGATCTAACCATAAGCAATTGACAGTTTTCCAATTTTTAGGTTCTGACTTTATTTGGGTAAGAAGTGCTTTATAATTGTGTTCATGCCATTTCTGGATTTGTCTTAGGAGGTAGATTCCTAAGTATTTAATGTAGTCTATAGTTACTTTAAATAGAATTTCTCTTTCTATCTCTTTATCTGCAACTTAGTTTTACATATATAGAAATGTTGATGATTTATGTGGGTTTATTTTTTATCCTGCTACTTTGTTGAATTTGTTAATTCTTTCAAGGAGTTTTTTAGATGGTTTTTCTCAGGTTCTTATACAAAAGGTCAAAGCTTTGTTTCCTCATTGCCGATTCTGATTATTTCAATTTCTTTTTTCTTATCTTATTGCAACAGATACAACATCTAATAATATATTAAATAGTAATGGTGATGATGGGCATCCTTATTTCACCCCTTATCCTTTTTGGAAAAGCTCTGAGTTTATTGGTATTACATATATTTTATTGACATTCTAGATAGATATTATTTTAAGTAAAACTCCTTTTAGTGTTTTTAGTAGGAATGCATGTTCTATTTTATTAAAAACATTTTAAGTATCTTCTGAGATAATCATATGTTTTCTGTTGGTTTGCTATTGAGATGTTCAATTATTTATAATTGTTTTCCGCATATTGAACCATCCTTGCCTACCTGCTATAAATCCAACATGATCATGGTGTATTGTTCTAGTAAAAACTTGAAGTCTCATTGCTAAAAATATAATGAGATAGTCTATAATTTTCTTTGTCTATTTTGGTTCTTCCTGGTTTAGATATCAGCAACCGTTGTTATCATAAAAAAGAATGGCAGAACTCCTTCTATTTTTTAAAATAGTTTATGTAGAATAGGAATTAATTATTCCTTAAATCTTTAAAAGAATTCACTTGTAAATCCATCTGGACCTGGGGACTTTTTCTTAGGAAGTATATTGATGGTCTCTTCAATTTCTTTCAGTGATGGGATTATTTAAATACTATATTTCCTCTTCTGTTAATCTGGTTAGTTTGTATTTTTGTAAATATTCATACATTTCACTGGTAATAGAATTTATTGGCATATAGTTGGACAAAGTAGCACTGAAATGTCGCTTTAATTTCTTCCTCATTGGTGGTTAGTTCACCTTTTTTGATACTGGTAATTTGATTATCTTCTTTTTAAAAAATCAGATTAAAAAAGGTTTGTCTATTTTATTGCTTTTCTTTTCATAAAACCAACTCTTAATTTTATTTATGTGATCAATGGTTTTCTTGTTTTCCATTTCATTAATCTCTCCCTTGATTTTCAGAATTTCTAATTTAATATTTAACTGTGGATCTTTAATTGTTTTTTCTAGTTTTTTAATTGCATACCCAATTCACTGATTTCCTCTTTCTCTTTTTTATTCATATAGGCATTTAGAAATATGAAGTTCCCCCTCAAAATTGCCTTGGCTACAACCCATAAATTTTGTTATGATGTCTCATTAGTATCATTTTCTTGGATAAAATTGTTTATTATTTCTATCATTTGCTCTTTAATCCAGTCACTGTTTAGGATGAAGTTGTTTAATTTCCAATTAGTTTTTGGTTTATCTTTCCATGACCCTTTATTACATGTAATTTTTTTGCATCATGGTTTGAGAAGTATGTATTTATTATTTTTGCCTTTCTTCATTTCATTAAAGTTTTTTTTTTTTGCCCTAGTATATCATTACTTTTGGTATAGGTGACATGTACTGTCAAATAAAAGATATATTCTTTTCTTTTCTGTCCTCATTATATTTTTTTTTAGGTTTTTGCAAGGCAAATAGGGTTAAGTGGCTTGCCCAAGGCCACAAAGCTAGGTAATTATTAAGTGTCTGAGACTGGATTTGAACCCAGGTACTTCTGACTCCAGGGCCAGTGCTTTATCTATTGTGCCACCTATCCACCCCTCATTATATTTTCTCCAGAGTTCTATCATATCTAAGTTTTCTAAGATTTCGTTCCCATTATTAATTTCCTTCTTGTTTATTTTGTGGTTAGATTTATCTAGTTCTGAAATAGGGTAGTTGAAATTTCCCATTATTAAAGTCTTGCTGTCCATGTTTCCTAGTAATTCACTCAGTTCTTCCTGTAGGAATTTGTATGCTATACCACTAGGTGCATATTTGTTTAATAATGATATAGCTTCATTACCAATGGTGCCTTCTTATAAGATATAGTTTCCTTCTTTATCCCTTTTAATGAGAATGATTTTTGCTTTTACTTTATCTAAGATCAAGATTGCTACCCCTGAATTTATTTTTTACTTCAGTTGAGGCATAATATATTTTGATACAGCCTTTTCTTTTACCCAGTGTGTATCTCCTCACCTTCAATCTTAATTTTTGGGGTATCTATGCTGTACTTTGTTTTGCTATAGGCTTCAGAATTCTCAAATAACTTTCAGGTAGGACAAAGACTTTGGATAGTTTTTTCAGCTTCTAATGATATCTTTGAAAAATAGTTTTTAATTCACATGTATTCCATTTTACTTACTAGGGATAAAAAAAAGTATCTTATTTCAGGGCAAAAAAGGACATAATTTAATTAGGGCAAGAAGATAGTTTTCATATACCTTGCCACAATTTCAGCTGAAGTGGTAGTTGTGATAAGATTTCCAGAAAATTTATTTTTTTTAAATTGGCTTTTATTTTTATATGAATCACTTAATGAGGTATAAATATGATTCTAATTTACTGTTGATTGAGAAATTAAGGGACAGCTAAGGGGTTCAATGGGTCGTGTACTGGACTTGTAGTCAGAAAGACTCATCTTCCTGAGTTCAAGTCCAGCCTCAGATATTTACTAGTTGTAAGACCCTGGTCAAGTCACTTAACCCTGTATTCCTCAGTTATCATTTGAAAAATGATCTGGAGAAATAAATGGCAGACCATTCTAGTATGTTTGCCTACAAAAACCCAAATGGCATCATGAAGAGTCAGGCACAATTGGAATGAGACAAGTGAAAAGTTAATTCTCTCATTTTATATAAATGTTAACTTCCTCCTCCTCCTTCTGCTCGTCATTCTTCTTCTTCTTTTTCTTCTAATCATTATTATTATCATTTAAAATGACATCAATTCTTAGCCAAACCCCCAGAAACATAGCTCTTACATAGTAATAATTTAGTATTGTAGATAATAATATGATTTCAACAATTTTACCAACTAGTTTAGAAATGAATCAGCATTTCCAGAAATTGTTTTTTTTTTAAAGTATTTTGATTCAATGACATTTAGTAGGTACTTATTAAATGTCTGAGGGTCTTACCATCCTATCAATTTGTTTGTTTTTTTTATTTTTTGTAAATGGTTATTCTTGGTCTCTTTGCCTTATCTCTCACCTATGTTACCTTAATTACTGATTAGGACAAACTGTGAGCTGGGAAAGAATCAAATGTAAAAAGCCATGGTTATCTAATGCATACATGGCCATGCTCAGTCATCCTGATCCTTATCTGATCACTGGATCTATATGACTACAGAGGAGAGTGAAATTTGTACTTTAACTCAATATCCCCTCACTTAAATTTAACTTACCTGCATATCATGCATTACCTCCCTGATGTCTTCTTGGAAAACAAAGGACAAACAACAGAAACAATAATGCTAGAATATTGGACACCAAAGATAAAACAATTTCCTATTTTCTTGGAACTTATATTCTAAGGGGAGAAACCTGTGTATTATGTAAATATGTATAAACTTATGCAAATACTTTGTAAACCTTAATAAGTCTATATAAATATTAGCCGTCATTGTATTTACTGTTGCCATTGTTGCTGCTATTATTGAAAATACAATCAAAGTTATTTTGGAGCATTAATATCTGAGGCAATGAGGTAAAGCCTTACATGGAATATGACTTTTGAGTTGAGGCTTGAGGAGATTCTAGTGATTCCAGGAGGTAGAAGACACCCCCCCACACACACACACACAAAGAGTATTCTAGAAAGTAGATATATCATGTGCAAGTATAGAGAGACAAGAAGTCCAACTGAAATATGAACTCTTTGAAGAAAGGAACCATGTTATTTGTTTGTATGTTTGCTTTTCAGCAACAAGCATTTCTTAGGGTCATTCTTTGTTCAGAAATTGAATTAAGAATTGGGAATAGAGATACAATTAAAAAGAAATGCATTTCTTGCCTTCAAGTAGTTTATTATATCCTAAGGTAGAAGGCACTACATAAAATGTAGCTAAAGCTGGGGTGGGGAGATATAGTGACAGGACATGGTAACAAACACCATGGATTGAGGAGCAGAATCCTAGAAATTTAACTTTAAATATCAGTATTGGATATATGGTTAATATATAAAAATGTCAACATAGCCAGGAAAAACAAGTATACCTAATGGACGTTGTAGAAGTACATTTATGACTCTTGAGGAATTCAGAAATAAAGTGAAATCATTCTAAAAAGTTAGGCTTAGAGTTAAGAGAGGGGGAAAAGCTGCTTGATATTTGAAAAAATTAAAAAAAAGCTATTACAATAGTGCAAGAGTTGGTGAAGATTTGAGATGAGGTGATGGCTTTATGTGTGAAGAGAAAGGTATAGAGTGAATATTGTGGAGATAGTAAAAAGATTTGGTAAGTGTTAAAAGAGAATCAAAATAAGGTATGCTTTGCAAATTTTCATATCTTCCTTTTGTAATTCATGCTAATTTCTATAGCTTAGATTTTGATATATGTGCTGTTGAATTCTCATTTGGTGGAAAGGGAAAAAAAAACTATGTAAGTTCCTCTCTTGGCTTTATTCCTCATGGTAAAAAAAGACTACTTTCTGCTTTGGAAAATGGTCTTTGTCACATCTTGTTTTATTTACCAAAATATCTTGTCATATATTATCATCCTAATTTGCTGAAAGTTTTGTTTGTTGCTAAGACTTTTCAAGTAAGGCAGTGATATTTTTTTGTTTTTGCAACTTCTAAAAACCTTTGCATAAAGTTGAACATTTTGACCATGGAAAAATCTAAGAGCATTTTCAGGATATACAGTTTTAGTATAGCAGACATTATGCAAAATTTATTTTTTTGATATTCTTCAATACCATCAATCATGTGTACACAGAATGGCAGTACAATTCATGGAATTTTATTGACAAAGATATTGGAGTGATTTTTTTATTTCCTTTTCCGGTGATTAAGGCAAAGATTAATAATTTTCTCAGGGACACACAACAAGTAAGTGTTTGAGGCTGAAACTGAACTCAAGTCTTCCTGATTATTGGCCCAGCACTCTGTCCAAGGAGCCACATGGTTGTCTATATCTATGTAAATATAATAGAGAAACTTATTAATGCTTTCATAAGTAAAAATCATTCTGAAATGATTGCTTCTATGATCTGAACACAAGTGCTTTTGTTAGGATAGTGTTTGAAAATAGTAATCTCATATTGGACCTTTTAAAGAACTAAATCATTCTTTCATTTACACTACTGCTATTTCCCCAGGGGAGTATAAAGAAACCTCAGTAACTTTATGTTTGGCTTTGAAGAGTCTGGTACTAAAAAAATTTTAAGTAAGATTATGCAAACTTATTTTTATGTGGTTGCTAGTATCTCTGAATTGTAATAATCTAGGACTCAGTTTTTTAGAATTACTCTAGAATGATGTCTACCTCTATATCTGAGATCTTATGATCAAAATTAATTAGCTTGCTGATTGATCTATCCTCATCTGACCAGTCTTTCCTATGCTGACATACATTTAATATAGTCAAGTAATTTATTAGGCAACTAATACCAGGCATTTATTATTTTCACATCATTAAAACATGCATGCTCTGTATAAGAAGAATATTGTTAAAATTGTTACATCACAATAGAGTAAATATCCAGCTTGTAAAGGTAAAAATCATTCTATGCTCATTTTTAAAAAAAAGCTTATTCTTCTCTGATAATATTTATAGGCGTAAGTGAAAAACCAGTAAGCATTCTTGAATACACCTTCATTGACAGATTATCTTTCATTTTTCTGTGTAGTCACTATTTCCAGACCCTAGGACTTTGTATGCAACTGGGAGAGAAGAGGTTTTAGGTTAGTTACCAAACTGAAGGTCTACAGAGTCATTGTGCTGAGCTCATTGTTGTATGCCTATGAAACCTGGACAGTATTTGAGTTCCGTATCAGAAAATTGAAATGCTTCTATTTGAATTGTCTTAGGAAGATTCCAGTTACCTGGAAAGATAAGGTACCAGATAATGGTTCCTTTTTTTCAGCTAAATTGTCAAGCAATCAAATTCTACATCAATGAGCACAACTTGATGAATTGATCATATTGTCCAAATGCCAAACATACCTTACCTAAAAGATTATTTTATGGAGTATTCATACAAGACAAGTGCTAACAAGGAGGTAAGAAGAAATAATACAAAGGCACGTTCAAGATCTCTCTGAATAACTTCAGAAGGATTTGTGAGACATAGGAGACACTAGGACAGGAACAGCCATATGGTATGTCTCCATTAAAGGTGATAATATACTCAATTAGCAAAACATGATTGAAAACAGTTTGAAAGATGTGAGATATACAAATCTAGAGATATCTCCATTCCAAATGCTCAGATGAACTATTTATGACTAGTTTGTGGTAAAGTATTTCAGAGTTCCTATTGGACTGATTGGCCAAAAATGAACACAAATGTATCTTGACTACAACATCATGATGACATTTCAGTTCTCTTCACGTATGAGGGACAAAAAAA
Source organism: Macrotis lagotis (assembly GCF_037893015.1). NCBI lineage: Eukaryota > Metazoa > Chordata > Mammalia > Peramelemorphia > Peramelidae > Macrotis > Macrotis lagotis. The sequence continues at coordinate 125,819,886 of NC_133662.1, read as the reverse complement.
TCAACTGAAAAAACAAAGGAAAAAAAATATCCTTTAATGGCATTCTGCAAATAACAGCATCTATGATTTTTGACAGACATTTTTATTTTATCAAATCTTGATTTTAGAAACTTTTGCATAATAGATAACAATGTATTTAAAAAGAGATTTACCATTGCTTCTTTTGTTTAAATTGTACATCATTCCTTAATTATAGTACATAACAAAAAAGGGGGAGGGGTAGTTAAAACTGATGAAGGCCCAGTGGCTGGCCATGAGCTATAAGGCAATGAAATACAGGCATTTTCACCATAATCTAGGGGCATATCACTGTCAAAGAACAGAGAAGGGGTTAAAAATACACAGTGGGTTGTACTCCTACATCTCTTAGAAATGAAGAAAACCTTTTCTGATGTAGCTTGAGATCTCTGATGACTACTAAGTGGAATAGTTTAATTTCAAAAGCCACTAATAACCAGTCTGGAAGGGTCTTTTTTGGTGAAAGCAAATGCAACAAGTAAACATTAGGACATGATCTCAACCTCTCAGATTCATTTTTCTTAGGTTAGAGAGGGCACCTCCAAACAAGACTTTAATGATTAGCTAAATGACCAATCAGATTATAGGCAGCTTCCTACAACAACTCCTGAGATGGCGGCCCTACTGCCGGAATTGGATATTAGGAATAACTTGAACAATCACTTCTTTCAACTCCTTACCCTAGTCATTTCTCATTATGTCCCCAACCTTATCCCCTAACCAGGCCCTTAATGAAGTAAAGCACCCAGGAGGCATTCCAATTGATATGGTTGAGGAGAGGGGCAATAGGAGAGAAAGGAATGGTCTGGAATAGGGAGGAAGAAATGAGAAAAAACAAACAAACATCAGTTCCTTACCTACAACTGTATGTTGTGATACCTAAGGTGATGATCAGTGTGTGAAACAGGGAAGGGAGACATGAGTGTTGGAGACAGTGGGAAGGAAAGGACTTGGATACTGCTGTTATGTGCTGGCAACCTACTTTTACTTCTTGGACTTGCCCTGAGTTATCATAGCCTCCTCGGCTTTGCTAACTATCTTTTCATCTCCAAGGAACTGCTTCAGTTTTTGGGTCTCAGTATTTGTCCATGATTGCTTCTTCAGACAAAGCCTCAAGATGTTTGACAATCCTTCAAAGACTACTGCCCTGGGCCACAATCAGATCCATTTTCCTTCCTTGATGTGAAGGACAATTTACTCTTTCTGCTTTGTTGACGTCTATCAGAATCCCATAGTGCCACTCATTGAGTCACGAAGTTCTCACAATAGACAACCACATCTTAGTCAATGGAATCTAGTACCCACCAAAGGGTACTAATTCTTCTCATCTGGACGGACATAAATCAGATATCAAATTCATAGCCAGCATCTTATGGTCTGGCCACTGCACTTGGCTTCCTCATGCATGGTGGGGTTCAGGTACAAGTCATATCAGCATCTGAAGAGGCTCTCCAGGTTTCAAACCCTCTCCACATGCTTGTAGGAGGCCAGGGTGGGGCAGACGGGAAGATAGTACTGAAGACACTGGTAGATATGGGAAGGTGCACTCTTAACCATTATTTCTAAAGAAAATAAAGTCTAATTACTGGATATGCTTTGCTATATACTAATCTTTTTTATTTGAAATATGAACATACTTTTAAAAGTTATTAAAATGATAGCATCCATTATTTTAAAATGTCTATTTTAAAAGCTTCTATTCAAATTATTATTTTCTTTTATTTTTTCTTGAAAAATAGCATTACATATGCCTGTAAATTCTTAGATGAAGTTATATCAGTTTATCAAGTTATATTACATGAATGTCTGCCTTATGTAGTGTTATTATATTTTTGAATTTGTCCTGTGAAAGAATGTGCCTGGCTCAATGAGACAAAGTATGATTACAACATTTTATCTATCATTGTCTGTGTATATAAAATATGCACCAAGATGAACATTTAGATTTAAACATATTTTAAATGATTAATTTCATTCTGATTCTATTATTTAAGAAGCATTCTAGGCCTATGGGACATTTCAGACTAAAGGAAAGATGCAAATAAATGTGTACTTTTACATTTTTCATTTTCTTAGCATATTTGAGGATAATGTGTTAGCTTGCTCTATTTTATTTTCATTGGGTTTATAGCAAGTACATTTTACCCTCAAGGACAGTGGAACCACTACATTTAGATGTTAACATCACAATTTCAGAGGAATGGAAATGACATTTTAAAAAAACAAAACAAAACAAAACAAAACAGAAAAAGACATTTAGACCAGACCAAGTGTATATTTAAGGTACCTATGCTTCAGTCAATTCAATATGTGACCCTTGAGGACTTGTTTCAAAAATGAATATAAAGAAGGGAAAAACTTTTGAGATGTAATTGTTACCCCCTCACCCATGACATCTAAGAATAATTGTATCTACTAACCCATATACTTTTTAACTATTAAAAATTTTAAGAGAATAATTTATGGAAAATGAAATTCTTAGTGAAGGTATTAGAGAGTGCAGAAAGGGTTTTGTATTTAGTGTTCCACAGTAGAACACACATTTATCATCACACAATTGAATGAAAAGATTGATAATACAAAACCTCACTGTATAAATTGTTTATTGACTATTCAAAACAAAACATTTGCTTCTCTCCTCAAACAGGGTGTCTTCCATGCACCCACATTACATATTTTGAAAGATGTAATAAGATTAATAAATGGTTTGATGACTCTCTGATCATTAATTTGAAGAGAGCATTTTACCAGTATAAGAGAAAAGGTACACCACACAGCCTGATTCAAGAGAGATGGTGAGGTCTAGGAAATGCTCCTATTTGGAGGATAATACTGTATTCATTCCATTGCATGATGTTCTAAATGAAATCCTTAGATAATTAAAAGTTTGGTCTAGACTTTAGAGCATCATGTGCATGAAGAATAACTATTGTCCATATAATGATATCCATTTGAATGGACAGCTAAAGTTCTGAAATAGCCTGAGGACAAATACCAAAGTTTGAAATATTTACTTAAAACTAGCATACTATATGAGAGAAAGTAAGACCTTTGAATTCACAGGAGTAAAAGATCAGGCTATTGCAAGCTGGGAAGTTTATTTCTTAGTAACAAGTTCAATCCAGGATGACAATAAGAAAACTAGAACTAGCTTTGGCACATGTAGTGGACTAGGAAGTAGTTCTCTGAACTATGATGATTTAAATATCTTCAATTGAATTGACTATAGACTCTAGAATTTCTAGTTATGGTCCTATTATATGATTTAAAATAAATTGATCTCAGACAATAAACTGGTGCTTATGATTGAGAACTTTAACTGTCATAACTAAGAGCAGTTTCAATTCCAAAGGAAAGAGAAGTGACATGCAATAAAGCAAGTCTTTTCCATTCGCAGATTCATCATAAGACAAAAATGACAGACTGGACAATTGCACTGTAGAAACAGTCTCAGCAAAACTGATACTCTCATTGAGCTCCTTGCCATTGAGGAATTGTAGAAGTTTCTAGATTTTGGAGATACGAGTGAAACCACACACCTGAAATTGTGATTTATGTAGCCTGCCATCTTTAAAGGTCTTTTCCACAGGGTCCACAGTACTACAGAAAACATAAGTATTCAGCTGGTCAAAATTGGGTTCTGTGATTGCTGTATGATCAATCTCAAAATTGCCCAGAGTACTGGAAGTAAGGATTTGTTCACAAGTAGTGCACAAAATAGTGAACCATCCTCTTGGCATTTCTGATGTCCTTGTATTTTTGCTTGAACTGGACAATGAAATGGTTGACCATGAAGTTCAGCTTACCACTGTGGAGGAAGAAGGGCTGCTGCTGTATTGAATAGACCTTTGCTTGAAAACTTGACAAATTATCCATTGTCTTGACAATTTAGAATGAAAATTATTATTTCTATATAACTCTCCCTGGATTATGGATAATTGCTATTTTATTCCTGTTTCTTCAATCAGGGAGATTGGACCTATGGATTAGAAAAGAAAACAAACATATTCAGCATAAACTTAAGTTTAAACCCAAGATTAATTAAAAGATGGTGAGTAACTAATTACTCTTTAATGTATTCAAGACACTTGAACTAGATGAACTCTCTGTGACATCATGTTATTGAAAGTACTAAATGTCATTATTGACAAACTTGTCAATGATACTTGAAAAATTGTGGATAAATATGATAAAAGTGGAAATAGTGTTTGAGAGGCAGTAGGAAGGCAGGGATCTAAATGCACTATTGTTAGAAAATAATTAAGTTCTTGTAACTGGATCAAAAAATATTCAATCTCTTCAATTCCACTATTAGGCAAGAAGTCCAAGGAGACCACTGACAGAAAGGTCTCACAAATATAACAAAATAATCAAAGAACACTTTTTATGATCATAAAATCTACCAAAAAAAGTTCAAATAAAAACTACAAATCAACAGATGGGGAATATTTGAAAATATTATAGTATATAAATGTAAGAGGATATTACTGTGCTCAAAATAAATACCAACTATATAATGATTCAGAGGAAGATTTTTATGGAGTGATACAAAGCACTTATATTATATTCACAAAATCAATATTCACCATGACTACAGTAATGCAAGCAAAAACAACACTAAAATGGAGTTGAAATTAGTCTAATAAAATGATTAATATAAGTTCCACAAGACAGGGGATGAAACATTCATCCCTCCTCTTGGTAGAATGTTAGACCATATTTGTCCTGTGAGGCTCAGTTTTGTATCATTTGGTTTTGATTAACCTTTTTTCTTATTATTTAAGGGATGACTCTATGATTGGGGGAATTTCTATATTGTAAATGAATATAGATTAGGACATAAGAAGCATTAATAAAATCAAAATGAATACATAAACAGAAATGAATTTTACCCCATATCTTCAAAAATAATATGGTGAAATAGGGAGGTGCAAAAAACTCAAGATGAATATAACTAACTAATCTAAAAGAAAAAAAGGTTAATGATTTTTTAAAAATTAATTTTAACTGGTGCTTTCATTTCTACCTCACTGTAATTTCCCATTTTATGATTTTTCTGAATTACATTCTTCCATTCCAGAGTTAAGCTTAGGAATGCAATTTTTCTTTCAAATTAGTTTAAATATATAAGCTAGAGGTGGCTAGGTGGCACAGTGGATAGAGCACTGACCCTGGAGTCAGGAGTACCTGAGTTCAAATCCAATCTCAGACACTTAATAATTACCTAGCTGTATGGCCTTGGGCAAGCCACTTAACCCCATTGCCTTGCAAAAACATAAAAAAATAATAAACACATAATCTAAATTATCACTTGGTGGTAATGGTCACCTTGCAAAGATTACAAGGGGGAGAAGAGTCCCATAAAACTGTTAATGTTCCTTGTTATATATAACATAGAAAAACTAACTTGAATGCCATCACACTTTTCTTGGTATAGCCAATTATAAGGTTCTAGACCTTTCCTATAAGGTAATAAATTGTCCCCCTTTTCCCATTGGGATCCTTAGTCAGTCTGACCTGTTTGTTAACAGTTAAACACATCACTTTTAATAATATAATTTTGCTTGGAGTATTACCTCAGTTCATTTTTATTAAATCTACTTTCTATATCACATTCAAAGGAGATCACTGAGAAAGTGGTGCATATCAAGACAGTTAAAAAAACAACAATAGTAACAAAGGCAGGAGCAGCAGCAACAGTAGCAATAGCAATAACAATAATGACTGCAATCAAAAGAGGCACAAAAAGACTTTCCCTCTTGTATTATTTCCTATTTGTCCTGGGTGTAGGTTTTTTATATTTATCCGCATGCTGCTATGTCAATGTATGATTTCCTTGCAGTCTGAGACTATCTTTTGCCTTTTTGTTTTGTATCACTTGTGCTAAGCAGGTGCTTAATAAATGCTTAGTGATTGATATGGTTCCCTGTCAACAGACTAGTTTATTCAACTTTTTATGTACCTTCAACTCATCATTGTGATATATACCTACTAGATGTTCATAATATGTTTCTTAATTAATTCGATCAGTTACATTTCTTTTAACATTCGTGTAACATGCATTTCATTCCCTGGAGTTTCTGTACCATTGCTAGACATCTTCATTGAAAGGAAGCATTATTTTTTATCTGTGAAATAGTATTAATAATATGTCTGCTGCCTAACTCTCAAAGATATATAGAAAGTATTTTTCCAACATTAAAGAACTGTATAAATATTAGTTGTTTCTGATTTTATGATCATCATTACTACTTTTTTTATGAAGACAGATTGTTGTTTTTGATTTTATAACATTTTATGTCTCTTCCAGCTCCCTGCTTCTATGGTTATATTCCCAGTCTGGGCTTCTTGATGTTAACTTTTCTTAAAGAATCCAAACATCTTTTGTACCATTTTGAATATTTTGTGAAAAGAAAAGCCACAACTTTGTAAAAGTCCATGAACTTTACATACAACTGATGTGAGCATCTGTTTCTTCCTACCTCATCATTTGTATGAAGTGATTTTAAAGCAATGCAAGAAACAATGGGAATTGAGAAAGAAGAAAAAATGGGATCTGGATAATTCATAAATAAGTTAATGAACCTGGGACTTCAAACTATGAAAGGTGAAAATGTCTGAGAGAGAGAGGTAGAAAAATAAATATCGTTGTCTTAAGTATGAAATGTTTTAGGCTGTGCAAAGAGCAATGATGATCTGGAGTCAACAGGTGAGTTTCTTTGCTAGAAGAAGCTGCTTCAAAAACATATGTGAACTATTTTTAGCCTCAGGGAATTATAATAATTAATAATAATTAAATTATAAGGATTTTTAATAAAATGAAATTCAGCAGTACATTATTCACTCACCCCCCAAAAAGAATGAGGAGTATGTGATTTTTACTCACTGATGCTCTTGAATACAAGTCTTATTGTTATGGCAAGAATGAAATACTATAAAATAGTGAACCCTGGGAAATCAAATGTATTCAAAATTATACAACAATTCACAATAGCATCAGGTGGTTAGTGACTTTGTACCTTTATTTCAAAATAGAAAAAGGGAACTGGAGCCTTTTCCAAATTACCCAAAAGCAGACCACAGGTCCCTCTGAATATACCAAATGTGTAGAAAAGATAAAGAGAAATAGAATGGTTGGTAGAATTTCTTTGGTGTCAAGAGTCAACTTAAGGATTCATTCATCATTTTGACTATTTAATCTATATTCCACACTATCCCTTCTTGGAAAGGAATGTACTGATGTCAAACTGGTCTAAACCATCAGATATGAAGGGCAAGACATTCAATCTAGACATGGCATGGTGATTTAGGGAAAAATAGATTGGGGGGGAGCACAGAAAAGTCTGTAAAGGATAATGAGCAAGTTGGCCTGAGTTTAACAGCAGGAGCTACTGAAGGAAAAGATAAGAAGAAAAATTGCATTAGGATATTCTGAAATGCCTTGAGATCTATTAATGAGTAGAGTAATGCTTTATACTAATATGGATCTGTTATTCTTGTAAAAGAATGTTTTCCTTTGGTCACAGGGAAAACAGTGATGTCAAATTTAAATTATTTAAAGTAAAAAAACAACTGGAAAATATAAGTAAAGCTGAATTTGAAGGGGCATTAATTATAATCATTGTATTAAGGATAGCAGGGTAGAGTGAAAGGAACCCTTTCTCTAGAGGCACAGAATCTAACTTTAAATATGGGTTCTACCATGTACTATTTGAAATACCATAGGTAAGTCACTTAGTTACTCTTGTCCCCATATCATTTATTTTTAAAATTAAAGAATTAATTACATGGCTTTCAATGTCTCTTTTAATATTAATCATGTGATTCTTTTAAAAGATACCAAAAGGGGTGAGTTGAAAAATGTTTCACAGAGAGATCTATGGAAAAAATGTACCCATGACCAACTTTTAATTTCAATCTGCCTTAATACTATTTCTCCATCACTTTCTCAAGGTGAGAAAATTAATACAATAAATCAAACACTTCTTTATAGTGTTTACCAGGATAAATTTTCACAATGAAAATTTAACAATCTTCTTTCGTTCCATGTTCAGTTTGATTTGATTCCTTTACACCACCTACCTTTAAGTTCAGGTAGGAAGGCATTTAAGTCATTCAGTCCATTCTTTAGTGAAAGTCAGGAACAGAAATTTGTGGTCAGAGTGTCAATTGCTGTGTTCTAATGGAAGGGGAATTTCTTTATCATGTCAGTGCTCAAAGCAATAAGATGGTAATGATACAGCAGGGACAAGAGAGGGCAGCTCAGTGGCAAATGGAAAATCACACAGCTTTTCAAAAATAGTGGATTGTTAGAGCTGAAAGAGTTCTTAAAGATCATCTATTCCAACACTCTTATTTGACAGAGGTGGCAACTATGACTTGATCCAAGTGATAGGTTGAAGATCACCCAGATAAGTAGAAGTACAGCCTGGAGGGAATACAATTCTTCAGACCTCCCACTTAATGTTATTTTCTTACACTACTGACCTGTCACAATTGAAAAGTTAAAAATAATACATTCTCATAATAATAACAACAGCTAGTATTTATAAAGCACCCACCATGTGCTAGACCCCATGTACTTTATTATTTCTTTTTATTCATACAATAACCCTGAGAAAAAGGTTCTTTTATTATCCTCATTTTACATATGAGGAAATTGGGGCAATTAGGGTTAAGTGAATTGTGCAAGGTCACAGAGTTAGTAAAGTGTCAAAGGCTAGAATTGAACTCAAGTCTGCTTGACTACAAGCCTGGAGTTCTTTCTACTATAGAATAAATAGTATACATAATAAATACTATTTAGATATAGGATACATCACACACATATCTGTAGAAAGAAACACATAAATGCATATATATATATACATATATATATGTATATATATATATGGAAGGAGAGAGAGAGAGAAGATAGACAACCTAGATAGAATCAAAATAAGACAATTTTACCCTTTTAAAAATTTATACAGATAAGAAAATGCATATCACTTCCCTTGTATATTTTTACTTATAGCATTTGTAAATAGAATAAAATTTAAAATTGGAAAAGGTTTCAGAAATCAATATTACAGCCTAAAACTTACTAGGCCTCCCCCTCTAAACCATTCCTGAGAAATAGTTTTTCAGCACTAAAAATATACAATGATGAAAAATTTGTAAGGGAAGCCTATTCTGCTTTTGGACAATTCCAATAATTTTTAAAAAATATTTTTATCCCTTCTTTTCAGTCTTAAATATTTTCTTCTTTGTAGCTTTCATGTTTGGCTCTTATTTCTGCTTATTGGTGTTAAAGGTGGAGGGTTGGAGTCTAAGTCATTTTCTCCCTGTCAGAGCTTCAACTAATTCGTAGAATATTAGAATTACTGAGGTAGAAGGAATCATAGTGGCTGTCTACTTTAAAATGTTCATGAAATAGAGTCCCCTTTACAATGAACTTGCTAATTCATTATTCTGTGTTTGCTTAGAGAATTTCAGTGATGGGGGGAGCAGCTCATTATATTAGAAAGCTCTAAGAAGACATTGTCTTTCTTCTTTTAACCAAGATTAGATTTGCCCATTTGTAATATCTGTATCTTGCTGCTAGTTTGGTTCTCTTTGACAAAATGGAAAATGACAAATCTTTCTTCAAAGAGTTCCTACAAATTCTTTTTCGCTGTTGTTGTTGTTTTGCAAGGCGGTGGGGTTAAGTGACTTGCTGGAGATCACACAGTTAGGTAATCATTAAGCATCCTAAGTTATATTTGAACTCGGGTCCTCTTGAAGATAATTAGCTCTCTCAAGGCTCTTCTTCTTAGGGCCAAAGATCCCTATTTTATTTATTTTTAAAAGGTATTTATCTTTCCAATTACATGTAAGAATAACTGTCAACATTCATTGTAAGATTTTGCTTCATATTTTTCTCTCTTCTTCCCTTTCCTCCACCCTTCCTAAGACAGTATGTGATCTGATATAGGTTATAGATGTGCATTCATTTAAAATGTATTTCCATAATATTCATTCTGTGAAAGAAGGATCAGAAAAAAAGGAAATATCACAGGGAAAAAAGCAAAAAATAAGTTTTAAAAAAAGTAAAAATGGTATGCTTTAGTTTGCTTTTGAATTTCATAGCTCTTTTATTTATCTTTGGCCACTGTATTGTTGAAAAGAACTAAGTTGGGGGTGGTTAGGTAGCACAGTGGATAGTGCACCAGCCCTGGAGTCAGGAGTACCTGAGTTCAAATCCTGTCTCAGACACTTAATAATTACCTAGCTGTGTGGCCTTGGGCAAGCCACTTAACCCCATTTGCCTTGCAAAAACCTAAAAAAAAATGAAAAGAAAAGAGCTAGGTCTATCAGTATTGATCATCACACAACATTAAAGTTTCTCTGTGCAATTTTCTTCTGGTATTATTCACTTCATTTCCCATCATTTCATGTAAATATCTCCATTTTTTCCCTGAAATCCACCTGGTCTTGATTTCTTACAAAGTAATAGTATTCTATCACATTCATATACCACATCTTGTTTAGTCATTCCCTAACTGATGGGAATCCTCTCAATTTCTAATTCTTTGCCACAACAAAGAGCTGCTATAAATATCTTTGTAGATGTGGGTCCTTTTCCCTATTGCATGATACAGTACATGATAGTGGTATTGCTGGATCAGAGGGTTTGCATAGTTTTATAACTGTTTGGGCATAGTTCCAAATTGCTCTCCAGAATGTTGGATTAATTCACAACTCAGTGCATTAGTATCCAGTTTTCTTGTATCTCTTCAACAACTATCATTTTCTTTTTTTTTCATATTAACCAGTTTCATAGGTATAAGGTGTTACTTCACAGTTATTTTGATTTCCACTTCTCTAAGAGTGATTTAGAACATTTTTATATGATGATAGATAATCTTAACTCCTTCATCTGAAAATTATCTATTTATATCCTTTGACCATTTATCAATTGGAAATTGACTTGTATTCTTATAAATCTGATTGAGTTCTCCATATATTTTAGAAATAAGGATTTTATCAGGAACAGTAGGTATTAAAATTGTTTCCCAGTTTTCTGTTTTCCTACTAATCTTGATTGGATTGGTTTTGTTTGTCCAAAACCTTTTAAATTTAATGCAATCAAAATTATTCATTTTGCATTTCATAGCTTTCTCTGTCTCTTTTTTGGTCATAAATTCTTCCCCTCTCCATAGTTCCAACAGGTAATTGTTCTCCTAAGTGGCTTGAGATACCATTATTTATCGGGAAAATATGTACCCATTTTGACTTTATCTTGGCATAGGGTGTGAGATGTTGGTCTATGCCAAGTTTCTGCCATATTATTTTCAAGTTTTTCCAACATTTTTGGTTAAATAGTGAATTCTTAGCCCAGAAGTTGAAGTTTTTGATTTGATTAAACAATAGATTACTTTAGTCATTTCCTATTGTTCTTTTGTTCCTAACCTATTCCACTGATACACTACTCTATTACTTATTTAATACCAAATAGTTTTGATGACTGCATTTAATAATATAGTTTTGAATCTGGTATGTCAAAAACACCTTCCTTTATATTTACTTTTATTAATTTCCTTGATGTAACCTTCTATTCCTACAGGTGAATTTTGTTACCATTTTTCAAGCTCTATAAAATAACTTTTAGACGTTTGATTTGTATGGCACTGAATAAGTAGGTTAATTTAGATGGAATTCTCATTTTTAGTATATATTAGTTCAATGTACACAAGAACAATTGACAGTTTTCCAATTTTTTAGATCTGAGTATTTGTGTAAAAATTCTTTTGTAATTATGTTTCCAAAGTTCCTGGGTTTGTCTTGAATGGTCAATTCTCAAGTAATTTATGTGAACTATAGTTATTTTAAATGAAATTTCTCTTTCTATTGCTTACTATTAGACTGTTGGTAATATATAGTAATGCTGATGATTTATGTGATTTTGTTTTAAATCCTGCTACTTTGCTGAGGTTGTTTGTTGTTTCAAATTATTTTCAGTTGATTTTCTAGGATTCCCTATGTGCCATTATATCAGCTGCAAAGACTGATTGTTTTATTTCTTCATTGCCTATTCTAATTTCTTCAATTTCTTTTTTCCTCTACTATTGCTAAAGTTAACATTGTTAATACAATATGGAATAATAGTGGAGATAATGGGCATTCTTATTTCAACCCGACCTCATTAGGAATGCTTCTGCTTGTTTCCACTGCATATAATTCTTGCTGGTTTTAGATAGATATTGCTTACTATTTTAAGGAAAACTCCTTTATTCCTATGTTTTCTAGTCTTTTTAATAGGAATTGGTGCTATATTTTGTCAAAAGTTTTTTCAGCATCTATTGAAATAATTGTAGGAGGCCGCCCCACAGCATACCTACTGGCCTTGCAGGACATGAGATGAAGTCCCGTAGAGCAAACTCCAGGATACAGGCTAAGCCAAACCTTGGTTGCCTCAAATCCTCGGCCACAAAGAAACTTGGAGGCGCCCCCATATCTACCCCCCCATATCTACCCATCTACTTCCCTATTCCACCCATCCCTCGCTTGACAAATTTCCGCATAGAGACAGTCGACTAAGGCAACGCAAGAGGCTCAGTCCAATCTGATATAGGCCCCAGGAGATCCTCCCATATCCTGCTTCCACATATAGAATATAATATATAAGCTTACAGAAGCAGAAATAAATTTGACTTTGCCCCCTGATTGCCTGTGTGAGTTGTCTTTCTTCGGCAGTCCCTGAGGTTCCGCAGAGGGAAGAGCCCCGCCCGACAACAATAATCATATACTTTCTATTAATTTTCTTTTTTTTTAGGTTTTTGCAAGGCAAATGGGGTTAAGTGGCTTGCCCAAGGCCACACAGCTAGGTAATTATTAAATGTCTGAGACCGGATTTGAACCCAGGTACCCCTGACTACAAGACTGGTGCTTTATCCACTACACCACCTAGCCACCCTCTATTAATTTTCTTAATGATGATCAATCATGATGATTGTTTTCCTAATATTGAACCACATTGAATTTCATTTTCTTTAAACATTATTTCACATTTTGAATTTGGGATTCTTTAGTATCTTGGTTGTGCTAATCTGCATATTCTAGATCATCAATAGTCTTCATAAAATGTGGATCTATAATTAAACAGAATACTCCCAATGCATTTTTGCCAAAGAATAAAAAAGAAAGACTATTACCTTCTCAATCTTGGTAGGTTTACCTCTCTTAATGTAGTCATGTTGTTTTAAACTATTTTTGCTGCTGTGTAACTCAAACTGACAAGGACACCCAGTACAGTACATCTAAAGTTCAATATCTTAGTTACTCAACCATCTAGCTAGTTCCTTCAATTAATACTTTTATATTAATGACATGTAATGTCATTAATTATGTAATATATGACTTCAGGCTTCCCAATGTCTTGGCTAACCTTTCCTAGATGTAATTCAGTTTATCAACATCTATAGCTAAAATATGTCTTTAACAATTAATTGTAATATTCTATATAGTCTGAATTTAGCCTGTTTTCTGTTGTTCTGTATCTCTATTATTATAGTTTAATATTTCTTTTATTTTTTAAAAAAGTACTCATATTGTCAATTCTAATGATATTTGTAAAAGAAACATTGCTAAGTTCAATTTTAGGTATCCTGTGACTTTTTAAATGGGTTGTCCAAATTTGTATATATGATAATGTATATGTTTTAAAAAAACAGCAGAGTAGAGTACAAAGAATTATTGGATTTGGAGTTAAAAGACATGAAACAAATCTGAATGTCTATGTCTATGTCATTTCAACTTACAGAATGTAAACCTCTTGAAGGCATGAGTTGTTTACTTTTTCTCTTTCAATCCCTAGTACCTGGTACATAGTTAATACCTTTTGATTAATGTATAGAAATTGTAATGCATGGAGATCATAAACAATGAAATATTTCTAAAACTTAAAAAAAGATACTAATACCTTGGAATAGGTAAATTGTGCTATGTACCTCCTTCCCCCTTTTCCATTTATCTTCAATGAAAATATATAACCACATGTAATCTTTCCTTTTCTAGTGAACATTGGTGCCATACATAAATACATATACATTCATATGTACACACATGCATGCACTTAAATACATTTGTATACTTATATAACATGCAAATTCATCCATTCTTTCATCCATAGGAGTTTTCAGGCATTGGATCCTATAGGTCAGGGCTGTTGATTGTCTCCAAACCCTCTGTTGCACTTAGATCAATTATATTGTGATCAATAAACGCACTTTACACGAATAGTGATCATATTGCCTTCTGCCTAATGGCATCTGCATCCCATTTAGGATGCAGTTAAGGGTAAACTAATGATATCACTTTGAGGAATAGGAACCAATAACCTTGGAAAACATATCTGAGCAAGACAATCAGGTTTCAGTAAGACTGAAGAGATAGACAGCTTGAGAAATCAAGATAAGCTTTTTACCTTTGGGGAGACAAAGGAACTAGTGCAATTCAAGTAGGCAGGAAGACACTAAAACAAAAAAAACGAAAAGTAAATATAGATATAGGAAATAATTTTGTTTCTCCAGTATTTCAAATAGTATCCTAAAACAAATGCCCAAGATTCCAAAGAGCACAGACGAACCACAAGGAAAATTTAGATTAATAATGTCCAATTTTTTTTTAACAAAAAAATGATAATTTTAATGACAAAATAGTAATGAAAATATTGTATATATATGCACATATGATTGTATATATATATGTGTATATATGTATTTGTAAATATATATAGATAAATGTTTATATAAACAAATTTTTTTATTCTTATAATTTTACACATTCTGGTTTATCTGCTTTTCAGCAGAGGAACAACTATTCTATGAAGTTACAAAAGAATTATTTTCAGTGACAAATTCTGGCATTTGACATCCAGTCAATTATCAATTTCTTTTGATTTTATTGTATTTTTCTTTTAAGTCTCAATTTTTTTCATTTAACTAGACAGCACTTAGTTTAGTTTCTTATAGCCTCTTGCTTAGAATATTAAAATTCTTTCACTGTTTCCATTCTCCTTCTTCCTCAATCCTTCCTCTATATCACTATAAAATAATCTATCTAAAAATCTAAACCATAATACTCCTATGACTGAAGATCTTAAATGAAGATCCCTATTGAAACTTGGATAAAATACAAATTTTTTGACTGACATTTATAAGCCTTCACAAATCTGACTCCATCCTATAGTACCTGACTTATTATAATGACCCTAATTTACAGACCTTAAATTGTAACCAATCTGATCCACTTACTGATTTCTGTATTAGATATTCCATTGCTTTTGTATATAATATTATACAGGTTGTCACCAATGCTGAGATATTCTCTTACTCTGCCTTTCATATCACTTAGCTTACTTCAAGGTTCAGTGCCACTTAATATACAAAACTTCTATAACCTGCAATTTTCAGAAATGGTGATGATCATGAGCTTTTTTTATGGGGGCAAAATTCATTAAGACTATCACCTATTTCAAGAATCTATCTATCTATCTATCTATCTATCTATCTATCTATATGTATGTATATATATATATATATATATATATATATATATACTCCTTTTAATTTAAATCTAGATTACATTAATTTTTCTTGGTTATCGTATTACACTACTGAGTTATATTGGGCTTGGAGTTCATTAAAAAGTGTTTCACTTTTCAAAATAAACTGCCATCAAAAATTCCTTTGCCCATCTTTCACTTAGGAAGTTTTAAAAAATGAGCATAGTGTGCATTCAGATTCTGTGTTTTTTTTCCTCTGGAGGTGTGGATATGTATGACATTGTCCATAGAAGGTCTCTCAGGGTTGTCGTTGATCTTTGAACTGTTGAGAGGAATTGTATTCCATTTTACCCTGTCCCTGTTCAGAAGTGTGTTATATCTGAATACCATTTCCCATGATCTTCCCTCTCTTCTATCATCTACTCCCCCCCCATTACCCCTTATTCCATCCCTTTCCTCTTGCTTTTCTCTAGAGTAGGATAGATTTCTATACCCTATTAAGTGTGTATGTTATTTACTCTCTGAGCCATTTCTTTTTTTTTCTAAGCCATTTCTAATGAAAATGAAGGCTCACTCACTCATTCCCCCTCATCTTCCCCCTTCCACTCCATTATAAATGCGTCCTCTTGACTGCTATGTGAACTAACTTAGCCCCTTTGGTTTTTCTGTACTTCTCTTCTACTACCAATCACTCCTTTATTGAGTAACTAAAATTCCTATCTACAATTTTTTTATTGTATTTATTGAAATTTTATTTTTTCAATTACATGCAAAGAGAATTTTCAACATTTATCCATTTTCAAGTTTATGAGTTCCACATTTTTCTACTATCCTTCTTTATGCATCCTCATGGCAACCTCATGAAAGTTTCATCATGTTTAACATGCTTCCACATTAGTTTTCTTGTAAAAGAGGAATTAGAACTGAAGAAAAAAATGAGAAAGAAAGGTAAAACATTAAAGAAGTTTTTAAAAAGTGAATATAGTTTGCTTTTTTCTTCATTGAGATATCATAATTTTTTTTTCCCTGGGATGTATATGACATTGTCTATATCAGGTCTCTCAGAATTGTCCATGATTGCTGAATTGCTAACATCTCACAATGTTGTTGTTAATGTGTAAAATGATCTTTTGTTCTACTCCCTTCCCTAAACATTAGTTAAAGCAAGTCTTTCCATGATTCTCTAATCTCTGGTCTTCATTATTTCTATTATAATTATAGTACTCCATAATATACAGTACAATAATGTGTTCAGCCATTTGCCGATTGATAGACATTCCCTCAATTTCCAATATTTGCCACTAAAAAAGAGCTCCAAGAAACATTTTTGAACATATATGACTTTCCATTTTTTCATGATCACTTTGAGATAAATGTAATATTGATATTGCTGAACCAAAGATTATGCATACTTTTATTGCCCTTTCCAGAAGTACCAGATTGCTTTCCAGAATAACTGGATCTTAACTACAATTTTCTGATGTGGATTTTATACCATATTATTTTGTATCAAAGTTTTATAAATATGTCATTTATCTCCCATTCAAATCTCCTAAATAATAAACACTATGTCTTTATCATCTTTCTAGTGTTCTGCATGTAACACAGTCTAACATATAAACAAACCCCAACAGATGCTGAATCATTGGTTTGTCCTATTTAATAAAAATATAGGGTAGAATTAATTCTACTACTTCTTAAAATTTCAAAACTCATAAGTATTTTTTAAAATACTGTATCAATTGGGTACATATTTAGCTAAATGAAAATTTTAAATGCTTGATATATTCAAATAGAGGATATTTCATGTCACCTACACAGTTACTAAATGCTCTCTATATAGTTGTAATTTTTAATTTTTAAAATGTTTTCCAATTGCATGTATGTATATTTAGTATCTATTTTTTGAAATTTTTAATTCAAATTATCTCCTTTACTCTCTACTCTTTTCCCTCAGTGAGACAATTACCAATTTGATATAGGTTATACATAATGAGTCATTTAAAATATAGTGTCAGATTAGTTATGTGTTAAAAGAAAATAGAATTTTAAAAAAAATACAAGAAAGGGGAAAAACGTATGTTTGGACAGACATTCTTTCTTTAGAAATAGTTAACATTTTCATCAAGAATCTTTGTTATTCTCATCCAGCCTTTCTGGAGAGCAATTTGGAACTATGCCCAAAGGGCAACAAAAATGTGCATACCCTTTGTTCCAGCAATACCTCTACTGGGTCTATACCCTGAAGAGATTATGAAAAAGGGTCAAAACAGCACTTGTACAAAAATATTCATAGCAGCCCTGTTTGTGGTGGCAAAGAATTGGAAATCAAGTAAATGTCCTTCATTTGGGGAACGGCTTAGAAAACTGTGGTATATGTATGACGTGGAACACTATTGTCCTATTGGAAACCAGGAGGGATGGGAATTCAGGGAAGCCTGGAGGAATTTGCATGAACTGATGCTGAGTGAAATGAGTAGAACCAGAAAAACACTCTACACCTTAACAACAACATGAAGTGATGATCAACCTTGATGGACTCACTCATTTCATCAGTGCAACAATAGGGAACAATTTGGGGCTGTCTGCAATGGAGAATACCATCAATATCCAGAGAAAGAACTGTGGAGTTTAGACAAAGACCAAGGACTATTATCTTTTAGAAAAAAAAAAAAAAAAACTGATGTCTTCTTGTGTGATCTTGCTATCTCTTATACTATATAAGGATATTATTTCTCTTTTATCACATTCAGTTTAGTCAATGTATACCATGGAACCAATGTAAAGACTGGCAGTTTGCCTTCTGTGGGTGGGAGAGGGGAGAGAGGTAAGATTGGGGGGAAATTATAAAAGTCAAAGTAAATAAAATCTTAAAGCAAAAAAGAAGAATCTTTGTTATTCTATATCACTATATGGCTAAGAATGCCTAAGTTGATCATCATGAAATATTACTGTTACTCTCTATGATATAACAGCAGTTAGGTGGTGAAATGGATAAAGTACCAGCCTTGGAGTTTGAATCAAAACTCAGACACTTGCCACTTACCAGCTGTGTTACCTGGGGTAAGTCATGTAGCCCTGACTATTTTGCATCCAGGAATATCACCAGTCCTCCTGATTCATATCTGGACATTTTACCTGGATAGCTCTGGGAGAGAAAGTGAGGCTAGTGTCTTAGCATAGCAGCCCCTCACTGTGCTGGTCATGGCACCACCTCCCCTGATGTCATGTTCTTCTTTGACAATGAAGAACAAACAACTTCCATAAAATATATCCTGATTCTGTTCACTTGGCATCATTTCATACAAGTCAAGTAAGCATTTTCTGAAAAAATAATATTTATTATCTCATAATAGAATATTGTTTTATCACAATCATCTGCCACAATTTGTTCATTCCCTCAATTCTTTGTCATGACAAAAAGTTGTTATAAATATTTTTACATATAGATATTTTCCTTTTTTAAAAAAAATCTCGAGGGGCAGAGCCAAGATGGTGACATGAAGGGATCCAGTCTTAGGAGCTCTCTGATAAAAACTCATAAACTAAGGACTCTAACTAAACTTTCGAGAGACAGAACCCACAAAGGGACCCAGTGAGGCAGTTCTCCTACTCAGGGTAACCTGGAAAAAAG
This sequence comes from Macrotis lagotis, assembly GCF_037893015.1. Lineage (NCBI taxonomy): Eukaryota > Metazoa > Chordata > Mammalia > Peramelemorphia > Peramelidae > Macrotis > Macrotis lagotis. The sequence goes on along the minus strand of NC_133662.1, from coordinate 125,800,708 downwards.
CAGAAAGGCTCTGCTCCCCAGGGCCGGAGGGGCGGCCGGCCAGAGGGGTGACCCACCAGAGCCAAAGAACTTCAGCCTCCTGGAGGCAGCCCCAGGGCACTGGGAGCCTCAGCTCACAGCAGCAGGGCAGTCACCTGAGCTGCACCCCAGGGAGCACCAGCACAAAGTGGGGGAACAGAGGGGACCTCTGCCAGAGCAAGCATGTGGAGTCTAGCCCTCAGGGCACAGAGCCAGCAGCCTTGTCTTTCCACAGCCTAGACCAGGAAACAGAAACAGGCAGAGCTGGTAAGCAGGAGCCCCCAGGGCATGAGCCCATTCAGCTGAGGGAGGGGAGTGAAGAGAGACTGCAGAACTCTGTCTTCTGCCACTGGAACAGGACTCTGGAGCCCTGACCACATTCAGATCCTGATCCCAGTCTAGGCCCCCCCCATAGAACAGCAGGGCCCCCACCCCACCTCAGCCCCATGGCAGAGGGGGGCGCTTATGGTCATTCACAGACCAGGAGGGAGGACAGAACCTCACACACTGAGACCCTTGTGGGAGTGTCCCAAAAGCTCAGGAAGCACCCCCAAAAAACAGGCTTAGGCTGGGAAAATTAACAAACAAAGAAACAAGAGGAAGACCATTGAGAAATATTTTGCAAATGAGCCCAAGAAGGATCAAAATACTCTGAAGATGAGGAAGCACAAGCTCCTGCATCTAAAGACTCCAAGAAAAAACAGAAATTGGGCTCAGGCTATGACAGAGCTCAAAAAAGACTTTGAAAATCAAATGAGGGAGTTAGAAGAAAAACTGAGAAAAGAAAGGAGAGAGATGCAGGAAAAACATGAAAATGAAGTCAGCAGCTTATTCAAGGAAATCCAAAAAAATGCTAAAGAAAATAGCATGCTAATAAACAGCTTAGGTCAAATGGATAAAACAGTTCAAAAAGTTATTGAGGAGAAGAATGCTTTAAAAAGCAAAATTGGCCAGATGGAAAAAGAGATAAGGAAACTCTCTGAGGAGAATAAATCCTTCAGACAAAGAACAGAATTCAGGGAGATTGATGAATTTACCAGAAATCAGGAATCAATACGTCAAAACCAAAAAAAAAATGAAAAATTAGAAGAAAATGTGAAATATCTGATTGAAAAAACAACTGATATGGAAAACAGACTTAGGAAAGATAATTTGAAAATTATTGGAATACCTGAAAGTCATGATCAGGAAAAGAGCCTTGACATCATTTTCAAAGAATTACTACAGGAAAATTGCCCTGATATTCTAAAAGCAAAGGGCAAAATAGAAATGGAGAGAATCCACCGATCCCCCAGAGAAAGAGATCCCAAAAAACCAACCCCTAGGAATATTATAGCCAAGTTCCAGAACTCCCAAGTCAAAGTGAAAATATTACAAGCAGCCAGAAGGACACAGTTCAAATATCATGGAGCTGCAGTCAGGATCACACAGGACTTAGCAGCAGCTACACTGGAAGCTTGTAGGGCTTGGAATACAATATACCGGAAGGCAAAAGAGCTTAGAATGCAGCCAAGAATGAACTACCCAGCAAGGCTGAATGTCCTCTTCCAGGGAAAAAGATGGACTTTCAATGAACCAGGGGAATTTCACAGGTTCCTTTTGGAATGGCCAGAGCTGAATAGAAGGTTTGATCTTCAGATGCAGGACTCAGGTGAAGCATGGAGATTGGAGGAGAGGGGGGAAATATGAGGGACTTCATGAGGATGAATTGCATGTATAGAAAAATGATACTGATAATATTCATATGACCCATCTCAGTTAATAGAGCAGATAGAGGGAGCTTTTATAGTTGAAGCACAGGAGAAAGCTGAAGTCGAAGATAAAATATGGTTTAAAAATGGAGTCAATAATAAAAAAAGGGAAATGGAATGGGAGAAAGAAAAAGGAGAGGGGGAATAGTCCAAGCTATTTCACATAATAAGATTTTTTTTTATTACAATGAGCTATTGCAATGATATGGAAGGGGGCAGGCAAGGGGCAATGAGGGAACCTTTGCTCTCATCAGAGATGGCTAGGAGAGGAAACAGCAAATATACTCAATGTGGTATAGACAACTGGAGTAAGAAGGAGGGGGGAGCTGGGGGAAGGTGTGGGGATGTGAATAAAGTAGGAGAGGATGGACCATGGGGGGACAGTGGTCAGATATAACACATTTTCTTTTTCTACTTCTTGCAAGGGGCTGGGATTGTATGGCTTGCCCAGGACCATAGGGCCAGGTGGATGCTGGACCTCAGGGGTGGTATGGGGGCTCAGGGCTTTTTGGCCCCAGGACCAGGGATCTGTCTGCTGCACCCCTCAGCAATCCTACAGCAGAGTGAGAGTGAAAGGAGAGAGAAAATATAGTACATGGTAGTGGAGAAATAAGAAAGGAGGGAGTTGCGATCAGCAATGGCAACGTTGGAAAAATATGGAAGTAACTTTTGTGATGGACTTATCATAAAGAATGTGATCCACTTAAGACAGAGTTGATGGTGTTGGAACAAAGACTGAAACACATTTTTTTGTTATTATTATTTGGGGGAGGGTGCAGGGCAAGTGGGGCTGGGTGGCCTGTCTGGGGCCACATAGCAGGGTGATCATTGGGTGTCTGGGGCTGGATTCAGACCCAGGTGCTCCTGGCTCAAGGGCCAATGCTCTGTCTGCCACCCAGCCACCCCTACTATTGTTACTATTTTATTTTATTTTGGGTCTTTTTTTTTCTTCTTTTTGTTTTTACAGGGCAGTGGGGATCGGGTGGCTTGCATGTCACATGGCTGGGTGATTATTGGGTTTATGAGGCTGGATATGGACTCGGGTGCTCATGGCTCCAGGGCTGGTGCTTCGTCCATTGCACCACCTGGCCATACCTACAATTATTACTATTATTTTTTTTAATTTTAATTGTTTTCTCCCCCCTTTACTTTTTTGCCCAAGGAAGTCTATCTATATTCATGGGGGGAGGGGCATTTTCTCTACTTGTAAACAAGTATATTTTATTAATGTAAAGAAAAACATTTGTACATAATGAGAATAAAAAAATAAATTAAAAAATCTTTTTGGGATATATATTATATATATATGTATATATATTTATATAACTAGTAGTGGTATTTTCTGAGTCAAAGAGGTTACACAGATATATAATCTCTTTTCAAAATTGAAAGTTGCTCTTCAGAATGGTTGGATCAGTTCACAAATTCAATCACAGTGCATTAGTATGGTAATTTCATGTCCCCTCCTACATTTGTTATTTTCCTTTCTTGTCTTATTAACCCATCTGATAGATATGAGGTGGGACTATAAATTGTTTAAAGTGCTTTTCTAATCATGAGTGATTTAGACATTTTTTTTTTTTCAAATGATTAAAGAGATCTTTGAATTTTTCTTCTGTAAACTAACTTCATTTCTTTTGACAATTTATCTATTAGGCAATGTCGTCTTATAAATTTGATTCAATTCTCCTTACTGGAGAACTGAGAACTATATCAGAGATACTTGCTCTATTTCTCATTCCCCATCCCTTCAGTTTTTTTGGTTTGTTTCTAATCTTGACTAGACTGTTTTTCTTGCCATTTTTTTAACTCAATATAATGAAAATTTTTCATTTTACATCCTGTGATTCTCTCTGAGTCTTGATGGTAATAAATCCTTCTCTTATTCATAGATATATCAGGCAAATTATTCCATAAATCTCTGATTTGACCATGTTATCACAATTTATTTCTAAATAATATAGTCATTTTGAATTTATCTTGAAATACAGTATGAAATTTAGTCTATATCCAGTTTCTATCAACTGTTTTGCAGTTTTTTGGACAGTTTTTCTCAAATAGTGAGTTCTTGTCCCCAAAACTTTGGTCTCTAAGTTTATCAAACACTAAATTACTATGGTAAATTACTACTGTACATTATGCAAATAATCTATTCCACTAATCCATTTCCCTATTTTTTAGATAGTACCAGCTTGGTGTGAAATTTACCACTTTTTTTAATAGTTTGAAATCTGGTCCCAACAGGCCAACTTATTCCACATTTTGTTTTATTATTTTCTTGGTTTTTTGGTCTTCCACATGCATTTTATTCATTTTGTTATTATTTTGGTACATTGATATGTCTGGCACTGAAAAAGTAAATTAATTTAAATAGAATTTCATTTTTATTGTTATTATCTCAGGCTATCCATGTGCAATTGACATTTTTCCAGGTCTTTAAATCTGACTTTATGTGAAAAGTGGTTTTTAATTGGGTCAATTTAGTTCCTGGGTTGCATTGGCAGGTATGATACCAAATATTTTATATGGTCTGCAGTTATTTTTTAGTTGATAGTTTATTTTATTTTTCAATTACATGTTGTAAAAGTTTTACAACATCCATCCACATGCATATTTATGTTACATAGTTTCCATGTAACCTCCTTTTCCACCCCTCAATGGCAAACGGTCTATTTAAACCTGTATATGTGCATTTGAGTTTAGCTTGCATAAGGAATTAGAACTAAGAAAAAAGAAGGAAAACCATGGAATAGAATGCAAAAGCATGAGAATTTTTTTTAAAAAAGTGAACATAGTGTTCATTCAGATTCTGAAGGTTTTTTTTTTTTTTATTTTGCTTGTTTGTTTTAACAACTGGATATGTATAGCAACAGGTCTCTCAGAATTGACCTAGTTCTCTGAACTGCTGAGAAGAGCTGCATCTATCAAAGTTGATCAACTCACAATGTTGTTAATGTATACGATGTTCTCTTGTATCTGCCTCCTTCGCTCAGAATCAGTTCTTTTAATAATTTTCATGCTTCTTTAAGGTCTAACTTTCATGGTTTCTTATAGAACAATAGTATTCCATACTTTCACCCCACTTCAAATATGTTTTTTGGAAAGAATATATTTTAGGTTTATAATTCTTAATCCATTCTGCTATCCTTTTCTATTTAAAGGGAGAATTAATCCCATTCACATTTACATTTGAAATCACCAAATCTTTATTTCCTTCCATATTATCTTTCCACATACACACTTTTCTTTTCTCTTACTCCTTCCTCACAAATGTTTTCTTTCCTTTTCTCTTTAACTTTTTAAAAAAATTTAACTTTGATTACTTTCACTTATATCTTTTCCTTCTCTTTTATCAATACCTTCTACCCTTTTTTACCCCTCTCCACCACTTCCCTGTAGGGTAGAATAGATTTTTAAACTCAATTGGAAATTTATGCTATTCCATCTCTGGGCCAAATCTATTGAGTAGGATGTGTTCACTGCTTTTACCCTTTCATCTTTCCCTTTAATATAATAGGTCTTTGTACCTCTCCAAGCTTAGTCCTTTTGATATTTTTATTGCTTTAACCCTGTCTTGATTAACACACCCTTTGCCAAAATGTACTCCTTTTATCTGATCTAATAGAAATACTATCCATTCAAATTATTATTAGTCAAATTGCAATAAATCAAAGATAGATTGATTGATCCCTTGCTTGACTGATAAGCTCAAAATACTATGGAAGTAAAATCAAAAGTTGATGATTGACTGCTTGGTTAACTGATAAGCAACATTGCCTCAATAGTTACTATGTCCTCCTCTCCTCTTTCTCATTAAAATACACTTCTCAAAAATCACAAATCACATCAAATTATAATCATTTTCTATTTAAACTAATTTTCAAGTAACTTCCATGGACATACAATCCTCATGTGTCAAAGCATCAAACCAAGTCAAATCATTTCATAAACCATTTGTATCCCCTCCTTCAATTGAAACCAGAGCTTCAAGCAAAGCGTATCTCTTCATGATGTTTTCATGTCCAGTGCCTGTTAAGTACACTTCCTCCCTCTGTCTCTATAGTAAATTAGTCATAGCCCTAAAACCCTACCCAACCAAAGTATACAGTATATTCTCCCCTACTGTTCCTTTAGCATCCCAACCATGGTACTAAAACCTTTTTTAGCTAAAGTATGAATTAAAATAAGGTCATTTCCTAATTTCTTTATGTCCAACACTTCTAAGTTATTACCCTCCCCTCTGTCCATATTGTACTATAAACTTCTAAGTATCTAATAAATTCAACTTACTTCTAATTCAATTGTTCATAGGGCTTCTAAGTACTCTAAGTACTGGGACATCCTGAAGATCTTTCTTAAAAACTTCAGCATTGATTGTAAGGCATGGGAAACACTGGCATAGGACCATACAGCATAGGGTGTCCTCATCATAGGATGGACTGAATTCTATGAGCAAGGCAGAATCAAAGTAGCTCAAAGGAAACATGAAATATATAAATTTAGAGTTAACACTCCAGGTGTTCACCTAGATTATTTGGCCTGAACTACCTAGAGCATTCTCAGCTCATATTGGTCTGACCAGCCACAATAGGATTCACTGCAATTTGGCTCAAATTTTGTGTTGTCATTTTGCTCCTCTTCAATAATATATAAGAACCAAGTATACCCAAATGCTCTAAGTACAATCTCTTCAATTATTTTCAACCCTTTATCTGTCCTAAAAGAAATAAATTATTCAAGAGTTAAAAGCTTTATCTTCCATTGTAGAGTGGTATACAATTTAATTTTCTTGTCAACATTTATTTTTCCTCCTTTTCCATTTATTTTTGTTTGCATCTGAGTGCTATATTTAAGATAAAATTCTGTGTTAAATTCTGATCATTTTATCAGGAATTTTGGAAATTCTCTATTTCATTTAACATCCATATTTCTTCGGAATTTTGCAGTATAGTTAATTCTAGATTCCAATTCAAGGTCCTTTGCCCTCTGAAATATCAGATTCCAGATCCTCTGATCCTTTAATGTAATTCTGATTTTGCTTCCTTTTTATTTAAATAGGTGTTTTTTGTTTGTTTTCCAATTTGCAGCGCTTTCTCCTTAAATTGAGATTTCTGGAATTGTTTATGATAATCCTTGGACTTTTTAATCTTTGATTCTCTTTCTGGAAGTATTCTGTATATTCTTCTAATGACTCTTTTGTCTTCTTGACCTAATATGTTTGGTCAGTTTGATAATTTCCTAAAATATGATTTCAAATGGACTGATTTTATTTTTTGCAGAGTTACATTCTTTTTTCCAGGTGGATATTTTTACTTTTAAAAGAGTTGATTTCTTTGTTCAATTTTTTATAATTTTCCTGCATGGCTCTCATCCCCACCCCCAAATTTCTTCTTTCTCTCTTCTTTAGATTTTAAATTCTTTTTAAACTCTTCTATGAGGTTTAGCATTTTGAGTCTAAGTCATAGACTCCTTTGAGACTTCTCTTTAGGTAATATACCAGTGCTTTTTTCCTTCTGAGATGGCATTTTTATCTGTCTAACTGCACAGTAGCTTTCTTTTAGTATTTTTGCTCATTTTGAGCACTGCTTCTGTGGTATGAGAAATATAGATCCAAATCATTTTTTTGCTGGGGTTGGTTTTATTGCAGATTAAAATGTTGCTTACACAGTCCAGACACTGTCTATACAGAGATCTGTTCCCTACTTAATGTCTAGGCTCTGCCTCTGTAGTTTTTTTCCCCCCAAAATCCAGTCCTGGGTTGAGAATTTGCCTGAGGTTGGAATCCTCCCCGCTGATTTGCTATTTAGTTGCAGTGATCTTTGCTGTGTCCAACTACCAGTACTTGATTTACACTGTAACTAAGTCTTTCATTACCTTTCCTGCTCTCCCACCTAGCCGGGTTTTATTTCTCCTAGCCCCCCAACCCCACTAAGAGACAGACCTTCACTAAAGATCCTCCACATTGTCTACCTGTGAAAACTTGTTTTGATTTTTCTTTTTTGGTGGTTTGTTTTTAGGTGTGATCTATAGCTTTAATGTCTATGTAGAGGCTTCATTCAGCTTTGTGTAGTGAAAAGCTCCAGGAACATGATCTGCAGTTATGTTAAATAGAATTTCTCTTTATAACTCCTGCCATTGGACTTTGTTGGTCCTGTATAGAAAAATAGGGATGATTTATGTGTTTATTTTATATTTTGCAACTTTGTTAAAGTTATTAATTATTGCAATCAGCTTTTTAGTTGATTTTCTAGGTACTCTGCAGAATTACAGTTTTATATCCTATAGACTATTCTAATTCCTTCTGTTTCTTTTTTTCTTCTCTTAATGATATGGCTAGCATTTCTAGTACAATATTAAATAATAGTGATAATAATGAGTAATCCATAGTCATATGAAAAATTTCTCCAAATCATTACTTATTAGAGAAATGAAATTAAAGCATCTCTGAGATACCACCTCATACCTCTCAGCCTGGCCAATATGACCAGAAAGAATAATGATCAATGTTGGAAGGGATGGGGGAAAATCTGAGATATTGCATTGTTGGTGGAGCTGTGAACTCATCCAACCTTTCTGGACAGCAATTTGGAATTATGCCCAAAGGGCAACAAAAATGTACATACCCTTTGATCCAGCAATACCACTATTGTGTCTATACCCTGAAAAGATTATGAAAAATGATAAAATTATCACTTGTGCAAAAATATTCACAGCAGCCCTAATTGTGGAAAGAATTGGAAATCAAGTAAATGTCCTTCAAATGGGGAATGGCTTAACAAACTCTGGTATATATATATGTCATGGAACATCATTGTTCTATTAGAAACCAGGAAGGATGGGAATTCAGGGAAACCTGGAGGGATTTTCATGAACTGATGCTGAGTGAGATGAGCAGAACCAGAAAAACACTGTACACCCTAACAGCAACATGGTGATGATGAGCAACCAGGGACAATTTGGGGGCATCTGCAATGAAAAATACCATCTGTATCCAGAGAAAGAATTATGGACTTTGAAAAAAGACCAAAGACTATTCCCTTCAGATTAGGGGGGAAAAACTGTTATCTTATTATGTAATTTTACTATCTCATACTTTATTTATCTTCCTTAAGGTTATGATTTCCCTGTCATCACATTCAACTGAGATCAATGTATAACAAGGAAATAATGTAAAGCCTAACCAAATGCCTTCTGTGGGGAGTGGGAGGAGGGAAGCAAGATTGGGGCAAAAATTGTAAAAACTCAAAATAAACAAAATCTTTCCTAAAAAATGTGTATTCTTGTTTCACCTCTGATATGATTGAAAAGATTTCTAACTTGCTCCCATTGTAAAAAATTCTTCCTCATTATTTTAAGTTACCACTTATTTTAAGAAAATTTCCATTTAGTCATAACCTCTAAATTCTTTTCAAGTAGAATGAGTGTGATATTTTGTCAAAAACCATTTCTACTTCTTCAGAGATAATCATGATTTTTGTTGGTTTTGATTTTAGTTTGTTTTGTTTTTCATTTTTTTATTGAACCAGTCCTATATTCCTGGTATAAAAAAAATCACACCTGTGACATTTGTCATATTGCTTTAATCTCTTTGCTAAGTTTGTATTATAAAATATTCCTTGTTTTGCATTAGGTAAATTGGCAAACAATTTTCTTTCTCTGCTTTTACCTTTCCTGCTTTAAGTTATCTGCACCATATTTGCTTTCTAAAAGGAATTTGGTTGGGGTTTACTTTGCTTATTTTTCCAAATAATTTATAGTGTAGTACAATTAATTGTTCTTAAAATGTTTGGTAGAATTAACTTATGAATCTATCTGGTCCTGGTGTTTTTGTCTTTTTTTTCCCTTAGGAAGTGCAATAATGACTTGTTTATTTTATTTTTCTAAGACAGGACTATTTAAGTAATTTATTCCTTTTTCTATTTGTCTAAGCAATTTACTTTAGGAAATATTCATAGATTTTGCTTGAGTTCTTGGATTTATTGTCATATAATTGGGCAAAATAGTTCCTGATAATTACTTTAATTTTCTTTTTTTCATTGTTGAAGAATGTACTTTTTCATTTTTGATGTAGATAATTTGTTTTTTCTTCTTTCTATTTTTAAATCAAATTTAGCAATGCTTTATCTCCTTTTCCCTAAAAAATTTCCTAGTTTTATTTGTTGGTTTAATGGTTTCTTTCTTTCCATTTTTATTGATCTCCTTTGATTTCTTAGGATTTCTAATTTGGTGTTTAATTGGGGATTTTTAATTTGTTCTTTTTCTGATTTTTTTAGTTGCTTGACTAATTCATTGGTTTGTTCTTTTTTCTATTTTATTAGTGAAAGTGTTTAGAGTTGTAATTTTTCCAATAAGTGTTGATTTTATTGCATGCTATAAATTTTGATAATTTGCTTCATTGCTTGTGAGTCGCTTTAAAAAGCTTTTTGATTTTTTCAGTGCTTTATTTTTGACCCAGTAATTTTATAGGATTAGACTATTTAGTTTTCAATATATTTTCTTCTATGTTTTTAAGATCCTTTATGTAATGTAATTTTTATTCCCTTATTATTTGAAAATTAAGCATTTAATATTTCTGTTTTTCAGAATTTGTGTGTGAGATATTTCAGCTGAGAAAAGGTTTATTTCTTTATATTCCCATTATATTTTTCAGAGATCTATCATATTTAACTTTTCTAAGATTCTATTTACCTCAACTTCCTTCTCATTTATCTTTTGGTTTTGTTTATCACATTCTAAATGGGAAAAGTTGAGATGTCTACTAGTATAGTTTTATTTTCTACTTCCTTCTGTAACTCCTTTAACTTTTCCTTAAAGCATCTGGATGATTTACCATTAAGTGAATATATTTTTTAATAGTATTATAACTACATTGTCTATGGTACCTTTTGAATCAAAATGGAGTTTCCCTGCTTGTCTCTTACAATTAAATTTATCTTTGGTTTTCTTTGGTATAAGATAGTTATTGCTATCCCTGCTATTTTTTTTACTTCAACTGAAGCAACTCTGACCTTTAACTCTTTGTCACCCTGCTTCAATTGTGTTTCTTGTTATCAACATATTATATGATACTGGTTTTAATCTACTCTTAAATCAGCAAGAATTTTTATTTCATTAACATTCAAAGTTATGATTACTGAAAAAATTTCACACTTTTCTACTTTTGGACCATTTCCTTTTTCTCTCTCTGTCCATTCCCTCTTCAACATTGTTTTGCTTCTTGACACCACCTTCCCTACTTTGCCATACCTTTTATCATCTTAGCACTTTTCTAATCCCTATTCTATCCTACTTCCCTTTAGCATAAGATAGGTTTTCATACCCAACTGAATGTGTGCTATTTCCTTTTTTATCCAATTCTGATAAGAAAATGCTTTAGTTATTGCTTGCTACACTTCTATTTCCTTCTTCACTATGAAGTATTCTGTGCTTTTTATTTTGTGAGGTAATTTGTTCATTCTTTCTCTCTCATTTTTCTTGTCCCAGTGTATCCCTCTTTCTTACCTCTTAAATTTTATAATAAATTCTTATCAAAGTCAATTCACACAAATGTTCTATGTATACCTCCTTTTAACTGCTATAAAAGTGGTAAAGATCTTAGAAGTTTCAAGTATCTTGTTTCCATATATGAATGTTTAACTTATTGGATTACTTATTTTTCTTTTCTGTTTACATTTTTGTGATTCTTTTGTTGATATGTGAAAACAAAATTTTCTCTTCACCTCAGTATTTTCATTAAGAATACCTGGGAATTCTCAATTTTATTAAAAGTAAACTTCCCCTCTTTCAGAAATTTTTCTGTTTGTAGGTCACTTTTGTCTTCCCTCCCACAATCACCTGAGCAGTTAATGTAATTTTCATGAACTGGAACACATTTTGGAAGAGTATTTCAGGACAAAGATGTGGCTGAGGGAACACACAGGTCTTAGCTTGCTTTTGCTCCACATGGCTTTTCCTGAGGGAATTAAGTATTATGGTCAAATTAATTCCTGAATTGGTAGTTTTGGTCTGCATGTTCCAAGATAAGATTCCGACTCTATAATTCTTTGTGCCACATTTGCCTAAGATATACTTTTCAAATGACGGGGTTCCCTTTATTGTGTAATCACTTATAATCTGAGGTAATTAAGCCATCCTAACATTAACTGTCCCCAATGTATATATAGCCACATGCTGATCAGACATCATATTGGTTGTCAGAATTTTAGAGAAATATTTTGTACTTACTTTGAAATGGTTATCCTTTGAAACAAAGGTTTGAAGTGTGAGTATACTGTAAGTAAAAAGTTGTGATTTTGTTTTAACAATGTACAAAAATGTATACTTCCAAATGAAATTATTACTGTTGTTTTAAAAAAAGTAAACTTCCCCTTCAAGGATTAAACTCAGTTTATACTCAGTTATACTCAGCTGAGTAAGTTGAAATTTTAGCTTCTTTGTCCTCCACAGTATCATATTCCAAATCCTCTGATAATTTAATGTAGAGACTATTCAATCTTGTATGATTTTGAATGTGGTCTCATGATATTTAAATTCATTTTTTCTGGCTATTTGCAATATTTTTCTTGACCTAAAAATTCTGAAATTTGACTATAATATAATTTGGAGTTTTAATTTTGAGGTTTCTTCTGGAGCTGAATGGTAGAATTTTGAATTTTTATTTTTCCTTCTGGTTCTAGGAAATCAGGACAATTTTCCACTAGAATTTCTTGAATTATCATATCTAGTCTCTTTTTTGTAGTTTTTTTAAGGTACTCTAATAATTCTTAAATAATAGTTATGAAATTGAAAAATATAGCTTTGCTAAAATAGCAAGATACAAAATAAGTTCATAAAAATCAGCATTTCCATTTAGTTAATAGAAAATCAAGATTGAAATAGTAGAATTGAGAAATCTTATTCAATATGATGATATAATAGACATAATATATGAAGATACATTTAACACTTGCAAGAATTATAATTTTGTCTACACAAATGATAGTAAACTTTAGAAGAGTATTTAGCTACATCTACCAATACAGTAACAGTGATAAAACTGCCTAAAGAAATTTGAATATTTGCTGGTATAATAATAAAATAAATGGTGACATTTTTAGAGGTAAATAAAATATTTACAACACTGAGTTTTTAGGGTTTTTTTTTTTGCATGGCAGTGGGGTTAAGTGACTTCCTCAAGGTCACACAGATAGGTAATTATTAAGTGTCTGAGGCTAGATTTGAACTCAAGTCCTCCTGACTCCAGGGTCAGTGCTCTATGAACTGCACCCCCTAGCTGCCCCCTACAACACTGATTTTTAAGGAACAAAGGCTTTTGAATTTCCAGTGAAATAATGGGACAAAGTCTGCATCTTTAAAAGGGAAGAGTGCTTATAGATCCAAATTATAGAACTTAGCATTAGTCATCAAAAATATTTAATATAGGTTAAGCATGGACAATAAGATTGATGAGGACAAATATAAGGATGAAAAGGCTGAAGAAGAGACAGATAATTTCATTGGTTTAGTGAATTGCCAGATGAGCAAATCCTCTCTAGCAATAAATAGTAGTAGCTACTTTGCAACTCATTTATTTGGAGAAATTTCTGGAAAACTGAAAATTTAAGTAACTTGTCTAGGGCCATTATGTGTCAACCATTAGACTTGACCCATAGGTCTTCCTGTTAGGGAAATCACTTTTCTATTTGCAAAATTTTGTTGCCTTCTAGAAAAGAAACATTAAGAAATAATTGAGCTTAACTCAGTATTCAATAAATTATTGATAAAATAATGATATGAATAGCAAAAACTGCTAGAGAAACTAGAAAATAGTTTAATAGAAATCAGTTTATACAAGAATTATTTCAAAATGAGCATGCAACTTTAATACTGTCAGTCACATAGTAGGAACCTAATAAATGCTTGTTGTCTGACTGATAACATTTAAAAAAAGTTACAAGGGAAGTAAATCAAATATTTTTCAAAATCATAGTGTTATCATTAAAAAATATAGATGATCACAAAGGATAAAAATATTTTGATTGCATCAAAATGAAATCAATACAGCTAGGGAAACTCAATTTGTAAAAGAAAAATCTTTGGATCATAAATATCTGATAAAAGTCTGCTATTTAAGATATATATGATACTAAAACAAAATATAAAGCCTAGAGTCAGTCTTCCAAAGGCAAGTATTCAAATGATAGAAACAAACAGTTCTGAAATTTTTTTACTTACATGAAAGATTTCTCCAAATCTCTAATTTTAAAAATAAATGAAAATCAAAATATTCTAGGTTTTACTATCTATCTAACAAATTAACCAAGCTTGGAATAATTATCATTCGATCGGATGTGGAAAGACAGGTACATTATGATAATCTGATGATGGAACTGAGAGTTGGTACAACCATCATGGAGACAGGGAGGGAAGGACAGAGAGAGAGAGAGAGAGAGAGAGAGAGAGAGAGAGAGAGAGAGAGAGAGAGAGAGAGAGATCTCATATATGTGTATATACACGCATTTATAGCTGTATATATGTCAAGACATATATACTTATTTATAAATATGCATAAATTCATACAGTAAAAAAATTCTATGTCCCTTGCTTCTTCTCAACCACTCCATCTCTATACACCCCCACTTTCAGATATTAATACTGGAAAGAAACTTAGACAACATATAGTATATTTCTTTTTGTTAATTAATAAAACCAAATATTTAAGCAAGTTCAGTAATATGATGAAGCTGTTTAGTGACAGAAACAGAACTGAATTCTAGGTCTTCTGGTTCATTAAATTGTTCACATCAAGGAAAACTATAAAAATGGAAGATCTTTAAAAATTCTGATTAAATTAAAATGCATTTATTGAATATCTCTTAAAAGTCTAGTATTGGGGGTGGCACAGTGAATAAAGCACCAGCCCTGGAGTCAGGAGTACCTGGGTTCAAATCTGGTCTCAGACACTTAATAATTACCTAGCTGTGTGGCCTTTGGCAAGCCACTTAACCCCATTTACCTTACAAAAACCTACAAAAAAAAGTCTAGCATTGGGAGAAGGATTACAGATAAAATATAGTTCCTACACCCAAGAAATTTATAATATTCTCAAGGGAACAAAATAATTATAAAATAGTAGCCATTATAAAATGTTTAAAATAAAGCAATATATTATATGGAACAAATTAAATTCTTTAAGATAAACAGTGGAAAGGGAAGAAAAATAAGGGTTGGAGTGGTCAGAGAAGGTTTCTAGTAATGGTGAAAATTTGAAATAGACATTGAAGAAAAGTTAGGAATTGGTTAGGCATGTGGTCCCAATAGGATTTTGTTCTCTTATTCTTCACATATTCACTATAAATAAATTAGAAATTTTATTGAATATGTGATAAAAGTGAAACAATTGATTTTTTAATTTTTTTAAATTTTCTATTTTTTAATTTTTAATTTTCAAATTTATTATTATTATTAATTTTATTATTTTATTTTATTTTATTTTTATCTTTATTTTTATTTTATTTATTTATTTTAATTTAATTTATTTTAATTTTATATATTATTTTATTATTATTATTAATTTTTTATTTTATTATTACTTAGCATTTTAGTATTTTCAATAATGTGTCAGAATATAGTTAAATTACTCAGATCTGTGATTCACTTTCTTGTGAACCTTCAGTTTTATTTTCTTTATAGTTTTTGAAAGATGAATCAGGATATCACATTTAGTTCCCAAATTGTTACTTCCTTTTTATTTGATTATCATATGTCTATATCCTAATTCAAAAAGATAAGTTGTAGTAAAAGAGAAATAAAATCTTATGAGCATATTCTTGAAGAATAAGATATAATTCTTCAAGCACATGGAAGAAAATGTATAACTTTATTGTTTAAAAATCAATCTGATTATATCAAAGATCAATTGCTTCACTTTTTCACTGGGTGATTGGTGCTGCTTCCTAGCTCAAAATGGAAAAGATTGAATATCCATACCTTATTTATTTGGTTTTGATCAGCAAATTCAACTATCTCTAATTTTTCAGATGCATTTTAAAACTCCATTTCCCACCCCCTCCCCATGTTAACTTCTAATTCTTCAGGACACCCTCAAGTCAGATCCAGATTGCCTAGGGAGGAGGAAGGAGGAGAATGAATAACAGTGATGAAGGGTGACAGCAAAGAAACTCTATCATCTCTTATTGTTATTGAGATAAGCATCTTATGGAATTTCTTTTTTTTTTTTGTTACTAGTCATTTACCCTAAATGACAAAAGGTGAAACTAAAACTGTCAAGGGGGTTTTAGAGTGTTTTGAAGTGTAAAAAAAAAAAAACCTCTCCAAAAACAAAATGATCAGTATTCACAGTTCATGTCATCAGTAAGGGAAAACATTAGATTAGTGTGGCTGCAACTTTCCCCCATTTCATGCAATTCTCCCAGTTGGAGTTGTCCCATAAAGAAAAAGGTATAAGATTATAAGACTTTGTATGGATCTCAACGTGTTCTCATAAAAATTATACCATTACAATGTAGCTGTAAACCAAAAGCAATCTTATGATGAAAAGTAAGATTTGGACTTAAGCTATAATCTCCTATTTTGAGACAGCCTTTAAAAATATTAGAAAATGGATTACAAGACCAAAACAGACTGTTTTAAATGGAATTCTTCACACAAGCTGGAAAGAATAATTCTGACATGTTTAAGAAGTAGAAAAAGTACCTGTGGAAAGAATCATGAATTTCTGGTCAAGGCTTCAATGTCTCCCTAGGGCTTTTTCACTACATCTATTCACTGGGGCTATTTTTTATAGGAAGGAGATGAATGTGGATGTGGCATGTCTTTCAGAACTCAAACTATATGAAGAATGATGGTATCATGATGTCAAATGATTTGTTCACATTTCCAAAATAATTAATGGCTTACTTGGTGATCTGTGGAAGTTTTAATTATCACACTACATGGCACCAAATAATTTAAAACCATGAAAAGGATATGATGAATCAAAAAACTGTAAGGGCTGGTTTATTAGTTTAGAAATGGGATGACAGAAACACACTAAAATGCTCCCTAAACCCCACATAAGAAACTATATGATTAGAGTGATTGAATTTAGAGTATTTTATATTAAATGACTAAAGGCAGAGATTCAGGGTGATTTCCTACAATTGGCAAATATTCACATGGTCTGTAATCTCTTTAGTTTCCGTGAATAATACAGCTGGATTTATTTCTGTCTGTCAATTCTATGCACTTCCCATCCATGTCCTTCCTAAAGTTCACTCAACATGTTGAAGGGTTTTTGTTTAATTTTGCTTCATCATGAGAATAACAAAAATAGGACTCTAGCATTAGCCTGTGATACTTTACTCTTTTCTTGTGAATAGAGATTCTCCCTCTTCTTTTTCTGTAACAAAATAATTTGAGAAAATCATTTACTTATCTCTTCTTCAGAGTTCCTTGATGGTTTTTAGCATGTAGCCTCTTCACACCTTCTCTGAACTATTCCATTGCTCTTTTTATGACATTCTTCTTTTGTTCTTTAGAGATAATGGTATTTCAGATTTTGGAGCCATGCAACAGTGTCAGTAAAATGCTTGCGTTGAAAATGGAGGCCTTTGATTTTAACAAAAGTTTGGGTTAGAAAATGTGAAATGTAATAACCCAAAAGCAATACAGCCTGCTTTCCTTCCTTTTAGTCTCAAGATCTAGCTCATTGTCCATCTCTATTTTTCTGGTGTCTGCATTCAGTATCATTTAAAAATGTGAGAGACATTCTTCATTCATTGATTCTGCCTATGTTAGTAAGGAAGCCAAGTTCTAAACATACACACACAGACATACAATATATACATATAAATATATATATATATATATATACAAATATATATACATATATATATATATATATATGTCTGTGGTAAATATTTTAGGATGGACTATCTTTATGTATACTTGATCCAAGTGAATTAATTTAACTCTTTTCTTCAGTAACACTTCTATTTCCTTCACAAGAACCTCAGGGACTATGATAATTTTTTCCCAGTGTAATAGTTCTCTTATCTTTAGAGGAGCAAATAATTTCTTGAAAAAAATTTTGAAAAGAAAATTAATTCACAATTTTTTTTTCATGAAATTGCCCTCTCCCCACCAATGCTTCCACAACACATAGACTTATAAAAAATAGCTTTATTACAATGGGACCAGTATTATTATAACTGGGTCCCAATTAATGTAAATTGGAATAATGCACAATTTGATTTAGTGTGAATTATAGAATAGTACAAGGTCACATTTAATGCAACTCAAAATTCAATTGCTCAGTCTCATGTGAGCTTCTCAAGATTTTTAACACAGTCCTAAATCATCAGTCTTTACATTCCTGTAATAGAGTTTGAATGTAATGTGTTGCTATGTACCATACTGTATTATGTTTTGATTGTGTTAACTTTTTAGAATAACCCTTAAAATGGTCAAAAGGAAGAATATTTCACATGGAAACACTCCCAGTGCAAAAGAAAAGAAAAGTTGTGCTATCACATTAGGACAAAAATGTAATGTAAATGAACATCAGCAATGTGATTATTCAAAATGTCTGAATCATGGTATAGATTATTATAAAACACAAAAGTAAAATAAAAGAAAGAGGAAAATATGCCTACTTTTTCAGTGGCTTGCAAACAATTAGAAGGAATGAGAGTGTTACAATGAGAGAAGTGCATGTCCTTTAGCCATTGTAGGTTGAAGATTGCCAACAACTCATTCCTTGTACCAAAGACATCTTTTAGAGAAAAAAAAAAACTTCCAATCTTATAAGGAAGTTAAGAAAATGACTTACACAGTAAATGAATTTATTGCAAGTGTTGGTTGTTTTATCCCTTTAAACATTAAGTTCAGTGGCCTAATGCAAAAATTAGCAGCGAGGTAACTAGTGCGGATCATACTGAGCATTTAAATGTTCTGTTTAAAGAAATGAAGAAAGTAGATACACTGATTTACAAAATTTAATGCATTTGAAATAGGCTTTTCTGGAAGTGGATACATTGTATAAAAATGTAAGCATTCAAATTAGCTAAGATATGGAAATAGCTCTCTACACTTTCCAGTAACTATATAAAGATTTAAGGAATAAGACTACAAATCAGACTACAATGCTACAATATTTTAAACAACTCTAATGATTTTTTTTTTGAAAAATATCATCATTATGGACATCTTTAGGCATGCTATTCTTTTCCTAAATTTTATTTCCTATAACTATTCTCTTTGTTAAAAACCTGAATTGGAAATATATTTTTTTTCTTTTGGTGTTGTATTACAGTAATAAACAAGTAATACTGCTAAAACTGTGCATTTGAAAGGAACAAATTATCATATTCTACATGTAATTATGTCTAATAGCATGAATTTGAATATTGCCCCACTTTTGTAGGATTACTTATTCTTATTGATCAAGATCTAACAAATTCATCCTGAGTAGACTTCAAACAGCAATTTGGGGCGCCATAAAACTTGCCAAGAGGTGTCATTCTAAGTTTGAGCTACCAATTCATTGTCAATGGTACAACTTTAGAAAGTACCATTTGGTTTCTTGCCTTCTCTTATATCTCCCTCTATGATTTACTATCTAGTCTTATAATATTGACAAATTCCAAACAAATTCATAATTGACTAGTAAGAACAAATTCATGGACTAGCTCATTGGAAATTCACCTTCATGGTTACTTGCATATACTCCTAGTTTCTTATAAATGAAACCACTCTGCCACATGGTATTTTGTTGAGTTGAACTCTGGGAAATCACTCCTGCTTTTACATAGTCTATGTACCTTGCTCCAACTTTCCATGAGAGTCAGATCTGGGCATAGACTGAAAGTGCTTTCAAGTTACCATGGTCTTGTGTCTGATAGTGTCTTTATAGTAGGTCCATCTGCTGAAAGTTCTACTCCCATGGGACAGATTGATATCCATCTTTGTTTTCCTATCCTGTGCTATCATTTTCCATATCCTTTAATGAAGCCTACTCTGATAATCAGAGCAGTAAATGAATTATCAGTACATTTGCTATATTATGATGACTGGATTAATTCCATTTCTGAAGATATCTCTCTTTGATGAACTTTTTATGCTGCTTCTTGCATGCAAATGATCAACAATATCCTGCACCCTATTTATACTTACAAAATGTCTCTCCATTGTCCTTTGAGTGATGTGCACCTTGGATAGCTTGTATGTTGACTTTTTTAAAGGCATCTTTTGTCTGAATGAGAGTTAAGTTATTGAAATAATTCACAAATGCAGCCTATTGTGTTTTCCCTCCATCTATTTAATTTTGTTAGCAATGCAATATATCAAACTTTAGAAGATTATGGAGCTTTGAAAAAGATATTCTTGTTCATTTAAAGGGTTTGATCTATATCTGCAAGAAAAAATGATTAAGAATTCCCTATTGCTCTATAGAGTTCATTCTCAATACATACAAACATATACATATATGTGTATGCATGTATATGCATCTAAATATTGGAGAAATGCTGCAGGTAACTTCCTTTTTAATTACATGTTTTTTCAATATAATTATTAGTATTCCAATAATCTTATGATCAATGTTTTTCTACTTGTCTTGAGGCACTTTTTCACAGTAGCAATCCATAGTAGCAATTATTAGTTGAAATGTAGGTACTAACTCACATTGATATGGGGAGTTACTGAACCTGAAGGTGCTTTATAGGAACAAAATAATAGGGATAGTCCTTATTCCTCTGTATTATCTTATCTATATATGAAAATTCTGCTCTCTACATAGGAAGTAGAAAGTGCTTTATTACTTATCATAAAAACCACAGACATTTAGATCTGAAGTAGTCCTCATTACATTTATAAAACAGAAAACTAAGCCCCAAATATAGAAAGTAATATCCAAGGTCAGATAGCTTTAAATGATGCTCTAGATCAATCACATAAATTTGGAAAACTTTCATTGAAGTTTATGCTTTGATGAATTAAAGGGGGAAAAAAGTAAATTAAAGATAATCTGAACATTTAATTTTTATATAGTTTATTTAGCAAGAATGAATTAAAATAGCTAGCAAAGTGATCATTTATTTAAATTCTATGATATATTACTGATCATTTTTCATTCATGTGAATTTGGTATTTAAAGGTTGTACAAAATTGTCCTCTCTTCCACTTTTATATCTATATCCTTTCATTAGTGTACAAAGAGTTAATTTATTTGGCAAGAATTTATTATGAATTTAATATATTCAAGAAACTGTAGGAGATACAGATGAGCAGTAGATTATACTTTACCTCAAAAAACTTACAGGATGAAGAAATATAAACATTTAACATTTTGCTCACATTTTATTATATCCATTGACATAATATAACAGTAGAGTGAACAGACTAATGCAGAGATTTTGCATCACTTCACTATCATATTCTGAATTTAATTCAATATTCTTTGTAGAAAAAAAAATCTATAGCTTCAAAGAAAAATCTGTAGCTTCCTTTTTTTCTCTCCAGAGGTAATCTCTCTTTATTAATAGATGATTTCACCTCTATGACAGTGAAAAAAAAATCATCTCGTGGCCAACTTTCTAGTAATGAGAATATACAAATATATGTGTCTTTTTTGACACACACATTTTGGTAGGGACCCAGCTACGAAAAACCAAAACAGCCCGAGTAGAAGATGGGAAGATTTTAACATTCTATATGAAACTATTGTCTGAAATGGTAACTTTATGAAATAAATCTGTCATTCAGAGTTAATTTGAGTTTTTCCCAAATTTAGTTGCTACCATTTTGCTTTCTTAAGTTAAGAACCAGTATTATTTCCTGTTTCCCAGCCTCACCTAGCCTTCTGAATTATTTTACCAATATGAATAGTTTATCTAGGTGTGTTCTTTTTTGTTCCACTGGGATAGACGCAATCATAACATTCCCTTTATCTTTTAAAATAATATCTTTGACTTTGCCCTTTATCCTTCTGAGGTGATTTGTTTTAAGATATGATCCTTAATTGACCCTGACCATTATCACTATTTGTCTCATTCACTTAGTTACTGGGGAATATAAGAAACTCACTTCCTGACCAAATTACCTTCCTTGTCCCAAAGGAGTAAAGTTAGAAGATGGCTGATCTTGAGATTGAATTTGTCTAAGGGACTTATTTTAAAATTATTGATAGATTTCTTGTTGCCTAAGGCAAAATAAAACTCTAGCTTAATATTAATTGGAGCTCATAAGGGTCAATGAACATCCAAATCTTGAGTGAGCCAATATATTTTAAAATTCATTTATATATTCAATTAATTTTTGCTTTGCTTTTTTTTCAATGTACATATGTGACTGGGTTCACCATGGAGGTCAGTGAAAGGGAAGGAGTGTTACATTTTACTAAACTAATGCTTTATATTTGTTGAATAGTTTTAAATGTTATTACTAAGTAAACATAAATATCATATCATCTACGTATATTTTATTTCATTCTAATCCTCAGCCTATACTAGACAAATCTGACCTAGAATATACACATAATTGTGGAGTCATTCATTGTCCAGTCCTAGCTGAAATTCATCCAGTTTTCTACATTATAACAAAATATGAACCAGCTTACTTCAGAACTGGCTTTGCAGAAAGCTTTGAGATTTTGTAAGAAGGAAACAACTGGGACAAGATATATACCTGCTGGAACTTCCCTGATGCCTTAATCAAGATAATATTCCTACTGGTGAGATAGGGTGCTCATTGTATCTTTGTAAAATACACAGGAAATAATAATTCTCTATGTGATAATGGTTGAGTCCTTGCAAGAGCACAAAGAAACTTTGATATCCCCATTGATATGAAATTGCTATCTATCATATTTGTCAACTCCAGCAGGGGAAGAGGATCATTTTATAATATTCAGGAGACCAAGACAGCATTTATTGTGGAAATTCACTTGTTCTGCTTGATAAATTTTTTAAAGTTTTAATAGCAAACTATTCATGACTAATTAATCAAAGTGAGTTAGCCAATGACTTATCATTACTCATTTGGCTATCCTAATCTACTGGCTGAGATTGCCCTTTTGATTATGTAGTTACCCTGCATTCAATTGATTTATAGATTGAAAGGTAAACTTCAAATCTAGATTAGATCTTCTGGACACTTACCAAGCTATACTAATGATGAACAATCCCTGATAATTAGGTGATTCTCCATCACTTCACATATTTTCTAGTAAATTGTGTCTGTATAAAATCCTTCTGTTAGTCACAACTGAAGCTATTGTCCTTGCAGGCTGCAGAAGAGCATGATGTCAGGTATGATAAGCTTGCCAATAAGTAGGACTAGGAGAAGGTCACATTGCATTCTTTGGAGAGTTAGAAGAATGACTTGGCTTATATTCATGTTATGCCCACCTTTTACCTATGGGGCATTGAGAACTAGAACTTCCTCCATGGTGCTAGCAGTTCCATGACCTAGTGATTCTGTGTAGGCTTTACATAATGATAAGTATTAGGAAAAGAAGTTTTGCTCACCAGATTATTGCTGAAGTTTGAGACAGTAGCTTTTAAGGAATTTTTTTTGTTTCCTTTTTTGGGAGGAAAGGGGAAAGTATCAGCAGAAATATTCATTTAGTTTTCTACCACTATACCTGTTGGGTTTTGGGTACTGCTTAAAAAATAGTTGAACTTTTGTCTTGTCCACTTTCTACTCTAATTTCCACCCTACATCCCTAAGATAATTGTCAGGCATAATACATGGATTAGTTACTTCACTAATATTACTAATATTACTTCTATCATCCAAATGACTGTATTTTTTTAACTTTCTTCAGCAGAACTTCTCATACTAGGAGTACTTTCCTCCTATGAGGTTCATTTTTATCAGTGACTAGTTAGAATTAATTTTATGTGACTGACTGACTAATCTGTTGCAGAATTTTCATTTTAAGAAAAACACCCACAACCAGTCATTGATTCACCTTCCATTCCTGACTTGCTAGAGTTTCTTTACTGTGTCTTGCTACCAGATACCTCTCTACTCTGAGTTGCTGTAAACTGAGTATTTGTGAGATTTCTTCACTTTATTCTCCTTTTACCTCTATTTCTATTTTTTTCATTCTCCTTTTCTACATAATCATCCAAATAATGTCCCTTAACTGTAGTTCTATCTTGGTGCTCTATTTTAGGACCCCTTGTATTTATAATCATTCCTTTGAGAATGCAAGTAGGAAAAGACCACATTATGTCTATTTCCACTTGTCTCTCTTTCTCTAAAGGTGGATATTATCTTCCTTTATAAGCATAACATTTGGAATATTTTTCCAAATTGATCAATTTATCATATCCCATGCCACAGCAATATTCCATTATAAAATTATCTAATTATTTTAAATGATCTAAAGTAATATCAATTGATATGCATAGTATAGTTTTTCTATTTTTCCATTTTGATTAAATATATTTTAGCTTTAACCTTGTCTGAATCATGGTTGCTGCCCCTTGTTTTTTTTTTGTTTCTATATAATAAATTCTACTTCTGAACTTTATGTTTGCATGTATCTCATTTTTATATCATTTCCTGAAAGCAACATATTTTTTTATTTCAAAATTTTAATCTTTTCTTTACATTTTATGGGTGAATTCAACCTGTTCACAATCTAGGCTATAATTTCTTACCGTTTATTTTTCTCCTTATTTTTCTCATTATCTTTCTCACCCTATTCCTATCTTTCCACATTCCTCTGCTTTACTTCTACTTGTTACTTTGTCCTATTACTCCTTAAATTCCACCCTTTCCCCTCTCCTCCCAGTTTACCCCCTTGCCCTCTTATTTAGAAGACTTTTATATCATTCAAAGTAAACTATAATATATAAATATAATATATATATATAGCCTTTTTTATTAATCTACACACCCTTCTATGCCTCCCTTATCCTATTCACCCACTCCCTTATTTCTTTATAAAGTTAGTAGACTTTCAGACCTTTATAAATGTCTATGCTGTTCTTTGTTTAATACAGATTTGATGTGAATATGGTTCCCTCTAAAAATATGTTTCTTATCCTCTCCCCTTCCATATACCTTCACCTCATATTTCTTTCTGAATTTAGAAAACTTTTATACATACACACCTATGTTTGTATTTCCCTATTTAACCCATTACCAATGAGAGTAGGGAAACAGAACTACCAATCCTCTTCTCCCAAATAATTCCTCTGTATCAGTTCTTCCTCTTGCAATGCATTTGTATAATTTCTTTTTTTAACCTTTTTTATATACCATTTTGCTTTTTAGAATCACATCATACTGAGCTCTAACCCAATCTTTCTTTCAAACTACTCAATTATTAATAACAATCATAGACATACAGTTTACATTTCCACACATCAAAGTAAACAATTTGTGCTTATTGGGTCCCTTGTAATTAGTCTTGGATGTTTGCCTAATATCTTGTATCTTATATGTTAAATTTTCTATTAAGTTCAGGTCTTTTGGCAACAAAATCCTGGAAGTCTGTCAATTCAATGAATGTCATTTTTCATTCGGGATTATATTTAACCTTTTTGGCCATGATATTTTCATCTTCAATGCTGATTCTCTTGCTCTTTCATATATAGTACCCTGCCTTCTTTTGGTGTAGCCTTTACTGGGTCTTGAGTAATTCTAAATTTGGTTCTTCCCTAATTTATTTATTTTTGTTACTCATAATATTTTCTCCTTAACTTAAGGGTTTCAGAATTTTGCTATGATATTCCTATAGGTTTTCCTCTTAAAATCTCATTCTGGTGGTGATCAGTGCCCCCCTCTACTTTCCCTTCTTGTTCTAACATTTCAGGAAAATTTTCTTTAATTATTTATAGTATGATTGCATTGAGATACATTTTTTAATTGTAGTGTTTAGTAGGTCCTATTATTCTTATGTTTTTTCCTTCCTTATGTGTTCTCCAGCACAGTTTTCTTATGGGTATGTATCATATTCTCTTCTATTCTTTTTTATTCTTCATATTTCATTTTATTATTTCCTGGTCTTTTATGACTTCAATGACTTGCCCTTACTCAATTCTAATTTTTAAGGTTTTTTCTTTTGCAAGGCAATGGGGTTAAGTGACTTGCCTAAGGCCACACAGCTGGGTAATCTTAAGTGTCTGAGGTCGGACTTGAACTCAGGTCCTCCTGACTCCAGGGCTGGAGCTCTATCCACTGCGCCACCTAGCAGCCCCCTCAATTCTAATTTTTAAGGAACTATTTTCTTTCATAATATTATTGATTTCCTTTTCCATTTGACTGACTTTCTGTTCCTAATTTTCCTCTTTTTTCTTGGATTGTTCTTATTTTTTATATTTTTCTTAATCTGTCTTATTTGATTTTTAATTTCTCTCTTGAGTTCTTCTGTGAATTCTTTTTGGACAGTTGTCCAGTTGATATTACTCTTTGGACGTAGGTGAGGCTATTTGCTTCCAGATCCTTCTCTGAAGACAAATCTTGGTCTCTATAGAAACTATGTTTGGGTTCTTTCTCCTTTGTCTATAATTTTTTTTAAAACTAGTTTCAATTTTAGTAGCTTGCTTTAAAAATCATCTCTTGTCCTGGGGTGTCAGGGATGGTGCTTCTTACTACTATTTTTGAGACATATACCGAGTCCTATTTATACAAATTAGAGTTTTCCCCCTTCAAGCTAGGACCCCTCAGCATACTATGCTGGAAATGCTTTTGCTTCCTGTGAACCTTTCATCAGCTTTAAATTTCAGTTTTCCTGACCTGGAACCAAAACCAATATCTCAGCTCCTTTGTAAGGGGCCATATCTAGCAGCTTCTCTGCCTCACAGATTCTGAACTTGCTGGACATGTGCTAATGTCTTCTCAATCAGGAGCATATATTGGCGCCACAGGTTGAGTTCACCTGGTAGACCCGGCAACACTTGTCAACAGAGACAATCTTCCGCACTTAGATACGTGGCTCCTTGCCTTGTTCTGGAAGTGAAAATTCCTGTGACTGAGGCTACCTCCAAATCCACCTGCCCCCAGGGCTCATCATTTGCTGTCTCAGCAAAACTAGCCTAGAGGTATTTACACTTCATTCATGTGGAACCTCTGTCTTGCAATCTTTTCTTCATATCTTCTTTAGTTGTCCCAGAAAAACAGCTCTTTTGTCCCAACTCTTACTTATTTATCCACTATGCCACCTAGCCGCCCTAGTTTTGATTATTCTGATACAGTTCACTGTCTTCTCTTACACTCTAAAGAGAGTCAGTTAAAGTTCATCTTCTACAAGAATCTCAATACTCCAAGCCTCTAATATTCATTAATAATAATTCATCAATAATAATAATAAAATTAAGCTCCTTGAGGACTTTATGATTTGTAATCTTATAGTGTGCCTAGCTGGCAGATAGTTGACCCTTAAAATACCTCTTGATATGAGTATAGATTACATTTAATAATGGCATTTTGAACATGCTATATTGATTTGTACATATTATTTCATTTGATCTTCACAATCACTAAGGAAAATATGTGCTATTTATATCCTCATTTTATAGATGAGGAAACATTCTCAGAGAATTTAGACACCCAGAGCCACATAATTAACAAACCTCCGAGGCAGGTTTTTAACTCAGATCTTCTCAAAAAGTGGGGTAGGTACTCCATTTTATACTTTAGGAAATCTGGGATATCCTAAACTCACAGGCAGTGGACTCTTCTTCAATCTTTAGTGGACTCATGACTATGCTTGGGTAGAGGATATCTAAAATAAAATGAAAATGCATACCCAAGTTTTCGTGGTAGGCTTTTAGCAACTGCCTCAAATTCTATAAAATTATTGGAGAAGACTGGATATGGACCAGTCCCAAAAAAGTACCATGTCAGCTGAACAAGTAGAAATAATGGTTATTCTGTTTCTATAAAAGGCAAAGTCTATTAGAGACTTTGTTTCAAGCAAACTTCATTTATTGATATTTTGCATTTTTGCTATGATAATATCTTCTTGGATTATTCCATGTTGAAATTCCTCTACCCTCAGCTACTCCTATTGTTATGCTCTGCTTAACCTTCTAGATTTGTCAACTTTAGTGAACACTTAGATTTGACACTGGATCACTATCTTGATGACCATTTCAATTAATTTATTTTTCTTCTCTTCCTCAGATTTTTTTTCTCTTCTGAATATGTTGTCCTTAAATTTTGGGGAAGGAACCTCAAAGATTGATCCTTAAATACAGACCATTCCTTGGTTCTTACTTGAGGAAAATCTGAGGGAAATTATAGTCTACAGAAACAGTCTTAGATTTGATACCAGGGGAAGACTTCCTAACATTATATTTGTCCAGCAGTGTAATAGACTACAAAGCTTAACCTGATTTGAACATCTTTAAGAGCCTGGGAAAACACTAAGTATATTTATTGATTAATGGATCTATCTAGATGTCCCTTTAGGTGTCTTTCAAGTCTCAAGTTCTGTGATAGTATGAAATTCTGAGAATGAAGAGTAACTTATATACTTGTTGATAACAGTGAGACCTCCACACTTAAATTGGAAGGTTATGGAAAAAAGTCACCACTCTTACAATTGAAAATGAATCAGTGGATGGCTGGGTGCAAGTGGATAGAGCACTGGCCCTGGAGACAGGAGTACCTGAGTTCAAATCTGGCCTCAGAAACTTAATAATTACATAGTTCTGTGGCCTTGGGCAAGTCACTTAACCCCAAAGCCTTGCAAAAAACTTATCAAAAAAAGAAAAGAAAATGAATCAACAAACAAAAAATACAAAAAAAATGTACTAGAATAAATTATTTTTCATTTTATGTTGTCACAATGATCACAAGTCTCTAAGAAATTGAGACTTTATAAAAATAGTAAGCTATTACTGCTTTTTTAAGCAAGTCAATGAAACAAATCATCCTTATGTCTATAATTTACTCCTTAATAATAAAATACAGTACATGGGTGATTCATTCAATGTACCTCTTTTACATAGCTAAGAAATTAGTGAAGGAGGCATTAAAGACTACTGTATTACAATACACAAATTTGATAGGTTTCCCTGGCATTGTAATTAACAAATAAGGGTATAATATTTTAAGTTGCTTAAAGGAAGGGACAATGTCATTCTTTATCATTTTGTCCCCAGAATTTATTATAGTCCTTTGTACGTAGTCTCAAAAATATTTTGGATTGCTTTTGTTAAAAAAAAAAAGTAAAACTGAACTTGATGTTAGGGGCGCTAAGTTTGAATCTTGTCTGACTCTACCATTTACTAACAAGTCGTTTATCCTAACTAGAACTCAGTGTTCTCATCTGTAATTTCATGGAGTGGA
The DNA here is from genome assembly GCF_037893015.1 of Macrotis lagotis. Lineage (NCBI taxonomy): Eukaryota > Metazoa > Chordata > Mammalia > Peramelemorphia > Peramelidae > Macrotis > Macrotis lagotis. Next base: position 125,771,648 of record NC_133662.1, on the reverse strand, counting down.
TTTCAAGTTTAAATCTTGCATCCTCTCATCCTTTGAATTGAATTGTTAAGGGAGTATTTATATATGTATCGAGAAGTGTGGTGGTAATCATGTAGCAACCAGATCATAGGAATCACATTATTTGAATGTACATAAAAAGATGCATACGTATATATATATATATATATATATATATATATGTAATATGCATATATATGCCTGCATGTCATACCTATATATTACAGAATTTGAAATTTGTTCTGAATTATTAATATTTTCTCTATCATTGGCTTTAGTTATGTCAGTTGACCATGCAAAAAAAGATAGCTTGTGTTTTCAGCAGTTGATGATTTCTGAGATATAAAAAGTCACACTTAAAATTTAACAATTTGCTCTCAAAAGCTGGCCAGGGCTGGTTCCAATACATTCTTATATGTACCTAAGTATATATAAAACCAGATATCTAAGGCAGAATATTCTTATTTTTAATCACAAAAATGCTATTCAGCTGAAAAAATAGCATGTTCTCTCAAATATTTTTATTCAGATTCTACCACATTTATGACATCATCCAGGATATAAAAACCTTCTCAAGTGAATTTATTTTAATCATCTTCCCTAGCCATTAACTATGAGGGTGTGTTGACTTGACAGAATTTTTAAATATACATACATATACATACATACATATATATATATATATATATATATATATATATATATATATGTACTTTTTTTTCTTCTTAAACTAAACTGCTGGGGTGGCTAGGTGACATAGTGGGTAAACCACTGTCCTTGGAGTCAGGAGTCCCTGGGTTCAAATCTGGTCTCAGAACTTAATAATTACCTAGTTGTGTGGCCTTGAGCAAGCCACTTAACCCCATTTGCCTTGCACAAACCTAAAAAAAAACCAAACTAAACTGCTGAAGTAAATATTGACCAAGCATATGTTGCATTTATGTCTGCCTTCTGGTTCCTTTTCTTGTTTAACATTTGCAGATCTCTAGCAATGTGTCAACTAAATACAAATCTAAAACTTCTAAATTTAAAAATGACAAGTTGAGTGAACCAATATATTGGAGAAAAATAGAAAAGCAATTTGGCTCTAAGGTTGGTATTGAGATGATATTAGTTTATCTGTTTTGGCATGCTACTGTACACAAGTGAAGATTATTTCTACTTGGAACAATTTGATTTCAAAAGAAAAATGGCCCATAGATTAAACATGCAGACACAATTTTGGACAGTTTTCTTTCTGTGATTATGATTGACAATTTTATTTAGTCAAAAAAAGTGAAATCAGTTGTATAGGTAATGCATTTTTAGGTTTATGATGTATTTTTACTAGCATGAAGAAAGAAGTAAAAAAATTTAATCTCTTGAAAAAAAGGCACAGAGAAATTAAATGCCTTACCCAGTGGCACAACATCAGTTGGTGCCAGCATTAGGATACCTTACAGATTTAATCTGATTCCTAGTTCATTCATATCACTATATGATGTTGCCTATTATGCACTAAAATGACACTTTTTTCTGTGAAATATTCCAAAAAGATTGATGATTTCTTAAGCTTGTTTTTTAGGAACTCTAAAAATACATATTTCCATGTTACTTCTCACATCCTACTTTGTACTATAGTTATGTACTTCTTCTCAGTTATTAGTCCTTCTATATATCATTGTACACCTTCTGTCATTTGAATATCAAGCAAGTTGTTCACATAGCAAGTGAATAAAAATACTCATTGAATGACTACATTTGCACGATGCTAAGTTAGCTCAGAAATTCATATACACATATTCGTTCATGTATAATTTTTTTTTCCATGGATGTTAGTTTAAATTTTTTTCCATTCATTTCTTCTACAAAATTAGGGAAATCTATTTATTTTAACAGACTGAATCACTGAAGTTGGATGTTTGTTGAGCTTCTAAATAGAAGATATCCTTACAAATATACTTTTTTTAATGAAAAGCAGACATTATAGCCATGATTTCTTTTCATCTGCAGACCTTGCATTATTGTCATTTTCATCATCACCTTTAACTTAATTTGTACAACATACTTACTCTCTTTGGGACTACCCAGGAAGGTTTCTCAGAATACAAGAAAAGACAGACACAGAGATATGTAAAGATGCAGAATCACATATGAATTCAGTTTGAGATAACCCAAATGTTTTCTGTCTGATATGTTTATGTTTAACTGTGTAATAAATAATAACTGATCTCATCAGAATATAAATCCTAAGAGTAAAAGATCTTGTTATGAACCATGCCTAGGATGATATGATCATTCAATACAATTATGATATATGCCATTCAATGGAAACAATTTTTATGTTGAGTTAAGAGACATAGGAAGAATTTCCCAATTGATACATGATCAAAGGATATGAAGTCAGTTTTCAAATGAAGAAATTAAAGATATATTTAATCATATGAAAAATGTTTCAAATCATTACTGGATTAGAGAAATGTAAATTAAAATAATTACAAAGCATCATATCATACCTATAAGATTGGCTTAGATGTCAAAAATGATCAAAGTTGGAGAGGTTGTGGGAAGAAAGAGACAAAAATGCATTGTTGGTGGAAATATAAACTGATCCAACCTTTCTGGAGAGCAATATGGAGCTATGCTCAAAGAGCAATAAAATTGATCATAACCTTGATCCAGCAATACCAATACTAGGTCCTAAATCCAGAAGATATCATAAAAAATGAGAAAAGTTTCACATGTTCCAAAATATTCATAACAACAACTCTTTTTGTAGAGGCAAAGAATTTGAAATTGGGGGGTTGCCTATCTATACAGGAATGGATGAAATATTTATGATAAATGAATGTTATGTAGTACCATTGTTCTTTAAGAAACTATGAATGAACAGACTTTAGAGATGGAAAAAATTATAGGAACTGATTCAGAGCTAAAGAAACTAAGAGAACATTATACACATTAATAACAACATTGTTAAGTTGATCAACTATGATGGATGCAGCTCCTTTCAGCAATTCAGAGATTTAGGACAACTCTGGGAGATCTGTTATGGATAATAAAAAGAACCCCACAGAGTCTGAATGGATACTTTTTTAAAACTTCTCTTATGTTTTTCCTTCTTAATCCATGATTTTCTTTCTTTTCCCTTAGTCCTAATTTCTCATACACAAAATGACTAATAGGTAAAACATTTTTTTGCCTTTTTTTAGTGACATAAACATTTTTTAATTAAAGATGTTATTTATTTGGGTTTTTACAATTTATCTCTTATATTTTGTGTTTCTTCTTCAAGGATACAATTTCTCTCTCATCACATTCAATTTGGATCAATGTACAACATGGAAACAATATAAAGATTGACATAAACATTTTAAACACAATTGTACACAAACAACTTTAACAGGCTGTTCGCTTACTGAGGGGAAAGGGGTAAGAGGGAAGAGTGGTAGAAAAATGTGTAACAGAAATATGCAAGTGGATGAAGGTTGAAAAACTTTCATAAAGTATAATTGGAAAAATAAAATATAAATTAAAAAGACATAATAATTAACATTAAAATCATCTATGGTACTATGAAGGGCAGTTTCTTGATATGTGAATTTTACTTCTCTTTCATGAAATGGAAGAAATAATTAATAAAAACTTATATAGAATATTCTTCTTATTTTCTTTATTTTTCTTTTCATTTATAAGAATGCTGACAGTAGTGATGGTGAGTGACTAATTATCCCATCCACTTATCATACCTAATATATTCTAAACTTGATATTTCAATCAAATAATAAAATTTTCATTGACAATTTAAGATAGCTAAGCTCAAATAACCATGTTAATCAATTTGGAAGGAATAAAGATGATTACATAAAGTTAAATGATACTTTACAGGGAGTGTATTGGTATTTTTAATTGAGAATATTCAGTAGTGCTGTGTCATCTCTAAAATCACAAGTAATTTTATAATCTAGGCTTTCAAGTGTGTTTTTCAACTTAGAGGAGAGAGCAGTCTTACCAAAGCACTTGAGAGGAATGCTTGGATAGCCAGAGTACCTGTTGAATAAAACCTTTGTTTCTTGACCATCTTGGCTATATCATAATTTTTGAGGGTTAGAGAACTTGCATTTCAAATAGGCATCCTAACAGCACCCAGAAATATCCGCAACTCATGGCAACATCTTCATTGGGATGATGAGATCATCTGAACACAGTGATTAAAATCAGTTTTAGAATTGGACAAAGATCCCAAAGCATCTACATGATGCCTAAGAAGAACTTCCTGGGTATTCCAAGAAGGAAAAAATGGACTTCAAGCAACCAAAAGCCGCATGTACTTTTTAAATTAAAGTTGCCTTCCCTGGTCTCTGAGTATTCCATTAAGAAAGAGAATCATAGACTTTAGGAAAATATTTTAACTGTATTGTTATCATAAACATATCTATCTAAATTTTGTCTGTCTGAATAACTGATATCAACTGAAAATAAATAGGGGAGCAGACCTATGGCTATGTTCATGAACTATGACATTAAAAAGAAACTCCCATATTCTCAGGGTTCCCTAGACCCTTGAATGGAAAAGGAGCAGCTACCCTATAGGATTTCACACTGTCAGTAAGTGTTGTGATTGGGAGAAAGACTCCAGAGCTTGTATAAAACAGATAAAGAAAGGATGCACATGTATGCGGCGGTGGGTGGGAGGGAGTCACCTAGTCTTAAAGCATATGATATATTTATTCATTTTTAATGCATAAACCTCTAAATGAACCATGAAACTTGTTGGTATCCTGAGAGGTATTATATATTTTGCACAAGAAAATCAAGAAAATGTAGCTCAGAATGTTTCCTCAAAGTGTTTATGATCCTAGGAAAGTCATAATCTTCTCATCTGTAAAACTAAGAAGGTTGAACATGTTGAAATCTAAGATCCTTCTCAATGTATTATCTTACATTACTCTTATGACAATTGAGATCAACAATCAATAATTTAATTAATATCATTTAGATACATTTATGGCATAGAACATATGGAGATTTTTCTTAAAACTAAGAAGACTTGAATTCAAATTCCAGCTCTGACACACATAGGCTGTATGACCTTAGTCAATAACCTTTGAATATTCTAGGTGAGAAGTTGTAGGGAAGATGTTAACCTACACTGGTATATAGGAGTCCCCTTTATCAATGAAATCATAGGATCAGTCCTATGCCTATGCCAAGGAACTCTTCAATTCTGGCACTGCACTATACGCTACTGGCTTTAAAAAAAAACATAATTTCAGACAAACACAATAGCACAATAAAGCATATATTATCTACCACCAACAAAAAAAGCCGAAAAGATGGAGTACAGCCAGCAAAGAAAGGGAGAGTAAACTATTTGTGACATAAGCACATTATGGGAAACTGATATATGGTTACTAGGTTTGAGTTGAAATAAACTGAGTTTTCTCATAGAGCATTTGCCTTGGGGTTGAACTAGAACCCAATTTGTCAGATTTCTGAGGATTGTAAATGTACCGTCTTCACTAACAGGGTCATCACAGCAAGAACTGCTTGAGGTAAGTCAACATGCCCTGGGTTCCTCTATCATTATATTTTACAGCATTCTTTCTGTGTTCATGAAGAGACTTTCAAATTTCAAGTCACAACTTTTATTGCTACTGTTGAAAATAATTGAACTTTGATCAAGCAACAGATACATTCTGGTTTCAGTAGCAGTTGTTTTGTATTTAGGGAAAAATAGACAACTACAAGATATAGATGAGAGAGTAATTTGAACATAGAAGAGAAATAAATGTGATTCAGAAATAATATCTCATTTGGTTTTTAAAAAATCCATCATTTTGCAACAATTTATATTTTGATATGAAATACCTTCATGGAAGCCTAGGAAAGTTTTTGTGGAATCTGGTGCTTTATAAAATAGTTGAGAAAATCCTATGTTGATTCAGGGACCAGAAAATAGAAATAAGCCCTAACCTCAAACCAACAGAAGGAATTTAAATGATAGGTAGAAAAAAAAAAGAGTTTTGTTTGTGTTTGGTTTTAAGCTCCCTAATTGAATAGTTTCTATTGGTTCTCTTTAATTTTAATTGCTTTCCCTCCCCCCCTCTTTCTAAACCCTTTTTCATCACTAGCAGATGCCATATTAGACAGTTGTTATTTTTATTTGTCACTTCAGATACTTTATGTTTCTCTTGCAGATGGATAGGCAGCAGCTTTATCCTTTGCTATCCCTTTCTCTCTTTTTTTCTGAATGCTTCACTGGGTTGAATTAAATATCTTGCTCATATGTGCTCTGAGAGTAGAATGAAGAATACTTTATATATTTTATCATTATTACTCTTACTTCTGATGGGCTGGATAGACAAAACGCTTTTACCAATTATACTTGCAGATTATTTTATTATATGAGTTCCCCACCAGAATTCTTAAGAACTTTAGGAATCATTATTAGCAGATACAGGTCATTTTATCACTAAGCTTATTCAGCTCCCTTTTTGGCTGACATAATCCTAACTTTTTAAATTGAAATTTAACATTCAAAGTCAGTTGAATGCAATCATGCTCTTCTACTGAAAATGAGACATCCTAAGTGTGATAGCCCACAATTATAGGACGTAAATTTTTGCTCCCTAAAGACTAACTTCTAAATGTGTTTGAGGGGCAATATCATGTTGTTAATGATGATGATGATCATTTTTCATTCTCAGGAAGAACCAATGACATCAAAGGATAATGTCTTGATTTGTGTTTCAATTTGATTTGAGACACAGTTGCACCTTTGTCAGTCTCACTCTCTCCTCCAGCAGTCACTGAAGCCTAGTGGCAACACAAAGATCAAAACGATTGGTAGTGCTTCAGGATGTCACATTTGTCTTTCTTAATTAAGGTCTTTCTCAGGTCTCAGTTTGTCTGAGGCCCATTCAGTAACTGAGGCCTAGGTAAAATTTACTATCACAAATATATCAAATTGGAATGGGAAGATTTACAAAATTCTGGCAAGAATAGAAAACATTTACCTTTATACTCATTGTAAGTCATCAAAACCTAAATAACAAGTCACAGTGGCTTGAGTGGAGTCTATTATTGGCCATGTAATAAAAGCCAGAGTGGTTTGGGTTTAATGTGGAGTCAAGTAGCTACATTTTAAAACATAAAATCTTTTTAAATATCTGCCATTTCAAAGTTATATTTTAAGAAACCAAAAATGAAAACCATGCTGGGAAGATTTTACAATGAGCTTGTATTAAAGGAAGGCTCAAGTCATACTTGCTATACAATTCTGAGTAAGTAATGTAAACTCACTGCACTGAGTTTCAGTTTTCTCCTCTGAAAAATAGAATAATATTATCTGCCATGGAAATGGTGCATGTATTGAATGAAAAAGTTTCAAAATTTTCTGTAAAACTCAACTGCATAAATTTGTTTTTTTAGGTTTTTGCAAGGCAAACGGGATTAAGTGGTTTGCCCAAGGCCACACAGCTATGTCATTATTAAGTGTCTGAGGAGGGATTTGAAGCCAGGTACTCCTGACTCCAGGGCCTGTGCTTTGAAATAACACCTTCTCAAAAGCTTCCTAAAATATTTATTACATTATGTACTAAACATTCAAAGATTTACTCAGTTTTGTGATCTCATTGTAGCTAAAACTTTTCATTCAAATTCTTTCACTCAGGATTTAAAGTCTTCTCTATTTAATGTTCTGGAGAAAAAGTAAAATTCAACATGGAGTCAGGAGTATCTGAGTTCAAATTTGGCCTCAGACACTTAATAATGACCTAGCTGTGTGGCCTTGGGCAAGTCACTTAGCCCCATTGCCTTGAAAAAACCTAAAAAATATGAAAAATGAAAGACTTGAAGGAAAAAATACCATAACTCAGAAAAATTTGAATGGATACTTGTTTTGTTTTAACTTTATAGCAAAATAAATGTTTTGAAGAAGAGAAAATTTGAAAGGTATATTTGGAGCTTCAGTGGATTTTCCTTGTAGCTAGCTGAGACCATTCACTTATTTGCTGAAGAAGTACATTATATTTATTATTCATTAGTATCTCCCTGCCTGTATAATCCAGGGGCCAAACCTATAGAGACTGAAGCTAGTTTCAGAGGAGAATGATTAATAATAAATAATAACAATAATTTACATATTTCCAGCATCCTGCATATTGTGATTGTCAAATAAGATGAAGCTAAAGTCTTTTGTGAGTTTCATCAAAGATGACAGGAATGTTTGAGCCTCTCGTGAGTCTCAACAAGGACTGCAGAAGTGAAGTGCTTTGTGAATCCTAAATAAGAAGCCTCAGGTAAGACAGTGCATAAGAATGTTGGTGTCTTAAATAAGATGACTCTTAAGTTGGTTGTTGGTCTCACAGGGATGATGCTTAAGTTCATTGTGAGTTTTATATAAGTTAACTTTTAATTCATTCATGAGTTTCAGCAACTCTAGTCCTTCTAATCCAATGGGAGAAAGCATGGTACTAATGACCTTCATGGAAAGGCATAGCCTCAGTGACTCACCTAAACATATATATATATATATATATACATATATATATATATATATAATATATACATGTACACATACTATATATATGTATATATAATCTTCCCATTAAACCTATTTTATATATATATATATATATATATATATATATATATATATGTTATGTCTATATATGCAATAGTCTTCTGAAATATTCTTTGTATTTTGAAATATTTGTTGATATTAAGGTCACAATAGAAATAAAATTTAAAAAATTAATGCTGGTAATCTTGATGTTGCCACCTAGAATAATCCTAAAACTTATTAATGCTAATCAAATGGAAAATGAGTCCTTAAAAAAGGAAGGGGTTCTTAATACCACACCTGAGGGTATTTTTGGTAATGTATCTAGAAGATTAAAAGAGGAAAGAGGAAAGAGGAAAGGAGAATAAGCATTCATCTGGAACCTACAATGTGCCAGAATATATAATAAGCACTTTATAAATATTATTTCATTTCATCATCTCAATAATCCCTGTAAGTACATGCTGTTATTATCCATATTTTCCAGATGAGAAACTGAGTTTGAAGGAAATTAAGTGACATATCTAGGATCACATAGTTAATAAATGTCTGAAGCCAGATTTTAACTAAGACTTTCTTGACTTTAGCATAGCACTCAATCAAATATACCATCCATCTGCCACATAGTTATAAGAATATCAAAAACATAAAATAACCAGATTTCACAAAGTGTTTGATGTTGTTTATCATCATATCCCCATGGTTACAAAAGAAATATGGAGGGGGGAACAGCTAGGTGGTGCAGTGGATAGAGTACGAGCCCGGGATTCAGGAGTACCCGACTTCAAATCTGGCCTCAGACACTTAATAACTGCCTTGCTGTGTGACTCTGGGCAAGTAACTTAACTGCATGGCCTCCCAAAAATAAATAAATAAACAAACAAACAAACAAACAAACAAACAAATAAATAAATAAAGGAATAAATGAATAAATAGAAATTGAAAAAATTAAAAAAGAGAAATATGGACTGAATTACAGCATAGTTAATAGAGGGAGACTTGTTGAATAAAAGTGTATTTTCATAGACATATATAAAAATGGCAGTTTATGTTAGTATGCTGGAATATCCTATGCTTGTCTCTACTCTGTTCAGCATTTTTTAATTATGAAGATGTCATTTGTGTCATATCTATCATAAAACCAAGATAATATGAACTGGTAAGGTTTAGAAATATTTTAGATAGGGGTGATTAAGTGGCATTAGTGGATAGCATATTGGAACCATACCTAGGAAGATCTGAGTTAAAATCCAGATTCAGATACTAACTTGTATGACCCTGGGCTAGTCAATTTTTAACTGTTTGTGTCAATTTTCTCCTCTGGAAAATAGAAATAATAATAATGCCTCCTTTCCAGTGTTGCTGTGAGAATCAAATGGGATAATAAATATAAAGAGCTTAGAAGTGTGTTTGGCAGTAGATAAACACCTAGCTAAATATCCACTTACAGATAACAATGTTACAGACATGGAATAAAAGACCATATATAATAAACTGCAATTTGGTAGGTATAAAATCCTATACTTGGTTTAAAATAATTCAACTACTCAAATACATGGTACTAAACCATTCAGGTGAAAAACGCCTAATTTTTCTTAGTGCATAAAAAGATCAACATGAAGTAATAAGTATATATGGCAACTAAAAAAGTGAATAAATTCTTAGGTTACATTAATAGAAATATTTTACCCAGAGTGAGAGAAGTGATAGACCTTGGTCAGTTCATGTCTAGAAAATCACATTCATTTCTGAATTCCACATTCTAACAGGACAAACTACAAACTAGAGAATTTTAAACAATGGAAATGGTAAGAGATTTGGAAAAACATGCTAATTAGTTGAAGGTAGTGAAAATATTTAAGGTGGAAAAGACAACATATAATTGAGCTATGATTATGGACTTCAGATATTTAAACTTGTGTTATCTGGAATGAGTATTGTGCTTATTCTATTTGGCCCATGGAGATAATAAGAAAAGTTATAATTAAATAGATCTTAGTATGATATGGGGAAAATTTTCCTATTAATGAGTTTTAGAAAAAATCTTAACTTGGTAGATAATGATTTTCTGCCCTGACTACTATCATTAGACTACAATATCCTTGAGAGAAAGGATTACCTTTTGCTTTTACTTGCAGAAGGATTGCCCTTTACTTGCAAAAGAATTGTCTTTTACTGTCCTTAGCACAATTAAATGCTCATACTTAGATGGTAGTAGACAAAATAAGCCTTAATAAATGCTTGCTGATTGACTGATTGTATCAACTCTGGTAAAAAATGACCAGAGATATATAGAGGTTTTCCAACGTCTGTTAATTCCAAAAGTACTAAAAGTTCTCACAGGTTAAAAGCTAAAAAAAGTTTTCTTTAGTCTGCTGCAGAAGAGAAATTAGATCCATATGTCAATGCCTCCTCTATTAGGATGCCCAGAAGCAGTAGGGCTAAACCTTGATTCATATATTTGTGGTTAGATAAAGAAACAGTGTAGTGAAGCAACAATGTTAAATCACAACAGCAATAGTGAAGTAGGGTTGTCTAGTGACTAAAAGTCCATGTGTAACAAGGCTTTGTATTTGAGTCTATTGGTACTTGCCCAGGAATCATCGGGTCTATGATTTCTTTATAGTAATGTTCATCCAGAGAACAAAGAATTGTTGTTATGCCAAGCTCTGGGAAGGGTTTGCTTACTGAGACTTAGCTCTGAAAAATTGGATGACTAAAAAGAGAAAGGAGCACTTTCATTGCCAGGATAACAGAGTGACGAAGGAGCCCTCTGAATCCCTCCTACATTCTCCTCCAAACAACTTAGAAATTACCTCAGAATTGATCTTGAAACAGAGAAGCAGCTTATGGAAGGAAAAGTCTTTCTCACTGGGATGAAAGACAAGCAAAATCAAGGACATCAACAACAGTCAATCTCTCAGTAAAAGGTCTTCAGCAAGACTTCCAGCCTGCTGTAAACCATCAGCTCTCTGTGCTGGGGAGCAGTCTGTATAACTCAGCAAGGTCACATTCTAGGGACTTCACCACCAGTATATGTTACAAGGGTGATCTGGATCCCATTGGTGACCCATCATGAAGTTCCAAATTGATGCCCAGGAAAAAACAGCTTAGTAAGACAATGAGCTCCGTGGGGGGGGGGGGGGGCAACTTGGAACAGTACTGGACCAGAGACCAACTTTTGCATAAAATTACCAAATCAGAAAAAAAGGAAGAAAAATGAGCAAAAAAAAAAATGAAAGAGCTTGACTAAGAAAAATTACTATTCTGGGGTGGCTAGGTGGCATAGTGGATAAAGCACCAGGCCTGGAGTCAGGAGTACCTGGGTTCAAATCCAGTCTCAGACACTTAATGCCCTTGGGCAAGCCACTTAACCCCATTTGCCTTGCAAAAACCTAAAAAAATTATTATTCTGATGGAGAAAATCAAAATAATGAAGAAAAAATGACACAGTGTGGTCTAGTTTGGGGTTTGAGAATTTGTGAATGAATTCATGAAAGGTCCAACTCTGATCTAGATTTAAAAACAAAAAAAAGTTTATTATATAATAATGTGGTTAGAAACAGCTATGGGAGAGAGAAAATAACAGCCATAAAGGCAGTATGGAATGACTGGTCCCCTGAGGGGACCAGCAGCAGCAACCATGGGGAATAAGTAGCATAAATAGGGATATTGGGACATGAGAATAACACTACCTAAAAGCAGACTGGGTATCCAAAGGGAGATGACAATTCAACTAAGGAGAGGGTGAGTTTTCAAAGGAGTAGGAAAATGAGGTGATTAGGGATATGGCAATGAGCCAATAGCCTAGAAAACAAAAATGAGGAAATTAGGGTTATGTAGATGAAGGTTTTCAGGTTTTCAGGTTTTCAGAATTCTTTATTTACTTTATTAGTTGCTTTTATGAGTATCTCAAAAGCCCAAGTCCTTTCAGGCTAGGAAAGGGACCCACTGTTTTATGTTAAGGGATTATAAGTATGAGCAGATTCCCAGTGGCTTCCATAGTTTAGACAAATGGGCTAGGAGTAGAGAAGGCAATTAATTTCAATAGCTCCAGAACTGTGGAATGGAAGAAGGGGCATAGTTTAAATGTCCTTGAGCAAGGTAATGGAGATCATTGTTAAATGCAAGGCAAGTTCAGAGCAGATTAAATTACAACATATTTCTTTATTCAATATTTCGTCTAGAGCAAGGGCAGAAACTCAGAAGAGAATAAAAGTCTCAAAATGGCTATGTGTAAAGCCTCAAAGAAATTGTACCTTGTTTTCAGGCCCCAAAAGAATTTCTGATACAGTTTAAAAGGGATTTTAAAAACAAATTAGAAAAGTAGACAAATTGAGAAAAGAAATGAGTAACACAAGAAAATCATGAAAAAAGAACTGATAGTATATAAAAGGTTCTATAAAAATGTACTGAGGAAAATGACCTCCTACAAAATAGAATTGGCCATATGGAAAAGAATAAAGACTCATTGAAGAAAATAATTACTTAACAATTAGAATTGAATAAGTGGAAACTAATGACTATGAGATGTTAAGACATAATATTTAGTATTTTGTTTTCCTTAATTAGAGTGAAAACTATTCTAACATTAAATTTAATTCATTTTATCTCCCTCTCTCCTCACCCTCACCCCCCACCTCAACCCCACCCCCATTGGGCAGGCAAGAAATTAGATGCAGGTTATATAAAGATGTACTAAAAAAAGATTTTAATAATAGTCATTTTGTAAGAGAAAATATAGACCAAAAAAGAAAAACCTTAAGGAAAATAAATTTTATAAAAAAAATATGTATCAATCTCTATTCAGTACACCATAAGTTCTTTCTTTGGGGATAGATAGCATTTTCCCTCATAAGTCCTTCAGAGTTGTCTTGAAACATTTATAGAAAACATCTTATAATAGAACTGATATAACTCTTTATGTCCTTCTAGGTTTTTTTTCTGAACCTGCTTATCATTTCTTAAAACAAAATATTATTTCATCATAATAACATATCATAATTTTGAGTCCATTCCCCAATAGATGGGCATCCCCTCAATTTTCAAATCTTGGCCACCAGAACAGAGCTGCTAAAAATATTTTTATACATATAGGACCTTTTTTCCTTTATTTTCATATCTTTTGTAATGCTGACCTAGTAGTGATATTGCTAAGTTAAAAGGTTTTATAGCCCTTAGGGCATAGTTCAAATTTTTCTACAGAATGATTGAATTAATTCACAACTTCACCTGCAATGCATTAATTTCTCATGTTACCTATAGTACCCAACATTCAACTTTTTTCCTTCCCTATCCTATTAGTCAGTCTTATAGGAATGAGATAGTACCAAAGAAATATTTTATTTTACATTTCTCCTATTAATTGTGAGAACATATTTTTTCATACAGCTGTGGATTTTGAATACTTCATCTGATATATTGAATGCTTCATCTGAAAACTATTCACAAATTTTTATTATCATTTAGGGAAATGCTCTTATTTATATAAATTTCACTCAATTCTCTATATTTTGAGAAACAAGGCAATTATTTTCTTTTTCTTTTTTTTTTTTTTTTTTTAGATTTTTGCAAGGCAATGGGGTTAAGTGGCTTGCCCAAGGCCACACGGCTAGGTAATTATTAAGTGTCTGAGACCGGATTTGAACCCAGGTAATCCTGACTCCAGGGCTGGTGCTTGATCCACTGTGCCACCTAGCCGCCCCATAAGGCAATTATTTTCGTGAAACTTGCATTAATTTTTTTTCACAGTAACTATTGCTAACTATATTTCCTTATATCCTATTTCTTCCCCTGTTTATTCAACTCTCTCTCTCTCTCTCTCTCTCTCTCTCTCTCTCTCTCTCTCTCTCTCTTTCTCTCTCTCTCTCCCTTCACCTTGTCCCTCCTGAGAGGTGTTTATAATTCTGACTTTCTGACTACCCCCTCCTTTCATCTGCCCTCCCTTCTGTCAATCCCTTCCCTCTTCTTATCCATTTCTGCTTTCCTGTAGGGTAAGGTAATTCTATATGCAATTAAATATTGAGTCAGTTCTGATGAGAGTAAGGTTCCCTCATTCCTCCTCACCTGTTCTCCCTTCTCCTCCACTATAAATTTTTTCTTTCCTATTTTATGTGAGATAATTTACCCAATTTTACCGCTCACCTTTTTCTTTGACCCAGTACATTCCTTTCTCATCTGTTAACCCTATTTGTTTAGATATCATTCCTTCATATTTCCTGCTCTATGATGGCCATAAAACCTGATATGCTAGTGCTCCTCCTTGTACTGGGACTGCCACCCACAACTGTGACCCAGATTTGAGTATGGGCAAAGTAATAGTGTCCTGTTTCCCTGCTAACAAACAGATCCCTGCAGTCTCCTTCTGATCAGTGGCTCAGTCACTTTATTGTCTGTAGGATAAGAGCACCAAAAGCAGCTGAGTCTGCTATTAATTCAGTGGTTCTCTAAGCCTGTTCTAGGATCTTCTAAATTATCTTTGACATTTGTGGGTTGAGGGGTCTGGAAAACTGCAACTGCTGCCGCTGATTCAGAGCCCTGCTTCTGGTTGGTTGGGACTCAGTCTGCACTGGGATGGACCTGGTTATACTTAACTCTTCTCTCACTCTGGTACAACAGACTTTCCTGTTGACCTTCTAAATTCTCATGGACTGGAAAAATTGTTACAATCTGTCATTATTTAAAGATGCTTGGAGATGTTTTGGGGAGAGCTCAGGTAAGATCTTCCCTTTAATCCTCCATCTTGACTTCACCCAAAGACATCATGATATGATAAAATAAAATTTAAAAAGTTAAAAAAGAAGAAAAAATGTGAAATTTTTCAGTGGAAAAACAACTGACCTAGAATATAGATTCAGCGAAGCTAGCATATGAATTATTGGACTACCTGAAAGCCATGATAAAAAAATTAAGGTTGAGCAACATCTTTCAAAAAATAATCAAACTGCCCTGATATATTAGAAATCAAGGTAATAGAGTTGAAAATATCCATTGTTCACTGCCTGAAAGACAATCCAAAATGAAAACTCATCGGAAATCATAATCAAATCTAGAGCTCATAGATCATAGAGCAAATACTACAAACAGCTAAAAGGAAACAATTCAAATATCATGGAGTTATAGTCAGTAATATACAAGATTTGGAAGCTTCCACATAAAAAAACTTAAAGATTTGGAAAGTGATATGCCAGAAGACAAAGGAGTTAGGATTACAACTAAAAATTATCTGTCTAGTAAAACTGAATATAATTGTTCTTAGGGAAATGGACATTTAATGAAAAAGAGAAATTTTAAGCAATTCCTAATAAAATCATGAGAACTGAATGAAAATTTGACCTCCAAACACAAGACTCAAGGGACACATAAGAAGGTTAAAAAATAGAGAACAGACATAAAAAATTCATAGCAAGAAAATATTTGTAAAGTAAGAACTTTATTACTATAAGAGAAATTTGGAGGAATATAAATATATAGATTAGATATAGGTATGATGTGAAAATATAGTGATTTTGATGAGATATCTCAAAAAGAAAAATAAAGTGGTAAGAAAGAAAATTGAACTGCAACAAGGATGGGGAGATTGAAAAGGGTAAATTATTTCAAGCAAAAATACAGAGACATGAAAAAGTCATATAAAATAGGAGGAAATGTATGCATATGTGGGGGTTAATAGGCAAAGCATAAATCTTAGTTTCATCAAAATTGGCTCAAATAGGAAATAACAGTTGGAAATCAAAATCTATCTTGCCATATAAGAATTTTTTTTTAAAAAAGGATGGGATTATAGAAGGAAGATGAATGATTGATAAAAAGTAGAGAGATAAACATAGGCTAAAGGTAAGGGGCTGAAACAGAATGTATTATGCTTCAGCTGAAGCAAAGCAAACATAGGTAGCTATCATGATCTCAGACAAAGCAAGAGTAAAGATAGATCTAAGAAAAAAGAAGGAAATTATATCTTGTGGAAAGGTACCATAGATAAAGAAATCATATCACTAGTAAAAAAATATATACTCCAAATGGTGTGGCATATAGAGAGGTGCCTCAACTTTCTACTCTCAGAATAGATAAGTCTTACCAAAAAGTAAGCAAGAAAGAAGTAAAGGAGGTGAATAAAATTCTGGAAAAGTTAAATATAATGGATTTCTGGAGAAAACTGAATGGGAATAGAAAGGAATATATCTTTTTCTCAGCAGTGCATGGCACCTTGACAAATAAAGAAGATATATTAGGATATAAAAACCTCAAAATTAAATGCAGGAAAGTGGAAATAGTAAATGCATCCCTTTAAGATTATAATGCAATTAAAATTATATATAACAATCCATAATGGAAAGAGATTAAAATTAGAAATTAATGTTTTATTCCTGGGGCAACTAGGGTATACAATGGATAGAGTACTGGTCTTGGAGTCAGGAGGACTTATGTTCAAATTTGATCTCAGATACTTAATAATTGCTTAGATGTATGACCTTGGGCAAGTCACTCTTAACCCTATTGCCTTAAATAAAAAAAAATATTAAAAGAATCCCTAAAAATTAATTTCTAAATACTTGTTCCTTAAAAAGTGGATTAAAGAACAAATTATAGAAAAAATCTATAATTTCATTAAAGAAAAATGGCAAAAATTAGACAGTATAACAAAATTGATGGCATGATATCAAGACAGTCCTTGAGGGAAAATTTATATCTCTAATGGCTTGCATCAATAAGACAAAAAAGAAGGTCAATCATTTGAGCATGTAAGTAAAAAAAAACTAGGAAAAGAACAAATTAAAAATACCTAACTGAGCACCAAGTTGCAAATTCTGAAAATAAACTAAAAATAATAAAACAATGAAAATAATAAATAAAACTAGAAGATAGTTTCATAAAAAACAACAATAAAATAGATCAAATAATAATTTGATTTAAAAAAAGAAACTACAAAAATGAAAGGGATTAACTCATGATACATAAATATTTTTGTTAATAAATGTTTTTAAAAGATGCACATAATTGGAATAAAGATTGAAAGAATAACAAAATATTAGGAGGAAAAGGGCTTTAAAATCATTTTGAATCTGAATCAATTGATTGTATTTCATTTGCAAAGCAAACCATAAAATCAGAGAAGTGATATCATGGCAAGCACATGAACTGGATTTTAGTGAAGGGATGCTATGCTAAGTTCACCAGTTTCACTTTCTCCTCCAGAGCCATCTAAATTCAGTGGCCTAATCAATTAAGCTAAACCTCATATCAGTGATTTTCTTCCTTTGTGTATCAAGATTTTTCTATGTGCTATCTGATCCACTTACTGCTCCACAAAGCCATTACACTCCATAAGAAAAGGAAAGAAAAAACCATAGTTTCCTCATACTTCTATATTACGATAGACAAATGAATTCCTAGCATCTGTATGACTTATTAAAGGAAAATTGGAATTTAAGATTTAATAAATATAAAGTAGATTTAAACATGTCAGAGTTTGGTAAATGTTTATAATTTTTTATCCTATTATACTAAAAAATGACACAATATTTTCCTAATGATTTTACCACTGAAAATTATCTCTAATATTTTCAAGAAAAAAGTATCTTTATTTTTCTTCAAGAGTTTGATGAACATATGTTCTGAAGGGATTATTCAATTTAAACAGAATATTTTCCCCTTAGGTTACAGCTGTGACTACTGTCATTTTCCAACTTATGTTTGCTTTTAATGCTGAAGCTCTTTCTCTAATTTTTAAATAATTTGCTCTAGTGAAGTAGATGATATTTTACTAGTGAAACATCAAACATTTCCTCACAATAGTATATTCAGTTAATTAATCCACCTGCACTGCATAACAATACTTTATGTATGTAATATAAAATTATTTGACTTATTTGTGGGATTGGGAATGAGTGGAGGATAAATAAATAATAAATATGTTAACTGAATTCCAAGGATGGAAACTCCCTTATTGATTCAGACCAGTAATTCCTTTGTATCTCATGGTCTAAAATTGTTTGAAGTTACTAAGACGATGAATGAGTTGCCCTTGGTTACATAATAAATATGAGGTAAGAGCTATGAATCTATTGAGGTCTTGATGATTCCAGAGCCAGCCTTCTATCCACTATGCTCTCCTGCCTATCTTCATTTTTCATTTAACTAAAAAAAAATACCCAGTTTTTCAGAGTGTCAAATGAGGCTTTACCCTGAGTAAGGTCAGTAGATTAAAAAACAAATCAGTTAATGGAAAGTGCCATTGTCATTTGTCATACAGATAAAATGAACTATCAGAATAACTTATCCATTTCATAGATAAAATGCTAAATTAAATAACCTTATTTTTTTCTAAAATATTTTTGACCCCTGGTAAAAATCTTGTAAAGAGATCAAATTCATACAAATTCTAATTGACTTTTTTTCTTTATATTTTTTAGAAATTCTTTCATTTTTGGTGGCAATCTAAATGCTACAGTACTTACGGACTTGACAGCCGTAACACAGAGGAATTGCTCACTGGCATGACCACCATTTCAGGGTACTTTTCTGACATGATTAATTTAAGAAATGAGCATGTAACTTGCATACTGATTGAGAACAGTATTCTATCTCCCTTAAAACTTTATCACCTTCAGTAAATAACTAGAGTTTGAAGGTGTGTGATGAAGTTTTGTAGTCCAATGGGAACCCTTAGAGGATCTATGAGAAGCTCTTGAGTATGAGCTTTCTAAACTCTGTACTCTCTACAATCAGATATTCTGAGGTAAGTGTGTGTTTTAGAGTTAATTTGATTCACTGTCTGGAGATGATGGTGAAATTCAGGAGAGCAGTCAGATGGAAAAGGATCCCTGATCCAATCTTATTTTATATTGATTCCACAACAGTGAATTTCCCCTCAAATAAGATTGGCTCTTCATTTGCCCACAGAAATATTGTGTTCACACAAGATACTTTAATATTATTCATTTTGTTCCAGCCATTAGAGTGACCTAATTTCTCCTTTCTGTTGATCTGGATAAATGCTCTTTGTCCTTCAAGTCTCACCTCTTTCATAAAACCTTTTCTGACTATCCTTCCTTAGTCTCTTTCACTTCAAGATTCCTACAGGAGATGGTGCCACATAATTTAGCACATAGTTGTAACTTTTCTTCTACCATGTACTGCTTTGTGCATGTTAATATTGATTTATCAAACAGATGAATTTCTGGTAGCAAGGATAGGCTTTTCTATAACTGATATATCTACCAAAGTACCTGGTTTCCAGGCATTTTTCTCATTTTTATCTTTTACCCTTGCAAAAGTTTTTTTTCGGTTTTTGAAAGTCCACATCGTACATATTTTGTGATTTCATTTTTTAAAGGTTTTTTGCAAGGCAAACAAGGTTAAGTGTCTTGCCCAAGGCCACAGAGCTAGGTAATTATTAAGTGTCTGAGACAGATTTGAACTCAGGTGCTGCTGACTCCAGGACAGGTGCTCTATCCACTGTGACACCTAGCCACCCCAATTTCATCCTTTCCATATGTGGGGAGAATTTTACCCTTAGCCAACACTGTGAAAGATAAATAATTTCATTTTCTCTGAATTTTTAATGATTTTTTTTAAATAATGAGGTTTTATATCCATTGAATTTATTGTGTTATTCTGAAGTTATTTCTTCATTTTTTTTCCCACTGAGTTGATGCTATATATGTTTTTTGAAATTCTCCATAGGGTTGTTTTCATCTGTTAGAGGTGTCTTTAAGCTGTAGAGGCCAGTTCTTTCTCAAAAGGATGCCATTTTTTTCTAAGATTGATGCAAACAATTTTAAGAATCTTTTTTTGATGCCTAGCTACCTCAGAAAAAAAGTCATTCATTTAAGGATGTTTTTTTCTATTCTTATGCACCAGTTGTTAGCACATATTTTTCTTCTTCCTTGTATGAAAAAAAGAGAGATTCCCATAATCACTTAATATGTAGTTTAGAGTACGGAAAATAATTTAAACTCTTGACATGTCCCTACTAATTTCACCAAGAAAATCCAAGGTGCCTTAGGGATGCATTTATCAGCCAGGTTGGGAACACAGTATAGCTTTCCTTATTCCTAATGCTGTACCAAAGGAATAGTGTATCTGATATTTTAAAATTCAATCCTCGTATTTTCAGAAAGAATGTTTTGTTTAAATAGATCAGAGTAGGCCTGCCTACTATATGCAAAATCTTAATCTCAGTTTTACAATTTTCTTCTTCTTAACTTTGAACTTTGCTCTAACCAGCTGATAATCAGCTTCTACATAGATAAAAAAGATTTTGAACTATGTTGGGGGAGGGACATCTATCCTTGCATGAATTGGGAAAATAATTGAGTGGGAGACCATGTTTTGGAAGTAATATGATTATTTTGAATGGAAGATATTACAATTTATCCATGAATGGACTATCCTTGTTTCACTATCTTAAGAGTGATATTTCCTCAGATCTTTGTCTGTTGTACAGCCTTTTAATTTCTAATTTGATTTAATGCTCAAATTCTAAACACACCACCCATGTCCAAATTGATACAGAAAGTACATCTGAATTTCTTAGTAAATAATCTTGAATTATCTATGCCCATATTCTTCCTTATTGAAGAAGTTGACACTGGTGATGTATCATTAAGACCAATCTTGTTCCAGACCTGGTATGCATGTGCTTACTTTTGGAAAGATAAGTTATGATGATGATGAATTAGAATAAGAGGGACAGAATTAAAAAATAGAAAGATGGAAAATTTATTTACTTCTTCAAATACCTGATTTCCTTCAAAACAATTTAGTGAAAACCTCCATTCTAATCTTACTATTCTATCTCCTACTCTCCTTCCTCCCCAAATTATCTTCAATTAATTTTACATATTTCCTTTACATTCCCATGTATACAAGTGATATCTCCCATTAAAATGTAGATTTTTAAGGGCAGAAGGAGTTTGTCTTTTATTTACCCTTTTATTTATTTTTATTCTTTGTTTATTTACAACATAGTGTCCAGCACATAGGATCATGAGAAAAGTTTATTGATTGGTCAAAAACTACACTTTCAAGGAAGTCTGGAGGAAAGCATAAAATTTAGAATCTGCAATCAGATGACCTGTGTGAACTTTAACAAATTGTTCTCTTTTTTCTGAATCCAATTTTCTTATCTGTAAATTGAAGGAATTGAACTCTATGACCTTTAGAGTTCTATATACTGATATATTAAATCTCGATTACCAAAATCCTGGTGTTATAACATGAAGAGAGCCAAAGGTCCATTGTTCTGTTCTTATTAACACAATCTTTAAATACTTCAAATATCTTTTTAATACTTCTTTTATTGCTGTTTTCTTATTTTCTTCTCTCTCTCTCTCTTTCTCTCTCTCTATTAGTTTTTTGTAAGGTAATGGGGTTAAGGGGCTTACCCAAAGCCACACAGCTAGATAATTAAGAAGTATCTGAGGCCAGATTTGTGGCAAAGCTCCTTAAAAAGGTTTGTCTCTCCTCTCTTCTTATTTCTTTACAAGCTGACTTCTGACTTTACTATTCCATAAAATCCTCTCTCTCCATAGTTATCAGTGATCTTTCAACTGAAAAATACAATGAGCTTGTCTCAATTCTCATTCTTCTTACTATTTCTGCAGTCTTTGGCATTGTTGATCCCCCTCTTTTCCTTAATACTCTCTTCTCTCCAGGATTTTTAAATCACCACTTTCTCTTGATTTTCTTCCTCTCTCACCACATTGTCTCATTTCCTATACCCTCATCCATAATATGGATTGTTTTTTAAATATCCCTTAGGGTCTTGTCCTAGATCCACTTTTTTTCTTCTCTTTATAATAATATTAGCATCTTGGATTTAGTTGCTATCTATGGTTGTTGATTCTCAATTCTAACTATTTTGTGTTACCTTCTTGGTTGAACTTGAGTTATCTATTTCCAACTGCTTATCAGACTTCTCAAATTGGATATCTACTAGATGTCTTTAACTCGACATGTCAAGATAAGTTTAGACAAATCTAACTACTTAGTTTTTTTTCTTAGTACAGTTAATTAATTTATTTATTTTTACATTACCACAATAATCTTCTTGTAGAAGTAAGCATAATCCCCCTCCCCCCACAAAGCCAGAGAAACATGAAGAAAAAAAAAATTAGTGCATTTCAATCTATGTTCAGATACCATAAACTCTGACTCTGGAAAGAACCAGAGAAGTTGCTTCAATTTTTTTTTTATTTCCCACCATAGTTATTTATAGTTGTATTTCCCGCCATCCTATTCCTCCCCATATATTCTATTCTCTCTCTTCTTTCACCCTGCCTCTTTTCAAAAGTGTGTTGTATCTGACTAATCTCTTCCATGATCACCTACATCCCCCATCTCTCCTCCTGTACTGTTTCTCCCATCCCTTCCCTCTCCTTTTTCCCTCTAGGGCAAGATGGATTTCTA
The DNA here is from genome assembly GCF_037893015.1 of Macrotis lagotis. Taxonomy (NCBI): domain Eukaryota; kingdom Metazoa; phylum Chordata; class Mammalia; order Peramelemorphia; family Peramelidae; genus Macrotis; species Macrotis lagotis. The sequence goes on along the minus strand of NC_133662.1, from coordinate 125,748,694 downwards.
TACCCTATTGAGTATATGTTATTTACTCTCTGAGTTATTTCCATTGAAAATGAAGTTTCAATCATTCCCCCCCCTCACCTTCCTCATTTCCATTCCATAGCAAAAGCTTTTTCTTGTTTCTTTAGCTCATTCTACCTCTCCTTTCCCCTTTCCCCTACTACTTCATTCCTTTTTTGTCCATTGACTCCATTTTTACAATAGATTATTACTTCATATTCAGCTCCCTCCTGTATCTTATTTATATACTCTCCTTCTAATTTCTCTAATAAATGAAAAGGTTCATATGAGTTATCAATATCATCATCCCATGCAGGAATATGAACAGCTCAACATTATTCAATCCTTCATCATTTGCCCTTCCCATTCACCCTCTTTATGCCTCACCTGAGTCGTAAACATGAAAACTAAACTTTCTGTTCAACACTGGTCACATGAACAGAAAAGTCTGAAAGTGCCTTATTACAATGTATTTCCATTTTTTTTTCCCTGAAAGAGGACATTGGGTAGTTTGTTCTCAGTTGTAATTCAAGCTCTTCTACCTTCCGGAATATCATATCCCAAGCCTTATAAAATCTTGCCATAGGAACTACTAAATCCTCTGTAATTATAACTGTAGTGCCATGACATTTAAATTGTTTCTTTCTGGCTACTTGTAACATTTTCTCCTTATCTTGGGAGTTCTGGAATTTGGCTATAATATTCCTGGGAGGTTTTGGTTGTGTGGGGGCGTGGAGTGGGAATCTCTTTCAGGAAGTGATTAATAGATTCCCTCAATTTTTATTTTACCCTCTGCTTTTCGGACATAGGGGCAAATTTCCTGGAGAATTACTTTAAAAATGATGTCTAGACTCTTTTCCTGGTCTTGACTTTCAGGTACCCCAATAATTTTTTAAGATATCTCTCCTGAAACTGCTTTTTGAATGACATAGTTCACATTTTCTTCTAGTCTTTCCTTCTTTTTTTTTTTTTATGTTTCTTCAAATCTCACAAAAGCTTCAGGTTTACTTAGCTCCCTTCTACATATGGAGGTATTATTTTCTTTGGAGAAGAAAATAGGCCTATTTGAACTAAAAAGGTATTTAATATATTATTTTCTGAGATATTACTCCTATCTCCTTCACCAAGCTGCTGACTTGGTTTTCATGATTTACCTGCATCACTCTCAGTTTTCTTCTCTATTTTCCCTCTACCTTCCTTACTTGATTTTCGAATTCTTTTTTGAGCTCTTCCAAAGCCTGAGGCCAAATCCTAATTTTCTTGGAGTCTTTGGAAATAGAATCTTTGACTTTGTCATCTTTGAGGATGTATTTTGATCCTCCACGGGACCAAATTAATTGTCTATGAACAGATTCCTTTTTCTTCTGTTGTTTTCTCATTCCCCAGACTCTGAACTAATTTTAACTCTTTGTTAAGGTGGGACTCTACTTCCAGGGTGGAAGTACACTCTCTGAAGTGTTTGAGGGGTTTTGAGACACTCCCTCAGGGCCTCAATTCCTCCATATTCTTTTTTTTTAATTTATTTTTTATTCTCATTTTGTACAAATTGTTTTTACATTAATAAAATAGTCTTGTTTACAAGTAAACAAAATACCCCTCCTCCCCCATGAATATAGATAGACTTGCTTGGGCAAAAAAAGTAAAGGGGAGAGAAAAAAATTAAAATTAAAAAAAATAATAGTACTAATTGTAGGTATGGCCAGGTGGCGCAATGGACGAAGCACCAGCCCTGGAGCCACGAGCACCCGACCCCATATCCATCCATGTAAACGCAACAGTGGCCCAGCTGTGTGACATGCAAGCCACCCGATCCCCACTGCCCTGCAAAAACCAAAAAGAAGAAAAAAAAGACCCAAAATGAAATAAAATAATAATAATAGTCGGGGTGGCTGGGTGGCAGACAGAGAATTGGCCCTTGAGCCAGGAGCACCTGGGTCCAAATCCGGCCCCAGACACCCAAAGATCATCATGCTATGTGGCCCCAGGCAGGCCATCCAGCCCCACTTGCCCTGCACCCTCCCCCAAATAATAATAACAAAAAATGTGCTGGAGTCTTTGTTTCAACACCAACAACTCTGTCATGGGTGGATCACATTCTTTATAAGTCCATCACAAAAGTTACTTCCATATTTTTCCACCATTGCCATTGCTGATCGCAACTCCCTCCTTTCTTATTTCTCCACTACCATGTACTCTATTTTCTCTCTCCTTTCACTCTGACTCTGCTGTAGGGTCGTTGATTGGCTCAGCAGAGAGATCCCTGGTCCTGGGGCCAAGAAGCCCTGAGCCCCCATACCACCCCTTAGGCCCAGAATCCACCTAGCCCTAGGGTCCTGGGCAGGTCTTCCAATTCCAGCCCCTTGCAAGGAGTAAGAAAGAAAATGTGTTATATCTGACCACTGTCCCCCCATGGTCCATCCTTTCCTCCTTTATTCACATCCCCACCCCTCTCCCCTGCTCCCCCCTCCTTCTTACTCCAGATGTCTATATGCCATTGAGTACATATGCTGTTTCCTCTCCTAGCCATCTCTGATGAGAGCAAAGGTTCCCTCATTCCCACTTGCCTCCCCCCTTCCATATCATTGCAATAGCTCATTGTAATAATAAAAAAAAAAACCTTATGTGAAATATCTTGGACTATTCCCCCTCTCCTTTTTCTTTCTCCCATTCCATTTCCCTTTTGTTATATTGACTCCATTTTTACACCATATTTTATCTTCGAATTCAGCTTTCTCCTGTGCTTCAACTATAAAAGCTCCCTCTACCTGCTCTATTAGCTGAGAAGGTTCATATGAGTATTATCAGTGTCATTTCTCTATGCAGGAATATATGCAGTTCATCATTAAGTCCCTCATATTTCCCCCCTCTCCTCCAATCTCCATGCTTCACCTGAGTCCTGAATCTGAAGATCAAACCTTGTGTTCAGCTCTGGCCATTCCAAAAGGAACATTTGAAATTCCCCTGGTTCATTGAAAGTCCATCTTTTTCCCTGGAAGAGGACATTCAGCCTTGCTGGGTAGTTCATTCTTGGCTGCATTCATTCTAAGCTCTTTTGCCTTCTGGTATATTTTATTCCAAGCCCTACGAGCTTCCAGTGTAGTTGCTGCTAAGTCCTGTGTGATCCTGACTGCAGCTCCACGATGTTTGAACTGTGTCCTTCTGGCTGCTTGTAATATTTTCTCTTTGACTTGGGAGTTCTGGAACTTGGCTATAATATTCCTAGGGGTTGTTTTTTTGGGATCTCTTTCTCGGGGGGATCGGTGGATTCTCTCCATTTCTATTTTGCCCTCTGCTTCTAGAATATCAGGGCAATTTTCCTGTAGTAATTCTTTGAAAATGATGTCAAGGCTCTTTTCCTGATCATGACTTTCAGGTATCCAATAATTTTTAAATTATCTTTCCTAAGTCTGTTTTCCATATCAGTTGTTTTTTCAATCAGATATTTCACATTTTCTTCTAATTTTTCATTTTTTTGGTTTTGAAGTATTCATTCCTGATTTCTGGTAAATTCATCAATCTCCCTGAATTCTGTTCTTTGTCTGAAGGATTTATTCTCCTCAGAGTGTTTTCTTATCTCTTTTTCCATCTGGCCAATTTTGCTTTTTAAAGCATTCTTCTCCTCAATAACTTTTTGAACTATTTTATCCATTTGACCTAAGCTGGTTTTTAGCATGCTATTTTCTTCAGCATTTTTTTGGATTTCCTTGACTAAGCTGCTGACTTCATTTTCATGTTTTTTCCCCGCATCTCTCTCCTTCTTTTCCCAGGTTTTCTTCTAACTCCCACATTTGATTTTCAAAGTCTATTTTGAGCTCCGTCATCGCCTGAGCCCAATTTCCATTTTTCTTGGAGTCTTTAGATGGAATAGCTTGTGCTTCCTCATCTTCAGACTGAGTATTTTGATCCTTCTTGGGCTCATTTGCAAAATATTTCTCAATAGTCTTCATTTTGTTTCTCTGCTTGCTCATTTTCCCAGCCTAGTTTGGGATGCTTTCCTGAGCTTTTGGGACACTCCCACAAGGGTCTCAGTGGGAGAAGCTCTGTCCTCCCTCCTGGTCTGTGAATGACCATAAGAAACCCCCTCTGCCATGGGGCTGAGGTGGGGGGGCCCTGCTGTTCCATGGGGGTGCCTAGACTGGGATCAGGATCTGAATGTGGTCAGAGCCCCAGCGTCCTGTTCCAAGGGAAGAAGACTGAGGCTGCAGTTTCTCTTCACTCTCCTCCCTCAGCTCAATGGGCTCATGCCCGGGAGGCTCCTGCTTACCAGCTCCACCTGCTTCTGTTTCCGGCTCTGGGCTGCAGAAAGACCAAGCTGCTCACTGTGTGCCCCTAGGGCTGGGCTCCACGTGCTCTATCTGGCAGAGGTCCCCCGCTGTTCCCCCACTTTGTGCCCGGTGCTCCTCGGAGTGCAGCTCAGGAGACTCCCCCACTGCTGTGAGCTGAGACTCCCAGTGCCCTGGGGCTGCCTCCTGGAAGCTGAAGTTCTTTGGCTCTGGTGGGCCACCCCTCTGGCAGGCCGCCCCTCTGACCCCAGGGAGCAGAGCCGTTCTGCTCTTTTCCAGGTTACCTTGAGTAGGAGAACTGCCTCACTGGGTCCCTTTGTGGGTTCTGTCTCTCAAAAGTTTAGTTAGAGTCCTTAGCTGATGAGTTTTATCAGAGAGCTCCTAAGACTGGATCCCTTCTTGTGGCCATATTAGCTCCACCCCAAAATCCTCCTCCATATTCTTAAAAGAACCTCTGACTACTCTCCTGGCCTGTGCTCTGCTCTGTGGATGAGCACAAGCATACCCTTCTGCCTATGAGGAAGGTCCCTTCTCAGCTATGGCAGTATGGGGTTGCAGATCATGACATGGATTCAAGTATGAGCAAAGCAACATGGTCCTGTCCCAAGGATAGCAGAGAGACCTCTGTTGTCTCCCCCAAATCCCCTTACCATCACTAGGCTGAGTGGTATGAGGGCAGCTGCTAGGTGGTTTCACTGATTTCTGGGTAGGGGCTCTCTTAAGGCCTTCACTGGCCTGGCATCCCCCCCTCACCTGGACTCTGAATTCTTTCTGGTGTGTCAGTATTTTCCTACTGGCCTTCCAAGCTGTACTTGGCAATCCCTGGGTTGTAAAGTGTGGAAATCACCCCCAGTGCTATGGATCCAGGTGCTCCCAGGGACCCAGGAGCCACTCAGGCTGTTCCTAGAAGACTGAAGCTCCTTTGCTCCAGAGTGACCAGGCTGGGCTGCGGCCTTTCCCAGTTATCTTGGGCTGGAAAATTGTTTCACTTAATCTTTCTATGGATTGCACCAATCTACATTTTGGCCAGAGTCATAATTTTAAGGCATTTGGATTGATCTGTGAGAAGCTTCTGGGAATGCCTGCCTGTCTTCTGTCTTCTTGGCTCCTCAAACTCAACTAATTATCTTTTTTTTCCCCTAAACTCCCAACTTCCTTAATAGGGAGAAATGTCACTGTCTCAGTCTATTAGACTTGTAATCTAGGAGTTATTCTTATCATCCATATCCAATTTATTACAAAGGTCTATCATCTTTGCAACATCTAATGTTTCCAATTTTCTCCTCTGATTCTGCCACCACCTTAATGAAAGTCCTTATTACCTCATGCATTGACTATTATAATATCCTGTTGGTTGGTCTGCCTGCCTCAAGTCTCTCCCCACTCCAATTCATCCACCATTAAACTTTCATAATAATTTTTAACTACAGTACAGGTCTGCTCATGTCACACTTCCCCATCCTCTAATCAATAAACAATGACCTCCAACCACCTTAAAAATCAATTTTAATTTTAATCCTCTATTTGATTTTTAAAACTCTTTATAACTTAGACCCCTTCCTACATTTTCAGTCTTCTTCCACGATATTTACCACATACTATCAGATCCACAGATACTACACTCCTTGCTATTACTTTTTATTTTTTAATTCTTTTAAAAGCAATGGGATTAAGTGACTTGCCCAAGGTCACACAGCTGGGCAATTATTAAGTGTCTGAGGTCACATTTGAACTCAGACCTGTACTCTATCCACTGCTCCACCTAGCTGCCCACCAACTCCTTGCTATTTCACAAACAACATACTCCATCTCTCATCTTTGTGCATTTTTCTCTTTGTTCCTTATAACTGGCTCATTTTCCTCTATATCTATGCCTCCTACATTCCCTCATTTCCTTGACATTTAAAAAATAAAAAAATTCTGTCTTTTACAGGAAGTCCCTTCTAACCATTCTGAATTTGAATAATTTACCTCTTTTTGATTTTGTTTAGTTGTTTATCATCATATCTGATTCTTTGTGACTGCATTTGAAATTTGTTGGCAAAGATTCAAGAGTAGTTTAATATTTTCATGTCCAACACATCTTACAGATGAAGAAATGGATGCAAACAAGATTAAGTAAATTGTATAGGATGATATAGCTAGTGTTTTGAGTCCCGATGTGAATTCAGAAAATTAAATCTTCCTGATGGCAAGCCTCACACTATATGCACTGCAACATCTATTTTGCATATAATTTATTTGTATGTATCTTTTTATTTTCATCTTCATTAGATTGTGAACTCCTTGAAGTCAAGGACTGTATTGTATCTCTTTTTGTGTCCTCAGCTAAGTCCTTAGTACATAGTACAGTGTCTGTTACAAAGCCAGTGAATAATAAGTGTTTATTGATTAAATGATTAAGATTGACAAAGAACAATGAAAATGAGGCCATCATATCTTTATTCAAATAATGATTTTGACATTCACTGTCATGAGGACTTTGCATAGCTCACTGAACTTCTCTGACCTTCAGTTTCATCATCTGTAACATGAGGGTTTGGGCTACATGATCTTTAATGTTTGTTCCAACTTTAAGTCCTATGATGCAATGACCCATATTTATCCTATATGTCTTTTGGATGCAAAATATTTCAGGTCATAGGACTCAGGGGACAATGTTCTACAACAACATTTGAATTTATATTATAAGAAGAAACAAAAGAATTCACATCCTTGCCCCATGACAAGGGAACCGTATTGTTGTTTAGTTTTAGGTAAATCATTTATTATTGGAAATCAATAACAGAGTTGTGCCATTATTCCAAGTAATGCTCATCCAGTTTTGTTTTGAGTTTTTCTCATATCACTTTTATTTTTCCTTTCTCATTGAGATGCAGGATATTGCAATTCTTATGTCAGAATAAGTTATCTATATTGGTTTTCTACTATAATGGGAGTACATTAAAGTAACAAATCATATAAATTAATTAGCAAATATATAGACAATAACTATCCACAACACCATCTATTTGGTAGATATCATACTTATCTCTATGCTATATAGATAAATATACCAAACTATTCATAATGCCTATTTTCCCTGGGGAAGTACTCATTGTTAGATAGTCTTCTACTGCACATCAAGCATAACAAAAAAAACCCATACATACATATATACCTACATTTACACATATATGTGCATATATACATACGTATCTATACATATATAGATGATATACAAGTTATATATATATATATATATATATACATATATAATATATATATATGTAGTGGTTTCTAACCATAGTAATACTATGTCGAAACTGAACTAAAAAGTTTGAAAGGGAAGGTACTTCTCTCCTCTTTAAATAACTGTAGTAGAACCTTAATAAACATTGCCATGCTTTTCATATAGTGCATCACTAATGTTGGATAATATTTGAATATCTGATATTTTTTCTGAAAGCTGATTTCAATTAATTTCACACTTTGTATGAAAGTTCTTCCCTAAACTCAGATTTAAAGTGCATTTATCCTGAAATTACCATGTAAAGTTCATATAAAATATACCAAGTATAATACTTTCAGTATGATAATTAAGCTCTATTCCCTTCATATAACAGACTATACATAATCTGATTATTTATTATTGCTATATATACCTTCATACAGAACAGTGACTAATACAATTTTGAAAGAGATCACTATATATCCTATTTTTCAGCATCTTTCTCACCATTATCAATAGCATTATCTCATAGATTTCCAAGGATTCAAAACCAAAGAAAATAACCCTCTATACACAAACTAAAGAAGCTTACAATGTCCAGAGAAGCAATGAAATAGAGTGAGTTGAGTGCTGAATACAGAATCAATGGGTTAAAATCTCCCCTTTGAACTTTTTAGATGGGTGATTCTGGGTAACTTGAAACCTTATTGATGCTCAGTCTCTGATTAGTAAAATGAAGGATTTCAACTAGATGAACTCCAAGTTCCTTTTCAGTTCTGAATTTATAGTCTTTGGGGATACAAGGGTTTCTTTATCCTCCTATACTGCAGTCAAAATTAGATTTAAGCCACATCTTCTATTCTTCCTGCTGCTTGCATTTGTATTCCCCCTCAAACTTGACTAGTTTCATTAAACATTTGAATTTGCTCAATCAAAGCCTAGCTTTTGTCTTGAATAGCTGTCTTCTGTCCTGTTAATTCATAGCTCTCTTCTGACTTCTTTTTACCTTTTCCCACTTTCCTCCGACAGCTCACCTTACTATTCTATCAGGATTTGTTTATTTGCTAACTCTACTTTAGCTTTTTTTCTCTTTCTCAGTCCATTTCTATCCAGGGATTAATCCAGCATTGGCAAATATCTACTTTCATATTTGATATATAAAACATTGTCTTGTCTACTAAAAATGAAATTCATATAATTCAAATGGAATTGGGGATGGGATTATTTATAATACATAGAAAACAGATAGTGAAGATTCTTTAACAACTTGATATCCAGGTTTTGATTGAAGTGAGTAAGCAATTTATGATATTTAAATTTATGCTGCTCATGTTTTAAACTGTGATATCAAAGTAAATGCTGAGTAAGCAATGGAGACATTTGCATTAGAACTCAGAAAATTGCTTTCATTGATATCTGGTCTTTTCCTGAATAGTGTGATAGCTTTTTACCCAAGAGCTGTGTAGAAGTAGTGTGATTATATCATTCTGATAATCTCAGCCTTGCCTCATTCCAATTGGATATGGATTGTCTGCTTAAGCCCCCACAGTAACTACCCTTTACAGCAGAACAATACAGTTTAATGAATTTTAGTCCCAATTCACTGAAATACCAAATTATAATCAGCTGAAATAATAAAGGCAAAAATAGCATTTCCAAAACGAAAAAAAAAATTTATCAACAGAGGAAACCTACAGGCACTATAACTGAACAAATACTGTGATATGAAAGGAAAGCATGTCTCAGCTAAGCTACAGATATCCACACTATTTTAAAGAAGTTGCAAAACTACTGTTCTTTCTAGATTAACCATCCAACAGTGTATTCTAACATAATGAGCAACCAATAAAAAATCCTACCTACCATCTAACTAAAAAAATATTGAATAGGAGAAGGGAATATAAATACAGCTGACTAGAAAATCCTTCCATCACCCAGTTCACTTAGTCTATGAGTTGCGTGTTCATTATCCACTACATAAAATTAAGCTGAATGTCCAATAAGAAAATGAGAAATAATGGGCTCATAATGCTTAAATCACAAACCACATGAAACTCTGTCTTTTGAATTCTTAGTGAAAGAATCACTGTACATTTCTCACATGTCATTATAAACTATTAGAACTGGTACAATTCTATCGATTTCACTCCAGTAAACTCTTATGGGAAAGTGTATTTAGACTATGGAAAATCATCTTTTGTGGTATTTCTATGTGAGAATAGAACATTGGACCCATTGTGAAAATTAATATTTGAGAATGAACACACATAATATTCTAAAGTGCCCAAGGTACATATGACAACCTCCTAGTCCTAGACAGTGTATGATTGGAGCAAGAAGCATGATCTTAAAGGTTTTATCTCATTCTTTATTGTCATTTTGGTTCCTTTCTCCCCTTCCCATTTGTCGTAATTGGCAAAGTGAAGCATCTGCTGTACCTTTCCTTCCCCTTTAGCTTCACAATAACTTGAAAATTCTGACCTGTTTTATTTCTGCTCTACTAAGTATTTCATTCTGTCCCTGCTTCCAATTAATAAATAGCTAAGATTTTTCACTTATATCAAAACATATCTGCTTATATTCCTTATCTCCTTAGGAAGAGTCTCTTGAAAATTACAATGAGATTATTTGCTTATCTGATATATTAGTTCATATTAATTATAGAAGCCTAAAGGAAACTCATATATACCTGCCTTGCTATCCTAGTGACATATATATGACCTTTGGCAGTTCTTTTTGAGATATCTTTCCCTATTTAACTACCTTTTGAAAAGAAGTGACCTCTGTGTGTGTGTGTGTGTGTGTGTGTGTGTGTGTGTGTGTGTGTGTTTCTATGATGATAATTTCAAGGCATAGGAGACAGGAGGGTGATATAACACGAAATGTATGGCTTAGTACAAATTTCCTTAGATCCTCCTTCAAATCATAGCATATGATTTGTTCTTATTTAACTGTCCCTATGAAATTGTAAATTATAATGCCTGCATTATATATCAAAGGGATTCTTCAGTGTTTTCATTGAATTTGAACCTTCTTTCACCCACTGATTATAGACATTTAATGTCTTTGTAAATGGTGTTTATGAACTACTGTGATTCCCCTACTCATTGCCTTTATATAATAAAGTTCTTTCTGCCTCAACTACATTAGGATTTTCTTATTTAGGGATTATTTTCCTAATACAATTCTTAATTAGAATGGAAAAAGCCCCACTGTTTCATCCAGTGTTATGCTAAAATCAACTCATATTGGGAATCAGTAAACTCTATAAATTAGGGCTTGTTGCATTACACTGATTGTCTAATCTTAAAAGTGATGAAGAAACTGTTGATACTTCAGATTAAACTTAAATGGGTATCATGTCTTTAGAGTGAGCTGGTTGTTAAACATTTATAAGCATATTCCTGTAACTGTTAACATTACTTTGTTACTACTTAGATATAAAAGAGTCATAATAATATTAATTCTCATGACTTTTTTGAGAGGTAATGGAGGAGTCAGAGGGGAGTTCTCATGGCAGCTGGTCACTTTTGGTCTTATAGGTCATACATCACACTTCTAGTAAGGATCTGAGTTTGAACTTAAAAATCAAATCTGCCTGATTCCATGTCTAGTGTCCTATCCATGAAGTCACCCATCTGCCTTTCTTATACATGGATTTGACATCAATATTGAGAAAACTATCTTTCGTTTCCCTTCTACTAGAATGCAAATTTCTTGAGGATAGAGACTGTCTCTCTTTTTTTATTTGTAGTCTCAGAGTTTATTACAGTACTTGATACAAAGGAAGATTTTAATAAATGATGTTTCAACTGATGAAAATATCAGTTGAATTGAAAATTTGACATTCAAACATAAAATTTGAGATTAACTAAAAAAAGGCAAACATTAAAGAGCAATCATAAGGGACACAGTAAAGTTAAACTGTTTACATTCCTATTTGGAGAATGATGCACATAACATTTAGAATGAATTAGGATATTGGGTTGATTTCCAAAAAAAAAATGAAAATATGAGAGAGAGGGATGAACTGGGAAAAGAAGGAAGGGAGAGGCAGAACAGGGAAAATTTCACATAAAAGAGGAATGCAAGGAAAAGCTTTTGCACTAGAGGGGAAATGGAGAGAAAATGATGGACAATGCTTAACCCTCATTCTCATCATAACAAACTCAGTTTGGTAAAGAAATCTATCTTACCCATTAGGGGAATAAGAAGGGATGGGTTAAGAGAAGGGAAGGGATTGATAAAAGGGAAGCAACATTGGCAGTAGTGTGAAGCAAAACAGACTTGAGGAAGGATAAGGTAAAAAGAGAAGGCAAATAATAAACTGAAGAAAATGGAATAGAGAGAGATACACAGTAATCATTACTGTAAATGTGAATAGGATGAGTTCATCCCCAAGGTGAAAGCAGATAGTAGAATGAATTAGAAGCCAGAAGCTAACAATATATTGTTTACAAGAGATACACTTGAAATAGAAAGAAAGAGGGTTAAAATAATGGACTAAAGCTGGATCTGAAGTGCTCAGCTGTATTAAAAAAATCAGGGATAACAAGCATGATCTCAGAAAAAGGAAAAGAAAAAATCATAAGAGAATTAGGGAAACTGTATTTTGCTAAAAGGAACCATGAGCAATATAAAAAATTAAAATAAATTTCTTTAATAAAGGTCTTATTTCCTGAATATATTTCCTGGACTGAGTCAAGTATATAAAAATAAGAACAATTCCCCAGAACAATTGGTCAAAGTATATGATTAGGTAGTTTTCAGAGGAAGAAATTAAAGCTATCTGCAGTCATGTAAAATGCTCTAAATCCCTTTGATTAGAGAAATGCAAATGAAAATAACTGAGTACACTTCACACCTAACAGAAATTAAAAGCTGGAAGAAATTGGGGGGAGGGGGGAAGGAGAATTAAGGTCACTAAAGAATTGCTTAGATCTGGCTTTCTGAAGAACAATTCTTGAAAACAATTTCAAACTAGGCCTAAAGGACAAAACTGTGAATACCCTCTGACAGAGTGAAATCACTCCTAAATCTGCATCAAAAAGAGTAAAAAAAAGGAGGGGGTAAATCAAAAATATTTATAGCAGCTCTTTTTGTGGCAGCAAAGAATTGAAAATTGAGTGGATACTTATCAGTTTGGGAAAGGATGAACAATTTGTAGTATATGATTTTACTGAAGTACTATAAAACACTTCAGTAAAGGAGCAGTTTTAGAAAAAAAAAAGATGGCCTACAGCAAATGAGAAGATGTGAAGTGAGAAACAATGTTATAATGATGATGAACTGCAAAAAGCTTGTCTACTCTGATCAATTCAAGGATCCTAAACAAATCCAAATTACTCTTGGAAAAAATGCAGAGAAAAAAAAAAAGTGATGACCTCTGAGTACAAATTGGAGTCTAATTGTCTTTATTTTTCTTGCTTCAAAACACATGGAAATGGAGCCAAGATGACAGTGGAGGCAGAACCAGCATGGTGGTTTGATGGAAGGAATGCCCAGAAACCAGGCCCCAATAACTTCGAAATCTGTAAAACAATGATTCTAGCCAAAATTTAGAGGGACAGAACTCACAAAAAGACTGAGTGATATAATTTCTCAGTCTAAGACAACTTGGAAGATCCACTGAAAAGGTCTATTTCACCAGGATGGGGTTTGGAGACAGCTGCAGTGCAAGTGGAGCAAATCAGCTCCAGCCTTCCAGGAACAGCCACGGGATACCTGGGTCCCTGGGGGGGCCTGGGTCCATGGCAGCAGGAGCAGTTTCCATACCCTTGGTCCAGGGATCTCCTGGGAATGCTTGAAGGGATGGTGAGAGAACTCTGCCTTACTAGAGAGAGTGCAGAGTCCCAGCTGGCACCGAGCTCAAAGCAACTCTGGGGCAGGAACCCGAAGAGTCACCCAGAAGCTGCTTCCAGAGCTTTCAGTCCATAGTAAGGAGGTAGGGAGAGACTGCAGAGGTCTGCTATTCCTGGGGTAGGACTCTGATGCTTTGTCCATACTCAGATCCAGGTCAGATTCTGGGCCCTCCTACTACCTTAGTGGATTAGGGTTCCTTCTCACAACTCCAGGTCAGAGAGGAGTGGATGTGGTCATCCACAGACCAGAGCACAGGCCAGGAGAGTGAGTGGTCAGAAACACTCATAAGATCTTGGAGCAATTATAGTACCTGGAGTGTGTACCTAAAATCCCCCAAATCTTTGGAAGTACAGTAAATAAATTATAGACTGAGGAAATAAGCAAACCACAGAAAAAAGAGAAAGAAAAAAATAGATGATTTTTTTTGGTCCAATGGAAAATCAAAATACGCACTCAGAAAACAAGATCAAAGCATCTGAATCCAAAGTCTCCAAGAAATATAGGAAATGGTCTTTGGCTATGGAAGAGCTCAAAATAGACTTTGAAAAGCAAGTAAGGGAGGTAAAGGAAATATTGGGAAGAGAAATGAGAGTGATGCAGGTCAATCATGCAAACAAAGTGAGCAGCTTGATGAAGAATATACCAAAAAATACTGAAGAAAATAAAACCAGTTAAATAAGTAAATAAAACCATGTTAAAAACCAGTTTGGGTCAAATTCAAAAAGCAGGCTGGAAGGCAAATGAGGAGAAGAATGCCTTAAAAAGCAGAAGTGGCCAGCTGGAAAAGGAGATAAAACAGCTCTCTAAAGATAAAAAAACAAAAAATATTTCACATATAGAATGGAGCTAAAGGAAGCTGATGACTTTGTGAGAAATCGACAAACAATAAAACAAACCCCAAAGAATGAAAAACTAGAAGAAAATGTGAATGTCTAATTGGTAAAACAATTGACTTGGAAAATAGATCCAAGACAGGTCATTTAAAAATTATGGGACTATCTGAAAGTCATGACCAGGAAAAGAGTCTGGACTTTGTTTTTCAAGAAATAATCCAGCAAATTTTCCCCAAGATCCTAGAAACAGAGTGTAAAGTAGAAATTGAGGAAAATCCACCAATCATCTCCTGAAATTCCCCCCCCCAAAAAAAACAACTACCAAGAATATTATAACCAAATTCCAAAACTCCCAAGCCAAAGGGAAAATACAACAAGCTGCCAGAAAGACACAATTACACAGGATTGGGCACTGTCTAAATTAAGGGCTCGTAGGGCTTGGGATTTGATATTCCAGAAAGAAAATAGCTTGGATTATTACTGAGAATCAACTCCCCAGCAAAAACTAAACATCCACTTTCAGGGGAAGAGATGAACTTTCAGTGGAACAGGGGACTTTCAAAATTTCCTATTGAAATGATCAGAGCTGAACTAAAAGTTTGATCTCCAAGTAAAGGAAAGCATACCGAGAATGGACTAATTATGAGAAATGTAATGATGTTGAACTGCCTAAATTCCTGCATGGGAAGAAGATACTTATAACTCATGAACTTACTCATTTATAAGAGCAGTTAGAAAGAGTATATATAGGTGAGGCACAGGAGGGAATTGAATATAATGGTATAATATAGTATAAAGACAGAGTCAACAGGTGAAAAAGGAAAGAACTGGGAGGAAGGGAAAGGAAAGGTAGAATGGGCTAAGATATTTTACATAAAAGCATCAAGAAAAAGCTTTTTCAATGGACTGAAAGGGGGAAGGCGAGGGGGAATGAAGTCTTCAGTCTCATTAGAAATGGCTCAGTGAAGAAATAACATACATGCTTAACAAGTGTGAGGAAAGGAATAGGATAAGGGGGACAGGGGCAGGGGAGGGGAGAGTAGGTGATAGAAGAGAGGTAAGATCATGGGAGAGGATAGTCAGATACAACACACTTCTGAGGAGGGACAGGGTGAAAGTAGAGAGAGAACAGAAGAAATAGGAGTGAAGAGGAATAGAATACAGGAAAATAGAGCTGGTAATAGCAACTGTGAGAAAAGATATTGAAGAATTTCTCTGATGGACTTATGATAAAGAAGGCAACTCATCCCAGAGACAGAGCTGATATCTGAACACAGACTGAAGTATACTTTTTTCCCTTTCACTTCATTTCTCTTAAGGTTTCTCTGTCTTTTGGGGGGGGGGTTGTGGGTGTGGGTGTGGGTGTTATGTTTGCTTTCAGAAGATTACTGTAATAATATGAAAATAAATACTAAAAAGACCAAAAGAACTTTTTAATGAGAAAAGTTATGGAAGAGAATAATAAATCAATTCTTCTAGATAAAAGAAAAAATATGACTAGTGCTTTGCATGATTTCACAAATGCTCTTCTTTTGCTTGCCTTTTCATTGGAAGGTAAAGGGATGGGAGGAAGGGAGAGAAATAGGAATGCAAAATTAAAAAAAGAAATTTAAATTAATTTTATTGACTAGTTTCTCCTAAATAATTGTCTTTTGAGTAACATTTCTTCAAACAGCATTTGATCTGCCTTTTTCCTGGAGGCCTATGCAGTGGTAGCAGAGAGAGAAAGAGAGAGAGAGAGAGGGAGAGAGAGAGAGAGAGAGGGAGAGAGAGAGAGAGAGAGAGAGAGACCCCTCATCTGTCTCAGCAGTTTCAGCAATTTTTAACTAAATGTCTTCCAGGATTCTTTTGAATATGTGATTCAGAATGAGTCAGCAACCTGATTTTTAAGGAAGACAGTCTATTTTAAATAAAAACTGAACTAGGCTAACCACATTGAAACTATTTCCCCTAAAAACTGAGATGTCCAGAAAGAGTTTTCTTCAGAGCTTTTACATAACAGGAATTGTTGATTCATCAGCAATGGGGTACAGAATATAAGAAAAGAATTATAAACCCTAGAGATTTAGGGTTTTTTTTAATAATGATGGAATATCTAATCATTTGTAATTCTATACACTTTGACTCTTCTTCTTGATAGGTAGTTTTATTGTAGAACTGTACCTAGCAATTATAATGAGGCAAGTTCCTTATTGGAAAAACAATGCAGTAACCTGTTCTTTTATATCAATCACATCCACTTTTCAATTCCATGATGTGGGAATTCTGTTTCAAGAGGCAGTAAATAGAAGACCTAACAATGTGAATATTGATTCACTGCACATGATGTCTCCCCACCCCTGGTTCCATGGAATACATATTAATTTAATTACAAAATATTATAGAATTGCTTTGTAAGTCAGAACCAGAGAGATCTGTACATGGTGAGTTGGAAAATGTTTAACAATGGCTGCTTACTTCTTGCAAGACTTCTCCATAAAGACTAAATTCCTTTGCAATGCTCTAGAGAAAAAGAGTATGAGTGGGTAAAATGTATAAATACTAGAAAAGAATTGAATATAGCTAAATTGTTCTTTTCATCAGCAACAGAATTCTTTACTTGGCAACCCAAAATTTGCATTGGAAATATATTTTGTTTGTCAAGTATGGATGAAGTTTTTAAATGATTCTGAAGCAGCTGTTTCTACTTTATTTATTATGAAAAGCATAATCATGGAGGCCTGACAGAAAAAAAAAATTAAAACAGGTGGGAGCTATAACTTCCTTTCTTAATCTATGCACCCTTCCATCTTCAACATGTACACCTGGGTACAATTGAAGAAGTATGTAAAGATTAGACATAAATTTTTAAGTTACCAATAACATCTGTAAATGTTCTACCTCACTGTCCATTGCTGCTTCTTATTCCCATCCCATGGATATAGATTAGTTCTAGATATAACTGGAATAGAACAAAGAAGACTGGACATTCATTCCACTTCTTTCAGGGAACCTGGCACAGTGTATGAAAGCAAGTGAACTCACTGACTGCCCTCTTTTTCTCATTAGATCATGCCCTTTAATGAATAGCTCTCCTAGGAACCTCAAGATAACAATTTATACTTGGACAGTAAGAAATGACATAATAGAAAAGTGCTGACAACCAGGAAAAAGACTGTCTACAAATAATTACTTAATGAGCCATGTTCAACCACAAACCATGGTATGGTGACACTTTTCAACTGTCATTCTCAGTGAGGTAGAAAGCGCTCATTAATCACATTGGAGGCACAACTTCATTGATCAACATCCAGAACTGATTCACAGAAATACAGAATTTGAGAATTTGAAGAGACCTTAATGGCCAACCAGTTGATTTTAATAATATAAAGAAAAAAATGATCCTAGGGTTCAATAAAGAATTTTATCACTTCTATCTTATATCTAGTTCTTGTACTTTTCTAAGCAAGTATGCAGTGATTTAGTTAAACAAATTTCCAATATATCAGTTGTTATCAGTTATATTATGTATTTCCCAAAGTTTCCATTTTTTCTCATTACAAAATATTTGTCATTATAATATTTCTTCTTTGTTTGAAAGCATATTTTATATTGCTATGAATAGTTTATAAATATTAGTCTATTTCAACAATTGGGTACTATCCCCCTCCCCCAAAATGAAAGAGGCAAAGCATGAAAAGAAATTATCTACTTGGGGTAGTGGTCCCAGATTAAAAAATTAAAATGAGATGGGTTGATGGTATAGTGAAAATTTAAATCCTTTTTCAAGTATTTAGTAATTAGTGTACTGTAAGTAAATCACTTAAGCTCTGTCAACCTCAGTTTCATCATCTTTAAAATGGGGATAAAATGCCTCCCTCATAGAGCTGTTGTGAGAATTAAATGAGATAATTTAATTTCTAAATTACATTTAAAAGGCAACTTTATATAGTTATGGTAATTTCATTGAAAGCAAAGATCAGGAAAATCTCTCTACTCATGAAGTTCTGAACCTATCCTTAGAGAATAAACAGTATGAAACGAGATGTCAAACAGGCCATCATTGTATTCCCTGGCTGCTGACCTCAATTTAAATGATGCCTGAAATTTTTAACAAAATAAATTAAAAATACAGTAGAACACAGATAATGCTAATATGTGGTATTCTGACTCAATATGCATCCTGCTGGGTTCTGTGAGGTTTAGTGGTCATTATTCTTTTTGAATTTGACACCACAGTCCTACAACTCATAGAAGTTAATTTACTTACCCAGTATCAAACAGCCAGTTTATGTCAGAGGTAGAAGTGAAACCCAAGACTTCTGGTTTCAAAGTCAACTTTTTCTTTAATAAATTATTTTGCTTTATGATATGAATATAGTTGTGATTAAAATCAGATTGAACTGCTTTATAACCATGAACTTCATCTATAAATATAAGGAAATGACAAATTTGAAGATACTTAAAATTCAGACTTCAAAAATTTTTCGCTATCAAATATTATATATGAAGATGAGTTTTTGTTGTTATTGAAACAAATGCAAAGTGTCTCTCTATATTGTGGTCAGAAGAAAACCTGGAAATGAGAAAATTTCACATATACACACACATAAACATAGATAAGGAAGTTGAGCTTTGCTGTGAAGAATATATGGTGTTGGTCTTCACAGGGTATGGAGAGGTGACCCTAGGGAATCTATTACAAAGGAGGAATGGCCCAGCCAATTACAAAACTGGGAGAGCTTTCATAATTCCATTCCAGAGATGGCAAACCCAAGATTAGAAGAATTTGGTTCTCAGGTAGTCAAGAATGACCTAGAGATTTTGACCTAATGCAACTGAGTTTGCACAATTTTAGGTAATTGAATATTATTCCATAAACACTCCTGTGAAAATTGGGGCTCATCAGCATATCATGCATTATATGATGTGTGCAGGGGGGACTGATATTAGGGACATGTCATGGAATGGGTGAACCTCTTAGATACTAACTCTGACTATGAGAAACTATGAAAATCCAAGACATAGGAGAAAGAGTTTCTGAAGACTACAAATTACCTGATGTTTGAATGCTACCTCGTGCCTCATGCCAGATGAAATACTCATATCCTGCAGGATTCGTGAATAAAATCTACAATTTTCTGTCACTCTAGCAGGTTTTTCTTTCATTCATTTATAACATTGCCAAAGGTCCTGCAACTAGTTAACAATAGGATTAGATGGCAGAGTTTTCATTGGAACACACTCATGAGTCTAAAATTCTATGAGAAATTTCATAGTATCAGACACTGCAGCTATTGTGGGAAACAGGATAAGGAAGGGAAATAACTATCGTACCTACTATATTTCATTCATGGTGGTAGGTTCTTTATAAATAATATCTTGCTTGATCCATAGGAATGGAGAAATATCTGTAAGCCTGAGGCTGTGGACCTCATAGCCATCTAAGATTTCCTTAGACTATTTAATGGTATAAGGAAGTAATTTTCAGGTTGATCTCAATCATTTGGAGGTTAGAAAGCAAACTGCATTTGGGAGAGGAAATGGTGGGAGTGAGAGCTAATAATGAATATTTATATTGGGTCCTAGGAAGCACAAATGTAAACTCCCCCCCCCTTTCCTCCCTTTGCCTTCATGAAAGGAACAAAAGTAACACTTTCAGATGGATTGGGAGCATGAGCATCACCCTGGGAGGGAAATTACTGAGGAGACTGTAATTCTCAAGACCCCCCAGAGGAAAAGAAACATTAAATATGTTCCTATTTAGACTGACTTTTGTACTTCCATATCAAAAATAGTTGGTTATTTTTCATATTTGGCAACTGAGGAGCATGAATACTTGAGGCTTGAGATGAAGTTGATATCTTCACACTAAAGAACTAGCTGCTGAGGGGAAGCTAGCTGCTTGATGTTTTGAAGCCAATAGGCCCCAAATCCTTAAATTATTATTATTATTATTATATTAGAATTAGAAGACATCTTGAGAATCATGTTCAACTGTTTGATTTTTATAGAGCAAGAAACTGAGACCTTAGAGAGGGAGGTTTAATTTGCTCAAGGTTTTAGAGGAAGGCTCATTCAATTTTTTATCAAAATTAAGGTTAAAATGGAAAGTCCTGCAAATTCAGATGTACTGAGCTGCAGTCTCTCTCGTTGTCTGAGTTGGCTTTGGTTATTCCACTGCAATTTCCAGGCAGGAATGAGTTTTTACCATGTTTCAGGGGTCTGAGCCACATCGCTACTTATCTGAGCCACATGCTACTGTTTGCTTCTGAACTTACTCAGTACATAGCTAGGGCCCTCTTAGATAATTCTTTGTTTCCCCCAAAGATGCAGAAACCTTGCTATTATTAAAATTGAATCAAATTATTTTTATATCATCTCTTTTATCTACAAAAAGTAGGAAGAAGAAAAATTTAGTCTTCTTGACTTTTTTCAGTTTTTACACAACAGATGATAAATACTATATAAAAATTAATGCTCAATCCCCCTCAATACTTCTTGGATCTATGACCCAGAACTGGTTAATCAGTGAAAAAGCTGTTGGATGCGACCAATTTTTGCATTCTGCACCTTTTTCAGGGATTCTGTAGGATCTTCATTCTGCTGAGGTTACCAGTTTCTGTCTTCTTTAAGTCCTTATTCATGGAATGCACCATGCTCTTGACCAGAACCATCCCCATCCTTCAGATGACTGTGTCTGTCTCCTTAAGGTAAGCTAGAAAAATAATTCCCTGTAACTTTAATTGACTCACAGACCAAAATTCAGTCTGGCATATTTTCTAGATCTTTGTGAAGGCAGTATGGTGGTTAAGTTAGAATATAGTAGGCAGACCAAAGTAAACTGAGTGAGATGTTATTTAATTTGATTGGTCTTATAATTACAAAAGTACATAATTTATTTTTATTGGAATATCAAAATGTGTCTAAGCACCTAAGAGCTACTTTAGGCTAGAAGGAGACCTCTAAAAGGTTCTAAAACAAGAAAAGAGTGAGAATTTTCAAGAATATCTAGATAGATACTTATCCCTAATTTCCCTTTCCTTTGAATTACTGCCTATTTGTCCTGGTATACAGATATTTTTGTTACTGCTGGAATTTTTTTGGAGTCACCAATTTAATGATAGAAATCAATGATTATTTAAAAACAAAGAAATTTGCTTGCTCTGTTGGATTTAAAACTGCTCAGGATTTTATAAAATATAGTAAGATAAACAGGTTAAAAAATTTCCTCTCCCTTCTGGAGAAGCAGCAGACTCTTTAGGATACTTCATTTTATTTGTTTTTAATCACCAATCAAATTGGAATAAAATTTTATGTAGTATTTTTTTTAACTTTAGCCCAAAGATCTCTGTAACAAAAGACTGCAACTTTCCTAATATGACTCATAAAATTCAATTGTTTGACTTTTCTTAACCTGATATTCAAGGAACTCTAAATATTCTCCTTATTTTTTTCTGATGATTGATGATAGAATTTGAGAAAACAATAAATTATAAGAATAGCAACTTTAGCAAAGTTTCAGGATATGAAATAAACTCCTCAGTATTTCTATATATTACTAACAGGATAGAGTAGCAAGAGTTAGAAAGAGAAAGACTATTTAAAACAACATTAGACAACATAAAATATTTAGAAGTCTACCTGCCAAGACAGATTCTGAAATTCTATGAGAACAACTATAAAACATTTCACACAAATAAAATCACATCTTAATAACTGGGCAAATATCAACTGCTCATTGATAGGCTGAGATAATATAATAAAATGTCAATTCTACTCAATTAAACCTCTTATTTAGTCCTATACCATTCAAACTTCTAAAAAATTAGTTTAGTGAGCTTAAAAAAGATGTAACTAAATTCATAAGGAAAAACAAAAAGTCAAGAACATCAAAAGATTTAATAAAAAAATGCCAAAGGAAGTTGTTTAGCCTAACCAAATCTAAAATTATATTATAAAACTTCAGTCATCAAAACTGTCTGGTACTGGCTAAGAAATAGAGAATTGGATCAATGAGATAGATTAGGTATGAAAGAGACAGCAGGAAATGATTATAGTAATCTGCTGTTTGATAAACTCAAAGACTCCAACTTAAGAACACAGTCTTCAATTAAAAACTGTTGGAAAAACTGGAATATAATATGCAGGAACTAGGATTAGAACAACATCTCAAACCCTATAAAAGACTAAGATGAAAATGGATGTAGGATTTAGACATAAAAGACAATATTATAAGCAAATTAGGAGAACAAGGAATAGTTTACCTGTCAAATCTGTGGAAACAGAAACAGTTTATGACCAAAGGAAAGGAAGTGAACATTATAAAAAACAAAGTGGATATTTTTGAAAACATTAAGTTAAAAAGCTTTTTGTACAAACAAACCGCATGAACAAGATTAAAAGAAATATAATAAACTCAGAAAGAATTTTTACAACTATTATTTCTGACAAAGGATTCATTTCTAAAACATATAGAAAGCTGAGTCAAATTTGTAAAATAACAAGCCATTCCCCAATTGACAAATGATCAAAGGATATACAAAGGCAATTTTCAAATGAGGAAATCAAAGCAATTCATAGTCATATGAAAAATTGCTCTAAATCATTACTGATTAGCGGTATGCAAATTAAAGTACCTCTGAGGTACATCCTCACACCTCTTAGATTGACCAATATGACTAGAAAGGATAATGATAATTTTTGGAAGGGTTGTGGGAAATCTGGGACACTAATGCATTGTTGGTGGAACTGTGAACTGATCCAGCCTTTCTCCAAAGCAATTTGGTATTATGCCCAAATAACAAAAAATATGTATACCCTTGCCACTTAACCCCATTTGCCTTGCAAAAACCTAAAAAACCCTAAAACAAAACAAAAATCCTAAAGAAGAGAGAAAGAAGAAAAATGGAAAAGAAAGTGAAAGTCCTGCAGGAAAATTGTGATAAATTTACCAAAGAAATAAACTCCATTAAAAGTAAAATTAATCCACTGTAAAAGGAAAAACAGAAGCTAATTGAAGAAAATAAAATGTTAAAAATTAGAATTAGAAAGCAATGAATCTATGAGACTATAAGATTCTATCAAACAAAATAAAAAGACCCAGAACTAATTGGAAATTGAATAACCTCATTTTAAAGAATGAGTGGATCAAGCATCAAATATTAGAAAAAGATTAAAAAAAACAACCCAGGAATATTATAGCCAAGTTCCAGAACTCCTGAAAAAATTGAAGAAAATAATCCAGAAGAGACAATGTACGAATTATCAGACTACCAGGAAACTTGGACCAACAAAAGAACCGGGAGAAGATCATGAAGGAAATTATAAGGAAGAACTATCCAAATGTACTACAATGAGACAACAACATAACCATTGAAAAACCCTCAAATAAAGGAGAGAATATTTCAAGCAGCCAAAAAAAAAAGAAAACAATTCAAATACAAAGGAAACACAATCAGAGTAGCATAGGTCTTATCAGCCTCAACATTGAAGCACAGGAAGAACTGGAATAATATATTTTAGAGAGTTAAGGACCTGAGATTATAACCTAGAATGTACTAACCTGCAAAATTCAGCATATACCATTGGGGAAAAGATGGATATTCATTGAAATAGAGAACTTCCAGAATTTCCTGACACAAAGACCAGAACTAAAAGAAAATTTAAATGCCAAATATACCACTGAAAATTTGCATAAAAAAAGGTAAATTAAAAAAGGGCCAGAAAAAACAAAACTGTTTTAAACAAATGTTGGTAAACTATCAAATCATTTGCAACACTTAAAGGGAAGATATAATACCTCTAATTCTTTACAATTTTACTTCTCTAAGGATAGAGGGTAGAATATAATTGAAGGGAATGAACCTAAAGTATATGGGAATAATTGGGTCTTGTCTCTCAATTGAAGGGGTCCAAGATGATATCACTATGCTTGAGACAAAAATCCTTGAAAAAAATGCAGGGGTGTTAACTTTACTAAAATAAATAAATAAATTTAAATAAAAAAGAAAGCAAATTGATATATTTTAACATTATTAAGTTACTAATTCATTTAAATAAACATAACATCCTTTTAAACATTAACAAAAACCATAAAAATAACTTTATTTCCCAAAAAACAAAAATAAAAGAATATATTATATATATATATATATATATATATATATATATATATATATATATATATATATACAAATTTCTTGAATTTTGAATTTTGGCTTAATACAAGGCAACTGCATTCTCATATTTGCTTCTGAATTCATTCTGTGATATGTTGCTTTTGTTAAAGTGTATGTAGGAAATTTGTCATCATGTAAAAACATAAGGAGAAAAGGTAGAAACATATTGGTAGGCAAATAGTGTATTTGTGTCATCATAAGGATAGTTTGGACTTAAAGGAACCCTAAAGAAATCACTGAGACTCCAGAGGTCTGTAGACAACATGCTGAGAATCTCTGAAATAGATGATGATCAAGATTACTTTCATTTC
Source organism: Macrotis lagotis (assembly GCF_037893015.1). Lineage (NCBI taxonomy): Eukaryota > Metazoa > Chordata > Mammalia > Peramelemorphia > Peramelidae > Macrotis > Macrotis lagotis. Next base: position 125,724,037 of record NC_133662.1, on the reverse strand, counting down.
TAAAATTGATCATAATATTTTTGTAGTGCATTAAAACATTTTTTCAAAATCTATAAATGTTTCAAGGGAATCTCATATGGTACTGTCTATTTTTCTTGATATTTAAACTATCATTCCTCCTAGGAGTTGAAAATTTACATATATATACACATTTACATATATATATATATATATATATATATATATATATAGCCTAGTGTGATAAAATTTATTGAAGCAACAATGATTCCTATGTTCTGTCACTGGGTTATTTCATATTCTAGCATGCAGGCATTGATGGACTTCTGTAATTTATCTATGTGACAAGGCATATTTAACTGTCAGGGTCTCAATATCCTCATCTGTAAAATAGGGTGGAGAATTGTACTAGATTGCTTCCAAGATGCTTTCCAGTTCTAAATCTCTTATCTTATGAATTACACTGTGTATTCAGTAATTTTTCAGTCATGTCTGACTTTTCATGACCCCATTTGTGATTTTCTTGATAGAAATACTGGAGTGATTTACATATTTCCTTCTCTGGTTCACTTTACATATGACAAAACTGAGACAACAGGGTTAATTTGCCTAGGGTCACACAGTAGTAAGCACTTTAGGCCAGATTTAAATTCCAATTTTCCTGTCTCCAGGACCACTGCTTTATCCATTGCATGACTAGCTTTATATTTGCTTTATATTTATTCTGTTTTTATATGCATTTCTTGTTTCTCTACCGTCTAAGACAGTGCTAGCAAATTGTACATTAATTTAATTTTTTGATAATTTTTTAAATACTTCATTCTATAATCAGTCATCATCAACTCTGTCTTCGGGATGTATAGCCTTCTTTATTATAAGTCGATAAGAGTAATTGCTTCAATATTTTTTTCCAGCAATTGTTATTGTTAGCTCCATTTCCCTCCATCCCCATTTATTCTATTCTCTATTTCCTTTCTCCCTGGCCCTCCTCCAAATTGTATTGCATCTGATTGCCCTCTTCCAAGATCTTGGCTTTTTTTCTATCACCTACTCTACATCTCTTCCCCTGCCCTCTTTTTCCCTTCCTTTTTGTCTCCTATTTATCTCTGGGGCAAGATAGATTTCTATACCCAATTGAGTGAGAATGATATTCCCTTTCTGAGCCACTTCAGATGAGAGTAATGTTTACTCACTCTCCCTCACCTTCCCCCTTTTCCACTCCACTGTAAAAGTTTTTTTCCTTGCTTTTGTTCAAATGAAATGGTTCATTCATTCTACATCTCCTTTACCTTTCTCCCAGTATATTCTTTCTATCACATTAACTCCATCTTTATAATTTACCTTCAAATTTAACTCCCTCCTGTTCCTGTGCTATATATGCTCCTTTTAACTGCCCTAATGAATTAGAAGGTTCATATTAGTTTTCAGTATCCCCTTCCTATGTAGGAATACAAGCAGTTCAATATAATTACATCCCTCATGATTTGCCTTTCCCAACTACCTTCTCTATACTTCAGCTGAGTCCTGAACTTGAAGATCAAACCTTCTGTTCAGCCCTGGTCATTTAATCTGGAAAGTTTCAAAGTCCCCTATTTTCTTGATGTCTATCTTTTTCCCCTGAAAGAATATGCTCTGTTTTACTAGTTGGTTGATTCTTCAATGTAACTAACTCAACCTCATTTGCCTACTGAAATATCAAATTTCAAGTCCTATGATCCCTTAATATAGAAGGTGCTAAATCTTGGGTTATCCTGACTATAGTTCCACAATATCTCAATTGTTTCTGTCTGGCTGCTTATAATATTTTCTCCTTGACTTGGGAGTTCTTCAATTTGACTATAATATTCCTGGCAATTTTTATTTTGAGATCTCTTTCATGAAGTATTTAGTGTATTCTTTCCATTTTTACTCTACTCTGCTTCTAGGATATCAGGACATTTCAGTTGCTTTTGCCATGAGATATTTTATATTTTCTTCCAATGTTTCATTCTTTTGGTTTTTATTGTTTCTTGATTTCTTGCAAAATCATCAGGTTCCCATAGCTCCATTCTACATATTTTTAGATTTTTGCAAGGCAAATGGGGTTGAGTAGCTTGCCCAAGGCCACACAGCTAGGTAATTATTAAGTGTCTGAGGCCGGATTTGAACTCAGGTACCAGGTACTCCTGACTCCAGGGCCGGTGCTTTATCCACTGCGCCACCTAGCCACCCCCTCCATTCTACAATTCAAGGAATTATTTTCTTCAGAGAACTTTTGCATCTCCTTTTCCATCTTGTCAGTTTTTAATGCAATCTTTTCCTCATTAACCCTTTGAACTGCTTTGTCCATTTGAACCAAACTGGTTTTTAAGATGTAATTTTCTTCAGTATTTTTGTATCTGCACCAAATTGCTGAGTAGGTTTTCATGATTTTTCCTCATAACTCTCAATTCTCTTCTCAATTTTTCCTTCTACCTCCATTACTTGTTTTTTTTAAAAAAAAACTTTTTTGAGGTCTTCCATAATTTGAGATCCATTCATGTTCTTCTTAGTTGTTTTGAATTCAGGAACTTTGACTTTGTTACCTTCTAAGTGTGTATTTTGATTCTCCATTGGACCAAAGCAATTGTGCATGGTTGGATTATTTTTCTTCTGCTGTTTACTTATTTCCAATCTATGACCTGATTTTTAGCTCTTTTTGAATGTGAGGATCTGGGTGGAGCTTTTAAGGGTTGCTGCAACTGTTTTAGGATATTGACTTCCCTCAGGGATCTGAAAGTTCTCAATTTCTCCAGGGTCTTATTAGAGACTTTGACTGCTCTCCTGGCCTGATAATGGCTAAAACTTCTCCTTTCTGCCCTAAAACTGTGAGGAGGGTCCCTGGTCCCTTGCAGGCAGTATGCTTTGTTGTGCTGCTGCTACTCTTCCTGGGATTGGGGCCCCAGACTGTGACCTGAAACTGAATATGACCAAAGCAATAGAGTCCTGCCTCAGGGACAGCAAAGAGACCTCTGCAATCTTCCCCAGCTCTCTTACCATATCTGGACCTAGCACTCTGGAAGCAGTTGCTGGGGGGAGGGGTTCCTGTCAGGTGATTCCCTAAGTCTGTTCCTGGTCCTCTGGCATTGGGTCTGTACTTAGGACAGCATCAGACTAGGCTACCTTCTCACTCTGGTGTGGTTTTATACTGAGCTTCCTAACTATCGCTTGCAATTTCTGGACTGAGAGGTCTGGAAACTGACACTGTTGCCACAGATCCAGGTGACCCTGGTATCTGTGTGTTCCTCAGGCTGTTCCTGGGTGATTGTAGTTAGTTCACTCCAGTGCAGCCCAAGATGCATTTTTTGTTAATTTTTTAATTGTTAATTTTTTTGATGTTTTTGTGACATTAATATGTTCATGGATGTAACAGAAGCCCAGACTTCCACTATAATAATGGATCTCAGCAGATATCTTGTCTACATGGTACTTGAAAAAGAATCTCTCTTAAAAAGCACGTGACTCAGCCAGCCTTGCTTAGAAACCAACTTTCCCCACAAACTCCTATTTAAGCAGCAAAATTAGATCCCTTGAGCCTGCCCTCAAAAAGTTATCACAAATAAACTTAGAGATGTCACACACACAGAAAATGAATACACACTAAATTCACACTGTGTATGAAACAGAGGATGAATTCTAATAATTTATTTTCTTTTAATAAAACTGCCTCAGCTCTGTTAATAAATGCCAGGCTGAAGGCTGAATTATCATAGCTCTGACTTTAATCATTTTTTTATCAGATCCATCAAGTTTTAGTTCACTAATTTATTTGCTACATCTTGGCTGGTTTTCTCATCTTTTGCAATGAAGTCATAAAACTTTCCGCAATCAAAATAATTCTGCTCAACAAGCACAATGTTACTAATGTGACAGTGCAAAATGTTGAGATCAAGTAATTAAAAAGTATTTATTGTTTTTAGTTCAAATAGATTATCTCCACAATAAATCTTCCTCTGCAAAAAAAAAATCACTTTGTGCTTTGAGCTATAATAATGATGAAGATGGTTGTCCTTAGTGCTCCAAGAGGACCATGGCAAGAGGGAAGTGATGCTATGATAAACAAGTGAATTGGATTTAAGTGAGAGTTGTTCAAAATCACCAGTTTCACTTTCTCCTCCAGAGCCATCTAGGTCCAGTGGCAAGATATAAATCAAGATAACTGGAAAAGGCCGTGATTCAATGGAAGATTTTGGCCTTTATAAGCTACTGAAAAAAAAAAGCAACTGAAAACTTAAAATTGTAGATTAATTTCAAATTTCAATATTTCGCAGACCATTCTGGAATGACTCAGATAGAGGTGCACTTATGAATCAATGACCCAAATTCAAGTCAGTCTTTGCAAGATTATGGTCATATCATCTTCCTAGATCTCAGATCCCAGTTTGCCTGAGGAATCTCTCTTTCAGGGATTTAGACTAGGTTAAAAATTGAGATAATGAACGATCTCTTTAATATAGTCAAAAATATCAACATAGGAGAGAAAGACCTTCAAGATTTCTGTCCAAAACAGAAACAATTTCTATTTATATTCACTCTGAACCATCTGGGCCCAAACAATGAGAACCAGAGTGATTTAGGTTTAAGGCATGGTGTCTAGGAAAGAAATATGGCCTATAGTCCATAAATATCTATAAGATTTCAGCTCCCAAATTTATTTCTTTGGGAAGAGTAGCCATAGGTATGATACCTATGTGGGCAGAGGGAGAGGAAGGGGGAGAAGGATTGAGGGAAAGAAGGTAAGGACAAAGAAAATGGAAAGGAGGAGGGGAAGAGGGGAGGGGGAAGAGGGAAAAACATAGGAGGAAGGAAGGGAGGGAGGAAGGAAGGAAGGGAAGGAGGAAGGAAAGAAAAGGAGCTGCATTGCTCAACTAGAACTGGGCACTTAGGAATCCAGTGGGCAGCTCTTCTCATTGAAAACCAAGACATCAGGAAGGTAATATAATGAATTGGATTTAAGTGAATGGGGGATGTGTAAAGTTACCAGCTTCATTTTCTCCTCCAGGACCATCTGGATCCAGTGGCAAGATACAGATCAGGTCAACTGGATGTGGCTTCACCTTGTTAAGAGAAGGTCTTTCCCGAGTCAAACTTTGATTAAAACAATGCCCATTCAGTGATCAAAGATAAGCTAGGAAAAAAATGATAAAACTGATGCTGGTGAAAATAGCTGGTGAAAATAGAGGTGCACTCATGAATCAGTGAGCCAAATTCAAGTCAGTCTCTGCAAGATCATGCTCATGTCATCTTCCTAGATCATAGTACTATTCCCAGGAATACATTCAGAGTACTTCTGAGGGTCTTTCCAGCTCTAGATCTAGATGCAACACCTGATTGTTTCATCTCCAAATCCTATGCTTTGAATTTATCTATATGAAATTATTTGTGTGAAAAATTTACATGAAATTTTCCATGTATATAAAATCTATTTGAAATGTGTTTTATATGAAATGTATTTATATTAATTTTATTTTTATATGAAATTTTAAATGACATTTTCATTTATATGAAAAAGTTATATGAAATTTTATTTGAAAATGTATTTATATTAAAAAAAATGACCACAGTGGGTAGGTGAGAGTTATAGGGGATAGAGAGCATCAGCCATGGAGTCAGGTGGACCTGAGCTGAAATCTGACTTCAGACATTGAACACTTATTATCTATGTGACCTTTGACTAGTCACTTAATCCTGACTGCCTTAGGGCTATCTCCAGACATCCTGATTCTTATTTGACCACTGGACCCAGATGATTCCATAAAAGAAAGTGAGGCTGGTGTCACAGCACCCTCTCACTCAAATCCAATTCAACTTTCTTTCATGACATTATCTCCCTGATATCATCATGAACCTTTAAAAGCAAAGGGGCTATCAGGTTACTTTAGGAGAGATAAGTCCATACAAAATTGAAACATGTTGGTTAAAAACATTGCAGAATAATCAATAGAGGCATTTGGATTATGAGTTGTTTCTTTGCTTCCAATCTGTGCGAAATAACAAAACTCTTATCTTTATAAGTATACGAATAAATGTATATTATATATGTATTTATATTTTACATATATATTATATTTCATTTATTCATTTATATTTTTATAAATATACAAATACAAAAAGCAAACAAAACAAAGTAGAAAAAATTATCTCCATTTTGTTTGCAGATTCTATAAAGTTGAAATCTTTGTTGTTTGTGATTAATAGATATAATTCTTATTTTTTCATGTTATTCCAGTTCTGAAGGATGTCTTCTGTAAGTAACATCCTACAGAGGAGTTTTGAATTTTACATCCTGATTTTTGGGACTTTGCATTTATGACAGTGATAACTTCATTAACACAAAATACTTAACTTTTTTCCTTTTTAACTATTGAAAATGCCAATCTCACTAATACTAAGATTTCAAATCTGTAATTTAACCTTATTTGGAATATTGTAGTCATGAGACTTAATGATTGTTCTGGGATTTGTTTTCTATTTTCTGTGAGGATTACTCAGTTATTTAAATTGTCATCTTTTTTAACCTTAAATTTTACAGTTTTTAAAAAAATTCCTTTAATTTCTTTGAATGAATGAAAAAAGTATTTATTAAGCACCAAGTACTATGATAAATATAGAGTATAGAAAATATAGTAGTGATAGAGTTTCTAGCCTTCAAGGAACTATAGGAGTTTAGAAACAATATTTATGGTGATTTTACTGACAAAATATCACTTTGATTCTGTAAGAAGTATGACATGGGAGCAACCTAGTATAGTTGTTTAGGTGATTTTTTTTTATTTAATCACCAATCAGGGAAAATTAGTCTACAGCATGGAGTTCCAAAATAAAATGGATTAAGTGTTATAAAGAAGCATAGAGGGGTGGCTAGATGGCACAGTGCATAGAGCACTGGCCCCAGAGTCAGGAGTACCTGAGTTCAAATCCGGATTCAGACACTTAATAATTACCCACCTGTGTGGTCTTGGGCAAGCCACTTAATCCCATCACCTTGCAAAAGAACTACAATAATAACAACAAAAACAAAAACTAAAGAAGCATAGAAGAGACTCTAGAATGCTATTCCAGAGGAAAAGAAAGTCTTGTGCTATATCAGATGAAATGGCATATAAAAAGAAAATGTCAAGTTGTTCAGTGTGGTTGAATGGATGAGGTGAATTTTTGAAAGTCATATTGTAGCATAGAATTTTCACTGAATCCCTAACACATAAAACATAAGACCATAAAACAAGCTTCCACACTTAAAATAAATTTCAAAAGTTCTCACCTGCTGTTTTTATCAGCTCATTGGGAAGGGATATTAATGATTACAATAGTTCATAAAAGAAAGGGTCATATCAGCTAAGGACCAATAAGCAGTTTAATTAATTGGTCTTGCTGAATATTAAGTTCTTCTAATTTTTGAAAGATCTTAAATTATTATAATAATAGCACACTTCCTTCTACATTGAGAATTGTTGTCTACTCCTCTGAACCTTAACACTACTTAATTATGTTTATATTGCACTAAAAAGTGTAGCATTCCAATTTGCAAAATGTCTCCTTGACAAACACACTTGGAAAATAAATCAGTAAGAATATTATTTTTTTTAAATGTAATACATTTGTTTATTTTCCAACAACACATGAAGATAGTTTGCAGCAATCATTTTTGCTAAGGTTTTAAGTTCCACATTTTTCAACTTCCCCTCCCCTCCCTCCTCCCTTTGACATGCATAACTATGCTAAACATATTTCCATATTAAGCATTTTGTGAAAGAAGATGCATGACAAAAAGAAAAAAGTGATAGGGGTTAAAAACATAAAACAAATTTTAAAGATTGAAAATAGTATGTTTTGGTTTGCTTTCAGACTCCATAGGTCCTCTCTGGATGTGGATGGCATCTTCTATCACAAATCCTTTGGAATTGTCTTCGATTATTGTACTGTTAAGAAGAACAAGTCCATTATAGTTGACTGTCATTCAATTTTGCTGTTAATGTGTACGATGTTCATCTGCTTCTGCTCATTTCACTCAGTATCAGGTCATATGTCTTTCCAGAATTTTATAAAATCTGTAATGAAAATTACTCATTATTTCTTATAGAAAAATAGTACTCCATCTCACTCATATACCAAAATTTGTTCAGCCTTTCCCCAATCGATGGGAATCCCCTCAATTTCCAATTCTTTGTCACTATGAAATGAGGTACTGTAAATATTTTTGTACATATGGGATTTTATCCTTTCTTATAATCTCTTTGGGATACAGACCTAATAGTGGTATTGCTGGATCAAAGGTTATGAACAGTTTTATCACTCTTTGGATGGAGTACTAAATTTTTCTCCAGAAACATTTGATCAGATCACAACTCCACCAACAAGGCATTACTGTTCCTATTTTCCCACATCTCCTCCAATACTGATCAAATATCTTTTTTTGTCATATTGACCAAACTGATAGATATGAAGGGGTATCTCAGAGTTGTTTTAATTTGCATTTATCTAATTAATAATGATTCAGAGCATTTTTTCATAGGACTGTAGATAGCTTTTTTATCTGAGAACTGCCTGTTTATATTCATTGATCAATTGGGGAATGCATTATATTCTAATAAATTTGACTAAGTTCCCTATAATTGAGAAATGAGTCCTTGATCAGAAACACTAGCTCTGAAAATTGATTCCCAACTTACGGCATTCCTTTTAATATTGATTTATTTGTGCAAAAACTATTTAATTTCATCTAATCAAAATTATCCATTTTTCATTTTCTAATGTTCTATATCACTTCTTTGGTAATAAACTGTTCCCCATTCCATAGATCTAACAGATATTATGTTCCATGTTCTTCTAACTGACTTTGGAATCGCTTTTATGTCTAAATCATGGCACAAGAAATGAGGTAGTTTCTTCCATGCAATTTTCCTTTTTCCCAGCAATTTTTGTTAAAGAGTGAATTTTTATCCCAGAAATTGGACTCCTTGGGTTAATCAAACAGTATATTAGTATAGTCACTTACTTTTATTTCTTTTGTACCAAATCTATTCAACTGATCCATCCTTCTGTCTTAGCCACCATCAAATAGTTTTGATAATTGTTTCTCTATAATATAATTTGTTTGTTTAACCAGATCATCTTTCTTTTTCTCATTAATTCCCTTGAAAATCATGACCTTTTGTTCCTTCAGATAATTTTTTTATTGCAATAAAGTAATGTTTTGATAGTTGGATTGGTATGGAACTGAATAAGTAATTTAATTAGGACATATTTATCTTTTTTATTATATTAAATTTGTCTACTCATGGATAATTGACATTTTTCAAATTATTTAGATGTTACTTTATTTGTGTGAAAAACATTTTTGTATTGTTTTCATATAGTTTCAGATTTTAGCTTGGCAGGTAGATTCACAAGTATTTCATGTTGTCTACAGTTACTTTAAGTAGAATTTCTCTTTCTATCTCTTGCTGCTGTGCTTTGTTGGTAACATAGAAATATTGAAAATTTGATTGCATGTATTTTATATTCTGCAAGTTTATTAAAGTTGTTGATTGTTTCAAATAGTTTTTAGTTTATTTTCCAAGAGTCTATAAATATGTCATAATATCATCTGCAAAGAGTGAGAGCTTTATTTCTTCTTTACCTATTCCAATTCTGTCTTCTTTCTATTCTCTTTTTACTAAAGCTAACATTTCTTTTTTTGGAACTATAAAGATTTTATTTAAGTTTTACAATTTTTCCCCTAATCTGAATTCCCTCCCCCACCCCCCACAAAAGGCAATTTGCCAGTCTGTACATTGTTTCCAAGCTATACATTGATCCAAATTGAATGTAATGAGAGTGAAAGCATATCCTGAAGGAAGAAACATAAAGTATCAGAGATAATAAGCTATCAGGCTTTTTTTTTCTAAATTTAAGGTAATAATCTTTGGTCTTTGTTCAAACTCCACAGTTCTTTTTCTGGATACACATGGTGTTCTCCATTGCAGACAGCCCAAAATTATCCCTGATTGTTGCACTGATGGAATGAGCAAGATGGTGTAAAATGATCTGGTTCTGCTCATCTCACTCAGCATCAGTTCATGCAAATCCTTCCAGGCTTCCCTGAATTCCCATCCCTCCAGGTTTCTAATAGAACAATAGTGTTCCATGACATACTCCAATATGTTAAACTATTCCCCAAATGAAGGACATTTACTTGATTTCCAATTCTTTGCCACCACAAACAGGGCTGCTATGAACATTTTTGCACAAGTAGTGTTTTTACCCTTTTTCATCATCTCTTCAGGGAAAGGGTATGCACATTTGTGTTGCCCTTTGGGCATAGTTCCAAATTGCTCTCCAGAAAAAGAGCTAACATGTCTTAAACAACATTGAATAACAGGCATCCTTGTTTCATCTCCAATGCTTAGGAAATGTTTCTAGCGTATCCCCATTACATATAATGCCTGGAGATGATTTTAGTTATATACTACTTAAGCAAAACTACATTTATTCCTATGCTCTCTAGTTTTTGTTTTGTTTGGGTTTTTTAGTAGGAATAGGTGCTATATTTTTATCAAAAACATTTTCAGCATCTGTGAGATTAGCATATGTTTTCTGTCAGTTTTTTTAATTGATAATTTCCCTAATTTTGAACCAACCCTGAACTCCTGCTCTAAATCATATCTGATCATAATGTATTATCCTAGTGATAAGTTGCTGTAATTTATTTACTAATATTTTGTTTAAAACTTCTGAGTCACTATTCGTTAGGGCAATTGGTCTATAATTTCCTTTTTCTGTTTTTCCCTTTTTTTGGTTTAGATAGCAGTATTACATTGTTGCCATAGAAGGAATTTGACAAAATATTTTTACTTACTTTACTTTTATATAAAGTTGTAATTAATTTTTTTAAGATGTGTTAGAATTCAGTTGTAAATTTCTGACCTTAGAGATTTTTTTCTAAGGGAGTTTGTTGATGGTTTCTTCCAATTTTTTTTCTGACATGGGGTTATTTAAGTATTTTATTTACTCTTCTGTTAATCTGGGTAGCTTCTATTTTTGTAATTATTGATCCATTTCACTTAGTTGCCAGGTGTGTTGGTACATACTTGGGTAAAATCATTCTGAATTAATACTTTAGTTTGCTCCTCATTCATGATGAGCTTTTTGATTTTTGATACTGCTATTTAGGTATTCTTTTTCATTTTTTAATCAAATTAACCATTTCATAAAAAAACCTCAATTTTATTTATTAGTTCAATAGTTTTGTCACTTTCAACTTTATTAATTTCACTTGTGGCTTTCAGAATTTCTAATTTGGTATTTATTTAGAGATTTTTAATTTGTTCTTTTTTCTAGGTTTATTGAGTGCCCAATTCATTAATTCCTTTTTTTCTAATTTATTCATGCAAGCATTTAGAAATACAAAATTTTCCCTAATAACTGCTTTAACTATATGCCAAAAGTTTTGATATGTTACCTCATTTTTATCATCATCTTGGATGAAATTAGTAATTATTTCTCTTGTTTGATTCATTCCACTTTAAATTAAGTTATTTAGTTTCCAATTAATTTCTAGTGTATTTTTCTATGACTTCTTAATAACACATGATTTTTATTGATCTATGATCTTAAAAGGATGTAGTTAATATTTCTGCCTCTCTATATTTCATTGTTAGGGTTTTAGGCATTAATAATGGTAATTTTTTGTACAGGTGCTGCATACCACTGAGGAAAAAGTATATCTCTTTCTGTCCCCATTCAATTATCTCCAGAAATCTATCATATTCAATTTTCTAAAATTCTGTTCACCTCCTTAACTTCCTTATTTTGTGGTTAGATTTTTGTAATTCTGAGAGAGGGAGGGTGAGGTCCCCCACTATTAGAGTTTTGCCATTAGTGTCTTCCAGTAACTTGTCTAGCTTCCCTCTAAGAATTTAGATGATATACCATTTAGTGAATAGATGTTGAGAATTGAGATTACCTCATTGTCTATCATACCTTTAGGAAGATGTAATTTCCTTCTTTATCCCTCTTAATGAGATCTAGTTTTGCTTTTGCTTTGTCTGAAATAAGAATTATGACCCCCTGATTTTGTCACTGAAGTTGTAGCACAGTATATTCTGCTTCAGCCTTTTAACTTTACTCTGTGTATATCTCTCTGCCTCAAATGTGTGTCTTGAAAGCAACATATCATAGGATGCTAATTTTTAATCCACTCTATTATTTACTTTAATTTTATGACAGTTTATGCCATTAATATTTAGAGATATAATTCTAAATCTTTATTATGCTCTATCCTATCTACTCTATATTTATAATTTTCTTTCTCCTTTCCCCATCCCTTCTCACCACTTGTTTGCTTCTGAGCACCACCTCCCTCAATCTGGCTCCTATTCTTTTCTTTATCCCCTTTTACTTTATCCCTTCTTCCTTAACTCCTTTCTCTCAATCCTTCCTTCCCTCCTCTAAGATAAATTTCTAAACCCAAGTGAGTTCATATTTTATTCACTATTTTTTTTTTAGGATTTTGCAAGGCAGATGGGGTTAAGTGACTTGACGAAGGCCACACAGCTAGGTAATTATTTAGTGTCTGAGGCCAGATTTGAACTCAGGTCCTCCTGACTCCAGGGCTGGTGCTCTATCCACTACCACTACGCCACCTAGCTGCCCCCATTTTATTCCATCTTTGAGTAAAATCCAATGAAAGTAAGATTCAAACAGTTCTCACTCCCTTGCTTTTTTCCCCTCTATAAAGTGCAATTTTCCCCATTCCTGCATCTTTCTTCTCCCAATTCTAGCACATTTCCTTGTTAAGTGTATTTCTTTAAAAATCATCCCACTTGGGCAGTTAGGTGATGCAGTGGACCACTGATTCTGGAGTCAGGAGGACAAGACTTCAAATCCAACCTCAGACACTTAATATATACTTAGCTGTGTGACCTTGGACAAGTCACTTAATCCTGTTACCTTGCAAAAAAAATTATCCCATCAAAATCAAATTATGCCCGTATCTTCTGACTAAATATACTTTTTCTATTAGAAATTCAGTTCTCAAGAGTTATAAATATCATGCTACCATGTAGGGATATGCTCAGTTTAATCTTATTGAATAACAATCTTTTCCTTTTCTTACGTTCATAATTTTATGTATCCATTGAGTCTCAAGTTTGAAGAAAAAATTTTCTGTTCAGTTCTGGTCTTCTTATCAGGAAAATTGGAAAGTCCTCTATTTCATGAAATGTACATCTTTCCTATGTTCAATTTTGCTCGGCAATTGAGTTTTGATTGTAATTCAATCTCTTTTGCCTTTCAAAATATCATATTCCAAGTCCTTCATTCCTTTAAAGTTGATGCTGTCAAGTCCTACATAATCCTTACTGAGGTTCCTTGGTATTTGAATTGATCTTTTTTTACCTGTGCATAATATTTTCTCCTTGATCTGATATTTCTGGAAGTTGACTATCATAGTTCTTGAATTTTTCATTTTAGTATTCCTTCCAGGATATGATAGGTAGATTCTTTCAATGATTACTTTCCCCTCTCCTTCTAGGATATCAGGACAATTGATGATTTCTTGAAATTTGTTATCCAGGCTCTTTTTTTTGATAAATGCTTTCAGGTAGTCCAATAATTCTTAAATTATCTCTCCTGAATCTGGTTTTAGGTGAATTGCTTTTCCAATGAGATATTTTACATTTTCTTATTTTTTCATTTTTCTTGATTTTGTTTGACTGATTCTTGATGTCTCATAGAATCACTATCCCCCACTTGCCCAAATCTATTGGGTAAGGGACATTGTCCCAAGCTTCTTGTATTGGGAGAGGGCTCCATTTAAAAGACCTTCCACATTGAGTGCTCTAGTTGCCTGCTTACTGGGTTGGGACTGAGCAGAAATAGGACTTTCTCATTCAGAACCCGAATGAGGTGCACACCAGACTGGGACTATCCAGAAACAGAATTTCTGGATTCAGAACTTGAGTGACCTGCTCCCTGGACTGAAATCTACAACTCTGAGAATTCTAGTGACTTACTTACTGGACTAGGTCATTGAGAAACAGAACTTCCTCATTGAGCTATGGTCATCTAGAAATAGACCTTCTGCATTGAGAATACTAGTGACTTGCTGCTTTTGACTGGGGTTGCCCAGAAACAGACTTTCTACATTTAGAATGTTAGTAGCTGGGCCATCTAGCCCTGGCACACTAGCTGAATAGGGGTCTAGGGTACCTGTTGGCCTACTATACTGTTAGCTTGCTGATCCTGGACCCCAGGTATTTCTGCTGCTGCTGAGAATTTATTTCTGGATACCTCTACACCCTTCTCATACTGGTTTTAGTTCCTGAATTAGGATGCCTCTGTTCCTGGTAATACACCTCCTCTACCTGAGATAGACCTTGCTGGAAAATACTCTGAAGAAATCATGACCAGAGACATCTGCACTGGAGCAAAGATGGTGGCATGAAGCTATCATATTCCTGGAGCTTTTCCCTACATAACATTAAATGAAGCCTCTACACAGAAATTAAAACTTCAGATCCCACCAAAAAAAACCCAGATTGAAACGTTTCTAACTGCATACATTGTGGAGGGTCTTCAATGAAAGTCTGTCTCACTGGGGAGAAATGGAAAGTAAAGACCAACTAAGCAGGACACCAGAAAAGCCAGCAAGAAGCTTTAAGGCACTTTGCAGTCCAGGTCTAAGCAGCTCCAGAGCAGCCCAGGTCCCAGCAGCTAGATAGTAATCCAAAGGGAAAGACTCCATTCCCAGACAAAATCTGAACTCTGATGAGGCAACAGACAGGACTGAGTTTGGAACAAACTACCATATGGGCAGTGGCTAGACACAAAGGAGTAAACAAATCTCTACATAGGCAACATCTAGGCTGCACAGGCAACATCTTGACCAATAATAAGTCAGGGCTCAGCCCTCATCCCCAGCACAAAATCTCAGGACTACCTATACTCTATATATTCCAGGATCAGAACTCAATAATCAAAATGAGCAAAAAAACAAAACAAAAAAAAACAGTGCCAATCATGGAAAGCAACTATTCAGATAGAGATGATAAAAATGCTATCTCAGAAGATGAAAGTAGTGGCAAATTACCTATATGGGAAAGCTCAAAGGAGTCCATGAATTGAACTCAAATTCAAAGTCTCACAGAAGAGCTTGAAATAGATTTTAAAAACCAAAGAAGAGAGGAAGAAGAAAAATAAAAAGAAATAAATTGGAGTCATCCAGGAAAATTATGAACAAATGACTAAGAAATAAATTCCTTTAAAAGTAAAAGTAATCAATTGGAAAAAGAATGTAACTCATCTAAAAATCAAATCAACCAGCTAGAAAAAATAATGCGAATCAGTTAAAAGTCAAATTGTCTAACTGGAAAGGCAATGCAACTTAGAAATTAATTAAAATTAATCAAACGGTAAAGTAAATCAAATCACTGAAAATAAAATTTTCCATCTGGAAAAAAAAAAACACAAGCTTCACTGTGACCCGGTCCTCTGTTCTCCTGCAGCTTCTTGAACTAGTCTTCCTTTCTGCTTTGGAACTGATATCAAGCCTCCTATTCCCTATGATTAAATACAAACACTCTTTTCTACTTTGATAATGTGACCAGGACTAGTTTAGCTTGTGGAATAAGGGGTTAGCTTCTTCTGAAGCTCTGACCTGGAACTGCCTATGGACAATGCAGCCAGCATCCTCAATGCAGCACCAGAAAAGGCCCCTCTGTTATCTCTTTATGACCAGTTGTCTGACCCTCTTATCATTTGTGTGCTGAGAGTTTCCAAAGTTGCTATTGCTGCTATTGCCAAACTGTGATACAGAATATACTGCAGTTCCATCATCCCAGTGTGACAGTGTGACAGACTTTCACTGATGTTCACCTAAATTGTTTTAGCTTGGGAAATAATTTTATCCCAGTCTTTTGTTGTTTCTGTTGTGCTAGATTTTGATTTGCTGTTATTTTAAGACTTTTTTTCATGATTCTTTTCCACCATTTTGTCTTTATCCAGGTTAGACAATTTATTTCTCCAATAGATAAGTGAACTGTTCCTAAGATGTAATTGATCTTTTGATATTGATTTTTTCTTACCCCAAGTCCTGCTGATGTGACATACTCATCAGTTAATGGTAGAAAAGGCTGTTAAGTCTTTTAGACTTAGTAGATTGACCCAAGGCCTCCATAACTCACTACATCTGTCCTAGTGTCAAGATGAGTTCTTGAATGGATATTAATGGGTTACATCTAACTGAAATAAGAGCTTCATCTTTGGTGAGTACATTTTATAGGATATAGTTTAGTATATCTTCTGGAAGGTCTAGATGTTTTCCCAGACCTCAAGTACTAGGGAACTGCCCTTATTCAGGTTTACTCATGCCAAAAAAATACTTTTTTATTTTGCTTTTGTTTATAACTCTAACATTCAAAATAGTGAATATTACAAAGTAAGTTCTTGATAAATTTTTTTTTAATTTAATGTTTCATTGTAATTTTGGAACCAGTCAGAGTATAATCCATAAAGTATGCTCAGATTTGACCTTCCTTATGGGAAGTCACATGAGTGACTGAGCTATTAGTACTATGTTGAGATGAAAAATCTTCATTAGAAAGCTTTAAAATCAAAAGATTTGATAACTATGTAGATAGAAGTGAATATGTGAAAACATGTTTTAGAAAGATGATCTTTGAAGGACTTCCCTGTCTGTTTTTCAGAGAGGATAATTACATTAGACTAATATGTGGGAAAGGAGATGGAGATGCTAGCTACTTTCGTCTATCCAGATAATGGAACTGCAATGCTAGAGACTGAATTTTTCCAATGCCAACAGCACAGTCAGGTTTTAAGCAAATGACCTAAGAAAGAACTTCAGAGTATTAAGAAAAGTGTGCAGTAATATATACCTTATATGACTATGAGAGAATGAGACAGAGTAGCTCCATTACAAAATATTTTAGTGAGTGTGTATGAAAGTGAGTAGATTGACTGTTGATAAGAAAATTATGAAATAGTTAATTTTGGTTTGTATTAAGCTCTAAACAGAAAAGAAATTGTAGGGACAATTTGGTAATCTTGTACTATCTCCTCCCACAAAACATACACATACACACACCACAAAGGAGAATAGCAATGAGTCTGCTAATTATATTGATCTACTATTACTTCTTAAAATCATTTATTTTAAGAATTCTTCTGATTGATGAAGGGAATGCCTTAGAGAAAGGGGGTTGCCTATAGTTATGGATATATTCATATCTATAATGAGTGACCATTACACGAACACTATTTGATGGGGTTCAGCTGTGTTACCTCATTTGGTCTCACATTCCTATCTGAAAAAATAAAAGACTAGAGCTTGTAATCCCAAAGGCTTCTTCTAACTCATGCTTCTTGAATTCAAATAGAATTCTAATAAAAAATCTAAATTAATCAAAAGTTTTATATTAAAGAGATCTAGAGTTTGTATCTCAACATCTCATTTTAAATATTGGGATAGAGATTTTGAATGTGCAATGAATTGTTAATATGAAATAGATTTCATTCATTTAGTCAATAAGCATCTTCTTTAACATGGAAGTTCTGGGAGATCAGTCAATCAGAGGAAGAGGTCACAGGGATAAAGGGTACTTCCAAAGAGAGAAGTAGTCCAAGAGTGAATTGAGTTCCTAGGGTATAAAAGGGTATTGTTACTGAGATGCTTCAGTCATGTCTGACTCTTTGTGACTCCATTTTGGGGGTTACTTGGTAAAGATACTGGAATGGTTTGCCTTTTCCTTCTCCAGCTCATTTTACATATAAAAAATTGAACCAAACAAAATTAACTGACTTACCTAGTGTCTATCACTGCCTTATTCCTTAAACCTATTCCTCTCTTAATGCAGATATCATGTGAATTTGCTGACTTTCCAGACAACATGTTGACTCATTTACTGAACTTGCAGGCTAGTAACATCTCAAAGCATTTTTTTCTTAAATAAACTTCTATCTAGTTATGCCTCCCTCTTTCCTTAAATAAATGATGTTGAATTTTAAATCAAATATGAATTTCTATTCATCTTTACTCAAATGTCATCTTTTTAGATTTTACTAAAAGTTCCATTGTTTAAAGCTATTTTTAGTATATAATACAATATGGTAGTTACCTCTACTTATGTTGTATTATGAAGTAATTTAATAAGCATGTAATCTATAACTACTTTTTCCAAGTCATTTGTAATAAAGTTAAACTGGAAAGGATCAAGTGGAGAGTCCTAGGGTTCTAAATTGAAGACCTCCAATGTTCAAAGAGAAATTTGTTTTCAAGAAGTGGCTTGTTATATCATATATGATGTTGGACTTGAAATAAAGAAATCTGGTTTCAAAGCCTTCTCCAGATAATTAGTAATTCTGTAATCATAGGAGAACTATTTAGTGTCTCAGTGAAATCAGTATTATATCCATTTGCAACTTGGGTATAATATATTACCTATCAGACAGAATTTTTATGAAGAAAGCATTTTGGGAAACTTAAAATGACAAAATTATCAATCAACAAACATGTATTATCTACTAATTGCCAGGGATATGAGGACAAATATCCTTTAAAGAGTTAAAATTCTTATGTAAATGTTGGTGATTTTAGTCACCATATCTAAATCTAATCATATTATTTAAGAAACCAGCAAACTAATAGTGACATGTTATTACTGCATTATGGTTACTTTACAAGTGAGGACCAGATGCCACATTTCCTACCTTAGTTCTTTCTTCTTTTCCAAGATGCATTATTTTTTAACATTTGTTTTTAACAAAATATATCTTTTTAAGATACTACACTAATAATTTTTAAAGTTTTTTTGCTTGTTTGTAGTCATAAAGTATGCAACTTATATTTCTCTCATAAAGATTATATTCCATTTCCAATTGATGCTCCCCCCTCTTTTTCTCACCAGCTAGATACTTTATTCCATGTTTTAACGGTTAAAATAGTTTATACAATAATTTTATTTCAATTGTTCTAGAAATTTGTGTTATATGATATTAGTCAAAAGCAGTCAGTTTAATTGTAGTCTTTCTACTTTAACTTGTTCTCTCCTACACTTAATAATCTTAGCCCATATTCTTTTCTTTTTCCCCTTCTCTTCTTTCAAATTTTATTTCCTCAATTCTCTTTCTTTGCTGGATCATTTGTAACATGACTTGCACTGACTGTTTATGCCATCTGCCTTTATTCAATGCAATGACTGAAAGATAACTGAAAAAAAGAAACATTCACTCAGGCTGTCTTATCTCTGATACTTTCCATCCTCTGAGATAGGGGAGAATGTGAGTCTCTGGAAAGAGAAAGAGACAGAGGAAACATAGAAAGAGAGGAAGAAAAGGAAACTTCTTTTTAATTTTTTTAAGCACCAAGGAAATTAAATAGATATAAATCCAAAAACTTTAAATGAGATCTGGGATTACTAACCCTTAATTGAGATTCAGTCTTTTGGGTTATAGGGAAGTGGTATGAAAGCTAATTATATAGCTAGTTGTCAATTTGGAAGGAAAGATACAAACCCCAAAACTCTCAACAATAGAAAGCAGTAGTATTTGTTCTTGGATTTTTAAATGATTCTTGGCAAGAGTTTTTCTTGGATTAGCCAAGAAGTGCATCACAGAGAAATAGTATGCAAACATATACCTCTCAACTTTTCCTCCAAATAATAATCATGTTCATAACATAATTAAGCAAGTGCTCTTCCAGAACTAAGGCTGACATCAGATTTAGGGTCATTTCTGTTTTAATATCATTTGTTCAAATACCCATTCCTCATATTCTACCGCAATATATATATATATATATATATATATATATATATATATATATATATAACATATTAACATCAATCATCTTTTACAAAGAACTATTTACTTAGAGGAAATAGCAAGAAAATAATTACATACATTTGCCCCTCAACATTTCAGAGGATTTAGTCCTCTTTGCTATCTCAGTGTATGGGTAATTACCAGAGAAATAAAACTTTGAGTCTAATCTATTTTTAAAATTTTATTTATCTTAGCAAATAGGGTTAAGTGACTTGCCCAAGGTCAAAACTAGGCAATTATTAAGTGTCTGAAGTCATATTTGAACTCAGGTCCTTCTGAATTTAGAGTCAGTGCTCTATCCATTTCAGCACCTAGCTGCCCCTTAATCTATTTTTCATTATTATTATTATTATTATTATTATTATTATTATTGTTGTTGTTGTTGTTGTTGTTGTTGTTGTTGTTATTTTAATTTCTATTTTAAGGTTCTAATTTTAGGCTAACATAATTTTAAAAATAATTTTTTAAATCCCTGCTCTTAAAGAAGGCACATGCCAATGAAGGATATTGAATATGGAGGAAATTGAATATAGATAGAAATGAATATACCTTTTTCTCTGCAGTACATGGCATAAATTGCAGAAAGGCAGAAATAGTGAATACATCTTTCTCAGATCACAATACAATAAAAATCATATTCAATATTGGGCCAGGGAGATATAGACCCAGAACTAAGTGGAAACGGAATAACCCCATTTTAAAGAATGAGTGAATCAAGCAACAAAGAAAGAATTAATTATTTTATCCTAGATAATGACAATAATGAAACAACATATCAAAAAGCTATGGGGAGGTGGCTAGGTGGCCCAGTAGATAGATCACTGCCCCTAGAGTTAAGAGTACCCGAGTTCAAATCCGGTCTCAGACACTTAATAATTACCTAGCTGTGTGGCCTTGGGCAAGCCACTTAACCACATTTCCCTATGGGATTCACTCAAAGAGGCTGTCAGGGGATATATAATATCTTTAAATGTTTACATAAATAAATTAGAGAAAGAGGAATTCAATGAAATAAATATGCAAATAAAAAAATTAGAGAAAGAATAAATTAAATCCCCCCAATTAAATACCAAATTAGAAATTCTAAAAATTAAAGGAGAAATTAATAAAAGCAAAATAAAAAAAACCTATTGAATTAGTAAATTGAAACAAAAGGTTTTATGAAAAAAACAAAAAAAAATTTTAAACCTCTGGTCAATTTGATTTAAAGAAAAAGAAAGAAGAAAACCAAATTGCTAGTATCCTAAATGAAAAAGGTGAACTCACCACCAGTGAGGAGAAAATTAAAGTAATAATATGGAATTATTTTACCCAACTATGCCAATAAATTTGACAATCTAAGTGAAATGGATGAATATTTACAAAAATAAAAGTTGCCCACATTAAAGGAAGAGGAGATTAAATACCTAAGCAATCCTATCTCAGAAAAGAGAAATTGAACAAGCCATTATTGAACTCCCTTAGAAAAAATCTCCAGGGCTTTATGGATTCTCAGTGAATTCTATCAAACATTTAAGGAACAATTGGTGCTAATTCTATATAAAAATCTTTGGAAAAATTGGGGAAGACAGAACTCTGACTAATTCTTTCTATGATATCAATATGGTGCTGATACCTTAACCAGGAACAGTTAAAACAGAGAAAGAAAATTATAGACCTATCACCCTGATGAATATAGATGCAAAAATCTTGAATAAAATCTTAGCAAAATGATGGCAACAAGTTATCACTAGGATAATACATTTTGACCAAGTAGGATTCATCCTAGGAATGCAGGTTTGGTTCAATATTAGGAAAAATGTCAGTATACACAATTATAACAACAACAAAGCCATCAGAAATTACATGATTATATCAATACATGCTGGGAAAACTTTTGACATAATACAGCACCCATTTCTACTAAAAGTACCAGAGAGTGTAAGAATAAATGGACTGTTCCTTAGAATAATGAGCAGAATCTATCTGAAATCATCAACAAGCATTATATTCAATGGGGAGAGGCTAGAGACATTCCCAATGAAATCAGGGTTGAAACAAGGATGCCCATTATCACCACTACTATTCAATATCCTATTACAAATGTTAGCTTCAGCAATTAGAGAAGAAAAGGAAATTGAAGGAATTAGAATTGGGAAGGAAGAGACAAAACTCTCACTCTTTGCAGATGACATGATGGTACACCTAGAGAATCCCAAAAAATCATCCAAAAAAACCTACTGGAAACAATTAGCAATTTTAGCAAAATTGCATCTTTTAAAATAAACCCTCATAAATCCTCAACTTTTCTATATATGTCTAGCAAGATACAGCAGGAAAAGCTAGAAAGAGAAATCACACTCAAAGTAACCTCAGACAATCTAAAATACCTGGGAGTCTATTTGCCAAGGCAGACTCTGAAACATTTTGAAAACATTTACAAAACACTTGTCACACAAATTAAATCATATTTAAATAACTGGGAAAACATCAACTACTAATGGGTAAGTATAGCTAATATAATAAAAATGAGAATACTACCAAAACTAAGCTACCTATTTAGTCCCCTACCAATCAAAATTCCAAAAAAATTATTTATGAGTTAGAAAAAGTTGTAAGTAAATACATATGGAGCAATAAAATGTCAAGAATTTCCAGGGATTCAATGAAAAAAAGTACAAAAGGAGGTGGTCTAGCCCTACCTGATCTAAAATTATACTATAAACATCAGCCATCAAAACTTTCTAGTATTGCCTAAGAAATAGAGTGGTGGAACAGTGGAATAGATTAGGTGCAATAGCAGGAAGAGATTATAGTAATCTACTGATTGATAAACCCAAATAATGCAGCTATTGGGATAAAAAAATCTCTCTTTGGTAAAAATTGCTGGAAAAATTAGAAGTTGGTGTGGAAGAAACTTAGATTAGACCAACACCTCACACACTATACCAAGATAAGATCAAAATGGATACAGGATTTAGACATAAAAATCCATATTATATGCAAACTAGAGGAACAAGGAATAGTTTACATGTCATATCTATGGAAAGGGAAACAGTATATGATTAAGGAAGAGATGGAGAACATCACTAAAAACAAGCTGAATGATTTTGATTACATTAAATTGAAAAGGTTTTGCACAGACAAAGCCATTGTAACCAAGATCAAAAGAAATATAGTAAAGTGGGAAACAATCTTTACAACTAAAGTTTCTGACAAAGGACTCATTTCTAAAATATACAGAAAACTAAATCAATTTTTTTTAAAAAAGCCATCCCCCAATTGACAAATGGTCAAAGGGTATGCAAAGGCAATTTACAGATGAGATCAAAAAATCCATATTCATTTGAAAAATTGCTCTAAATCATTACTTATTAGAGAAATTTAAATTAAAGCATATCTGAGGTACCACCTCACACCTCTCAGGCTGGCCAACATGACCAGAAAGGATAATGATCAATGTTGGAAGGGTTGTGAGAAATCTGGGGTACGATTACATTGTTGGTGGAGCTGTCAACTCGTCAAACCTTTCTGGAGAGCAATTTGGAACTATGCCCAAAGGGCAACAAAAATGTGCATACCCTTTGATCCAGCAATACCTCTACTGAGTCTATACCATGAAGAGATGATGAAAAAGGGTAAAAATATCACTTGTACAAAAATATTCCCAGCAGTCCTATTTGTGGTGGCAAAGAATTGGAAATTAAGTGAATGTCCTTCAATTGGGAAATGGCTTAGCAAACTATGGTATATGTATGTCATGGAACACTATTGTTTTATTAGAAACCAGGAGGGATAGGAATTCAGGGAAGCCTGGAAGGATTTGCATGAACTGATGTTGAGTGAAGTGAGCAGAACCAGATAAACACTGTACACCCTCACAGCAACACTGGGGTGATGATCAAACTTGATAGACTTGCTCATTCCATCAGTGCAACAATCAGGGACAATTTGGGGCTATCTGCAATAGAAAATACCATTGGTATCCTGTGAAAGAACTGTGGAATTTGAACAAAGACCAAGGACTATTACCTTTAATTTAGGAAAAAACAACTGATATCTTATTGTCTGAACTTGCTATCTCTTATACTTTATGTATCTTCCTTAAGGATATGATTTCTTTCTCATCACATTCAATTTGTATCTTTGTATACTATGGAAACAATGTAAAGCCTGGCAAATTGCCTTCTGTGGCGGGGGGGTGACAGAGGGAAGTAAAATTAGGGAAAATATTGTAAAACTCAAAATAAATAAAATCTTTAAATAAAGAAAAAAAAGAAATAACATCCCATTCTGTCTCTTCTTTCCCTACCTCCCAGTACATTCCTTCTCACCCATTTACTCCATCTTTTTTATATATTATACCTTCAATTCAACTCCCTCCTGCCCCTTGTCCCTATATGCTTCTTCTAACTGCCCTAATAAATGAGAAGGTTCATATGAATTATCAGTATTGTCTTCCCATGCAGGAATACATGCAGTTCAGCAGCATTAAATTCTTCATATTTTATCCTTCTTGTCCATCCTCTCTATGCCTCTCCTGAGTCCTGTACTTGAGGATCAAACTTTCTGTTCAGTTTTTGTCATTTCATCAGGAAAGTTTAAAAGTTAGGTCCTATTTCATTGAATAGCCATCTTTTCCCCTAAAAGAGGAAAAATTTTGCTGGGTGATTATTTTTTTTATTCCAAGCTCTTCTGCCTTCTGGAATATTATATTCTGAATCCAAAGAGCACTTAATATAAACGCTGCTAAACCCTGTGCAATTCTGACTGTAGCTCCATGATATTTAAATTGTTTCATACTGACTGATATGAGAGTTCTGAAATTTGGCTATTATATTCCCAGCAGTTTTCATTTTGAGAATTCTTACAGGAGGTGATTAGGAGATTCTTTCATTTTCTATTTTGCTCTCTGCTTGTAGGATACTAGAACAATTTTCCTGGAGAATTTCTTGAAAAATGAAGTCTAGTGTCATTTTTGGCCATGACTTTCAAGTAGTCCAATAATGTTTAAATTATGTCTCCTGGATCTGTTTTCCAGTTCAGCTATTTTCCTGTGAGATATTTCACATTTTCTTTTAGTTTTTCACTTTTTTGTTTTTGTTTTATTGTTTTTGAAGGATTTTCTTCAGATCTTTCATATCTCCTTTTTCATCTGGCCAATTCTGCTTTTTTAAGGGCATTCTTTTCCTCATTGGTCTTTGGCCCAATCTGACCCAAACTGGTTTTTAAGATGTTATTTTTCTTCTAATATTGTTGTGTAATTCCTTCACCAAGTAGCTGACTCGTTTTTCAGGATTTTCCCTCATCACTTTCATTTCCCTCCTCAATTGTTCCTCTACCTCCCTTACTCAAAATCTTTTTTGAACTCCATAGTCTGAGACCAATTAAAATATTTTGGTGGCTTTGGATACAGAAACTTTGACTTTTCTATCTTCTAAGTGTGTAATTTGATCCTCCATAGGAACAAAGTAATTGTATTGTCCAAGATCAGATTTTCTTTCTTTTTCTTTTTTGCTCATTTTCCCCAGTCTATGACTTGATTTTAAATCTTCTTAAGGCTGGATTCTACTTCCAGGATGGAGGACACACTGTCCCAAATTTTTGAGGATTTTGAACTGTTTTCAGGGACATTCTCCTCCAGTGACCTTAATTACTTCAAGGTCTTATGAGAGTATCTGAATGTTCTCCCAGTCTGTACTCTGGTCTGTGGATGACCAAAAGCACTCCCCTCTGACCACAAGCACTCTCCTCTTCCCTGGACCTGTGAGGAGGGTCCTGCACTTCTATGGCAGTAAAACTCCTTTTCCTGAGACAGGATCCCCAGACTGCGACCTAGATCTGTGTATGAACAAAACAACAGAGTTCTTCTTCAAAGTTCTACCTCAATCCCCCTACCACTTGGTTTGAAGCAGAACTCTGGACCAGCTACTGGGTGGATCCCTAGGTCTGCTCCTGGTCCCCTGGGACTGGATCTGCACTGAAGTCTGCACTGGACTGGAATGCACTCTTTCTCTCATGAGGCAGAGTTTTCTTCACAGTTCCCAATTGTCCTGGCAATCCCTGGACTGAGAGGTCTGGAGACTGCCACTGCTATTATATCTAAGACTAATAATCTCTTAGTGACATGAAATTAAATGCTTTCAATATATAGAAAGCATAAGTAAAGATAAAGATTCCATGGAGAAAAGATGAGGCACATATATTGTCACAAAGTTGTTTTCAGGGAATCTACAGTATATGAACTTTTTCCATAGCTCAACAAACATTTAATATGAAAAAGAAAAAAATGACTTTCAAGACCTTAAGAAAATGATGAAAAAATACAGGGATAAAAATATTGATGATAGTTACAAGAATTTTCCCTGTAGAACCAAAATTTAATGATTATTACAGATAAGACTCTAGAAACTCTATCCAGTCAACTGAATACTGGAAAGAATTTATACAAGAAAAATTCCCAGCATGTCATAAGCCAGTGACTAGAATTACACATTTTAGGATTATTATCTTTTATGGACTAACAGATGAAAATTCTCACAGTAAAAGTGAGACCAAAAAAAAATCCTGGAAAATTCAACCATTGAACTCTCACAATCTAGAAAATTCAATCACTGGAACTCTCATAATCTAAACTGTTGACCTCAATCCTCAGATATAATATCGGTCCATAATACATTAACAATTTTTTAATAGATATTGTTATACAAAAACAAATAATATTCAAATTAGATGGATTGAGTTGTTGTCAGTATATAATAACCTAGTAGAGATCAAATTCACATTTGGACAACATGAAATACAAATCATCTCTGTAGTATGCCTGCTGACTATGATATACCAAAAATGCTTTCAGAGAATCTATAAAGAATGATCCTGTATTCTAACACTTTGACTGAACTATAAAATTTTGTTAAAGGTTTTGCACACATTATCTCATTTGACTCTCATTCTAGCTCTATAATTACTCCCATTTTAGATATGAGAAAGATGAGACTCAATGAATTTTAGAAATGCCTTGCTAAGAAACATCTGAGGAGGCAGAATTCAAACCTAGGTCTTTCTGACTCCAAACTGATTGTTCTGTTCATTAACTATTCTAGTCTTCCTGGATGCTAGGAAACATCTGAGTGGAATCAGAATCAGTGCCAGAAACTCCCTCTCAGTTCCTTTTCCTGAGTTGAGAATTTGGTTTTGGTGATCCCATGCCTAAAATGGAAGAAATAACAAAAGGGCCTTTTATGGTTAAAAAATGAGACCCAGTTAATTTTTATTGCAATCACTCAAATTTAATCTTCTTGTTTTTTTAAAAAGGTAAACTTGTTACTTTGAAACCCAAGAAAGCATTTCAAAAGGCTCATTATCATGCTTATTTATTTTTTATGTCTAGCAGAAATAACCTATTGGTCATGAATTAAGATCATGAACATTCCAGGGTCAATAGTTAATAAAACTTTAGACTTCTTTATTTGTAATTCATGTGTTAGTATACAAACTCTAAGGTCTGTTTGTCTACATACACTTGACAGTCACTTTGCTCAATTAACTAGCCAAAATAAATAAAATTAAATAAAAATTGCCCCCTTACTATTGACCATCATATTCAATGGACAAAATATGAAGATTCCATCAATTTTCTCTTCATCTCCTGACACCCACAATAATTCAGGCCTGTATAAGCTTTGTCAGTCCTATTCTAATGTTTTTATAATTAACCTATCTTTTTTCCAGTCTTCTGACCTTCCAGTATTTTTCATCTTCTATTCTATCTTCAGATTCAAACTTGGGAGGAACCTCTAAGGCAGGTGTGCCCAAACATGACTTAGGGACTGAATGCAGCCCTCAAAGACCATTCATGTGATATTATTATATTTTATTATTATAATACTCATTGATAATATGGGTTACACTGTAATCATAAATAAATATTAAATTCTACATTAACAAGTTTTTGTTGAGTGATATGTTCCAGAAGAGCTAAAAGGTTGGGCACTAATGCTCTACAGCATTTATTTTAATTCCTTCATCTTACAGAGGAGGAAAATGCGTTGCAGAAAAGTGAATGAACTTGACCAAATTTCTGCAGGTGGGAAATCTATGAAACCATAATTCAAAACCAGGATACTAACTTAATGCACCAAATCTTTCAGTTTGTCTTCACAGTCTGGTTCCTATTCATCATTTCCTTCTGTGGCATTCTTCTTGCTTTCCCTGGCCTGAAAAGACTTCTCTATTAGTTTCCTAAATAATATAGGACTGTCAGTGTCCAAAAGACTTCCATTTGTATTGAGATTAAATAAATCTTGCCAAGGACTGAAATGACCAGCTATTAATTCCCTCCCATTTCACTTACTCTCTTCTTTTCCTTGATGAGGCATAAGGACAGAAAAATAGAAGGAAGGACATAAGGTGATTTCTTTGTACTTTCATTTAAAAAGAAGGTGGGGGGGCAAAATGCAGAAGGAGTTAGTTTCAGGAATTAAAAAGGGCATTGGAAGTTTTGGTTAAGGTGAATCAGAACAAAACCTACCTTACTGATCCAATAATTAGGGAAATCAAAGAGGAGTAAAGGTCAAAGACTTTATACGTTCGTTCAGACCAGTAACCAATGGCTTCTTAGTTTTGAAACACAACATAATACAACAAACAATAGAAATCTTATGAATCTTGAAGAAAGGATTCTATTTCTGTCAAAAATTCATCCTTGCTCATATTCTAGCGCCTCTACTGCACCTTCTAAAAACTTATACCATTTGATTGTATCAATATCAAATTTTAAAGTTCTTATGACATTTTAGTTTATATTGTGGTTACTAAACCACATGACTACTCCCCATGACTAAGTTTTATATCCTGGAGCAAGGGGGCTATAATTTGTTTTTTTTTTAATATCTGTCCAAGCTACCTAGTTGGTACTAAAAATATGCCCTTTGCTCACCTCACATGATACCTCCTCTATGAAACATCAAATTCCCATGATCTAAGTGCATCAGGACAGAAATTACTTTATTCCCTTTCTTGAACCTCTCATATGTATTTGGGTTGTCCCTATTTCTCTCATACATTTACAGTATGAATAAAACTTATTTGTATATGTTTCTTATCACCCTTACTGTATTATAAACTCTTTGATTGCAGAAATCATTGTCTTTCCCCATGTGCAAGATGTTTCTTAATTTGGGGGCCTAAAACTTGGAAAAACATGTATTACATAAAGTTTTTGAACTCAAGTTTTATTCATCATAAATTCAAGGACTCTCTGCTCACAGGTTTCAGGTATCTTTTAGGCAAGTCTGGGGCATGGATGCATTCTAAGTACATTCCACTTCATGAACCTGAAGCACCAATTGTGTCTCCTTTGAAATCAGTTACTTTTTCATCATCAATTCTTCTTCCCTCTTGCTGAAACATCTTTGTGGATACAGGAATTCCAATGAACCTTTGCTCGTCAATCCATCTCAATTCCCTCTCTAAATCTAGCCATTTTGCTGACTTGCCTCTCATGGCATTCTTCTACTGGTATGTTTTCAGTCGTGTTTCTTCTTCTCAGAGAGGATCTCAGATTGTTTTCTCAGTTGGAGGAGTAGCAAACTGATGATCACCAGCATGATTTTCATTCACTTGTGCAAACTGGATCACTTTGAACTTGAACTCAGCATTGTACAAAAATATCTTCTGAGCCATTTCTGGGTAGAATGTGACAAAACATCACCTAATATACTGGGGACCAATGAGAAACAATGAGTGCAAAGACAACAAGAATGAAAAAGTGGGAGTAGGTTAAAAAATAATCTACAATCACTGTACAAGAGGCTCCTTGTTTTTAGATCTTATAGGTGTGTCATATTATGGGAAATACAGTGACTTTTTATTTTTCTCTGGATCTAGTACAGTATTTTGGACATTGTAAATTCTTTTTTTTTTTTTTTAGAAAGAATTTATGTATTTTGAGTTTTACAATTTTGCAAAATTCTTGCTTCCCTATCCCTACTCCCCCACAGAAAGCATTCTGTAAGTCTTTAGATTGTTTCTGTGGTATACATTGATATGAATTGAATGTGAAGAGAGAGAAATCATATCCTTAAGGAAGAAAAATAAAGTAGTATAAAAGATAGCAAAATTACATAATAAGATAATTTTTTTTTCTAAATTGAAGGTAATGATCTTTGACCTTTGTTCAAACTCCACAATTCTTTCTCTGGATGGTATTTTCCATAGCCCCAAATTGTCCCTGATTGTTGCATTGATGGAATGAGCAAGTCCATTAAGGTTGATCATAACCCCCATGTTGCTGTTAGGGTGTACATTGCTCCTCTGGGTTTGCTCATCTCACTCAGCATCAGTTCACGCAAATCCTTCCAGGCTTCTCTGAATTCTCATCCCTTCTTGTCTGTAACAGAGGAGTAGTGTTCGATGACATACATATACCACAGTTTGTTTAGCCATTCCACAATTGAAGGATATTCATTTAATTTCCATTTTTTTTGCCACCACAAACAGGGCTGCTATGAATATTTTTGTATAAGTGATTTTTTTAACCTTTTTCACCATCTCTTCAGGGTATAGACCCAGCATAGGTATAACTGGCTCAAAGGGCATGCACATTTTTGTTGCCTTTTGGGTATAGTTCCAAATTGATCTCCAGAAAGTTTGGATGAGTTCACATCTCCACCAATAATGTATTAGCATCCCAGATTTCCCACATCCTTTCTAACATTGATCATATTCCTTTCTGGTGATATTGGTCAGTCTGAGTGGTGTGAAGCGGTACCTCAGATATGCTTTAATTTGCATTTCCCTAATAAATAATGATTTAGAGCATTTTTATATGACTATGGATCGCTTTGATTTCCTCATCTGTAAATTGCGTTTTTCACATCCTTTCACCATTTGTCAATTAGGGAATGGCTTTTTATTTAAATTTTACTAATTTATCTGCATATTTTAGAAATGAATCCTTTATCAGAAATACTAGTTGAAAAAATTGTTTCCCAATTTACTACATTTCTTTTCATCTTGGTTACAGTGGTTTTGTCTGTGCAAAAGCTTTCTGATTTAATATAATCAAAATTATCTAGATTGTTTTTAATGATATTTTCCATCACTTCTAGATCATAAACTCCTTCCCTTTCCATAGATCTGACAGGTAAACTACTCCTTGATCTTCTAATTTGCTTATAATATTTGTTTTTATATTTTATATTTATATATATTTTATAGTACTTAAAAATTCTTAATAAATATCTCTGTATTAATTATTTCACGAATATAAAGAATAACAGCTTCACTTAGAGAAATTTGTGAACTGAATTAGAAGAATATCATATGATGCAGGATATTCTAGTGTAATGAACATTTGGGAGCATTCTCAACATGGAGGTACCTTGCTTTTTTTGAGATTTGCTCTCCATCCTTTTAGGTGGTTGTAATTTTCTTTGATTAACTACATAGTCACCTTAGGCTGTGTTTTTAAAATTACCAGACTGGGGAAGTCTTATTCTTTTTTCTCTTCAACATACTGAGAGGATGAAGGTTAATTCTCAGCATGGATCATGTGAATTAAATCAGTGAGATATGAAAGTGGGAGTTATTTTCCCAGTTCTCTTTTTCACCCAGGGCTCTGAGAAACAGGTCTTTATTTCTTCTATTTAATTTATCCTTAGTTTTTTAGTTAAAAGTTATCAATTCAGAATAGAGCCAGATAAACCTTGGAATCAAGATTCTTCCAGCCCAGCAGGAAAGTTATGACAACTAAAACACAAATTTGACTTTGGATTTGAAACTAGAACTCAGTTACATGGGAACTGAACTAAAATATGAGTAGAATCTTTCCCTCATCAGAGACAGAGTAGATGATGTTGATCCCTATTATGTTAAAGCTTATGTTCCTTAAAAATCTTACTTATTATATATTTATGTATTATTGGTCTGTGGAAGATTTCCCCTTACTCTTAAGGGAAACCTTTTGAGGGGGCTGGAGCTAATGAGAGAGCTAAGGTAGCCCAAATCCCATCAGGGACAGAAACAACCTGTGAAGGTATGAAATGTAAAGAATCTGACATTCAAATTGTAGGGGCAGAGGAACGAATAGCACTAGATAGAATAATGAATCTTGAGTGAGAGAAATAAATTTTACATACTCTCTATTTACTATATATTTGATTCTGAGTAAATCAATTAACCTATGCAAAATGAGACAGTCAAACTAGGGACCCTTAAATTGCTATCCCATATTAATATTTATAGGTAAAAGGGATAGCTATGGATGCTGGTCCTATGAATTTCTTGAAACTCTTAAATGAGAGATCTTTCTTAATATCTACTTTGCAACTTTTAGAGATTTTCTTAGAATAATGGTGGATACTCAAAGTCATTTAATGAGTTTGTGTCACGATAAGGCTTTAACCCAAGTCTTTCTGGCTCTGAAGCCAGCTATGACATCATTCTCCCACATATATATATATATATATACACATATATATATATATATATATATGTGTATATATATATATATGTATATATATACATATATATATATATTGCTCTTTATCAATTAAATTTCAAACTTATCTTTCAAGTAGTACTATTTTTTTAAGATGGAGTTCATCATTTTTTATATTTTATTTTTTTCAAGGCAATGGGGTTAAGTGACTTGCCATAGGTTACATGATTTAATAAGCATTAAGTGTATAAGTGTATTAGTACTGATTTGAACTCAGGTACTCTAGACTCCAGGGCGGGTGCTCTATACACTGTGCCATCTAGCTGCCTCATTTGCAATTTGTGATGCTAAATGTATTTAATTGTCTATTCAAATTAATTACATGTAATTTTAGTCATATATTTTCTAGATTGAAGTTTTTGTTTCATTGGTGATTGACAAAATCTCTTTCTTATGTAACTTTTAGTGCTAAAGGGATACTCCCACTGTGGAGAAACATTACTGAAAATACTACATGAGGGGCAGCTAGGTGGCGCAGTGGATAAAGCACCCGCCCTGGAGTCAGGAGTACCTGGGTTCAAATCCAGTCTCAAACACTTAATAATTACCTAGCTGTGTGGCCTTGGGCAAGCCACTTAACCCTATTTGACTTGCAAAAACCTAAAAAACAATGCTACATGAATTGCACTTTTATAAAGCCCTAATTTTCTTGAACATAAATTTTTTTTTCTTAAACAACCATAACAGAGCTCCATGGCTTAGAATAAAAAGTTTAACCCCTTCATCTTATTAATAAACATGTAATTATGAGCTTCCCCCCCCTTTATGAGGCTTCTTTATTTATTTATTTATTTTCTTTCACCCATATGCACATGTATATTTTTAAGTTACAAAATTTCCTTACACCTTACCTTCCCACCCCCATCCCCTCAGTGACAGACAGTCAAGTTAGCACTGTATTACATATTTTTGATAAACATGTTTGCAGATTAGTCATTTTCAGTTAAAGGAATTAGGATTAAGGGAAAGAGACACATAAGAGATAATTTTTATAAAGTATTCATAAAATTCTGAAGGATGCGTTTTGTTTTTGTTTTTGTTACCTTTTGTTTGTTTTTCTTCCATTAGATGGGGACAACATTGTCCATAGCCAGTCTAATATGTTTGTCTTAGCTCTATGAACTGCTGAGAGAAGCTGCTTCCATCAAGGCTGATCATCTCACAATGTTGCTGTTAATGTGTACATTGGTGTGTACACTTGATTCTGCTCCTTTTGCTCAGCATCAGATCCTGTAGCTCATCCCATGCTCGTCTAGAGTCCAATCATTTATGATTTCTTATAGAACAGTAATGTTCCCAATATTCATGTACCATAATTTGTTATCCCCCAATTGATGGGCATCCCCTCAATTTCCAGTTCTTTGTCACTACAAAAAAGAGCTGCAATGAATATTTTGAGATATGTGGGACTTTTCCTAATTTTTATGATTTATTTCAGATATAGACCTAGAATTGGAATTCCTGGGTGAAAGGGAATGAACTTTTTTGTTGTTCTTGACCATAGTTTCATATTGCTTTCCAGAATCTTTGGATCCATTCACAACTCCACCAGCAATGCATTAATGTCTCAATCTTCCCACAACCTCTCCTACATTGATGATTTTCCCTTTTTCTTATCTTGGCCAATCTGTTAGGTATGAGGTGATACCTCAGAATTGTTTTAACTTGCATTTATCTAATCAATAATTATTTGGAGAATTTTACATATGATTATATTTAACTTTAATTTCTTCATTTGAAAACTGTATATATATCCTTTGACCATTTATCAATTGGGGAATGACTTAAAACCTTATAAATTTGATGCAATTCTCTATATATTTTAGAAATGAGACCTTTATGAGAACTAGTTGTGAAGATTGTTACCCAGCTTTCTGCTTTCCTTCTAATTTTAGCAGCATTGGTTTTATTAGTACAAAACCTTTTTAATTTAATGTAGTCAAAATCATTTATTTTGCAATTTATAATGTACTCTAAATCTTGTTTGGTCAAAAATTTAACTCCATGCATCAGAAAGATAGAATATGTCTTAATTTAGCCATCAT
The DNA here is from genome assembly GCF_037893015.1 of Macrotis lagotis. NCBI lineage: Eukaryota > Metazoa > Chordata > Mammalia > Peramelemorphia > Peramelidae > Macrotis > Macrotis lagotis. The sequence goes on along the minus strand of NC_133662.1, from coordinate 125,689,717 downwards.
ACCACCATTTATGACTAAATCCTATCCCTATTTTGACCTTACTTTTGTATAGGGTGTGAGATGTGGATCTATGCTTAGTTGTTACCATCCTATATTCCAGATTTCCCAACAATTTTTGTCAGAGTTAATTATTATCTCAGAAGCAGATGTCTTTGGGTTTGTCAAATAGTAGATTTCTGTAGTCATTTACTGCAATTTCTTTTGAACTTATCCTAATCCACTGACTCATTACTCTATTTCTTAACCAGTACCAGGAAGTTTTGATGACTTACCACTTTATAGTATAGTTTTAGATCTGGTAGAGCTAGAAAGCTTTTCTTTACATTTTGTTCATCACTTCCCTTACTATTCTTGACCTTTTGTTACTCCAGATGAATTTTGTTATTATTTTTTCCTAGCTCAGTAAAATAATTATTTGGTGGTTTTATTGGTATGGCATGAATAAGTAACTTATTTTGAGTAGAATTATCATTATTTTTATATTAGCTTAACCTACCTATAGGCAATTGACATTTTTCTAATTATTTAGAACTGACTTTATTTGGGTGAGAAGTGCTTTATAATTTTGTTCATACAGTTCCTGGGTACATCTTGTGAGATAGATTTCCAAGTATTTAATATTGTTTATAGTTGTTTTAAATGGAATTTCTCTTTCTATCTCTAGGTCTTGGACTTTGTTGTTCATGTATAGAAATGCTGATGATTTATGTGTATTTATTTTATATCCTTCTATTTTGTAGAATTAATTAAATGTTTCAAACAGTTTTTAAGATGATTTTCTTGGGTTCTCTAAGTATACCATCATATCATCTGTAAAGAGTGAAAGCTTTGCTTCCTCATTGCCGATTCTGATTCCTTCAATTTCTTTTTCTTTTCTTACTGCTATAGCTAGCATTTCTAATACTATATTGAATAGTAATGTGATAATGGGCATCCTTGTTTCACTCCCTTCCATTACATGTAATATTTCTAGATGGTATTAGTTAGACATTTTTTTATTAGAAGGGAAACTCTATTTATTCCTAAACTTTCTAGTGTTTTTAATAGAAATGGAAGTTGTATTTTTATCAAAGGCTTTTCCAATATCTATTGAGGAAATTATATGATTTCCCTTGGTTTTGCTACTAATATGTTCAATTATGTTGAGTGTTTTCCTAATATTAAACATCCTTGCCTACCTGATCACCATGTACAACCCTTGTATTAACTTGCTGTAGTCTTATTGCTAAAATTGTATTTAATATTTGTGCATCAATATTCATTAGGGAGATTGGTCTATAATTTTCTTTGTTTTGTTTCTTTCTGCTTTAGGTATCAGCACTACGTTGGTATTCTAAAAGGAGTTTGGCAGAACTCCTTCCTCTCCTATTTTTAAAAAAGGTTTATATAGAATTAGTATTATTTGTTCTTTAAATATTTGGTAGAATTCACTTGTAAATCCATCTAGACTGAAAGATATTTTTCTTAGGGAGTTTATTGATGGTTTCTTTTTCTGAAATGGGATCACTTAAGTAATTTATTTCTTCCTCTGTTTATCTGGGTAGTTTATATTTTTGTGAATATTCAGCCACTTCACTTTTATTGGCATTCAGTTCAGCAAAGTAGCCCTGAACTATGTCCTTATTGGTGGTTAGTTCACCCTTTTCCTTTTTTTATACTGGCAATTTGGTTATCTAATTTATTAAAAAAATCAGATCAAAGTTTTGTCTATTTTATTGTCTTTTTTCATAAAACAAATTCTTAGCTTTATTTATGAGTTCAATGAATTTCTTGAATTTCAATGAATTTTATTAATCTCTCCCTTGATTTTCAAAATTTCCAATTTGGTTTTTTTTTTTTTGGGTTTTTGCAAGGCAAATGGGGTTAAGTGGCTTGTCCAAGGCCACACAGCTAGGTACTTATTAAATGTCTGAGGCTAGATTTGAACTCAGGTACTCCTGACTCCAGGGCTGGTTCTCTATCCACTGTGCCACTTAGCCACCCCCCCCATTTGTTTTTTAATTGGCAATTCTTAATTTCTTCTTTTTACTAACTTTTTTTTTGTTTGCATACCCAATTCATTGATCACTTCTCTCTATTTTATTCATATATGCATTTGGAGATATAAAGTTTCCCTTCAAAAATGCCTTGGCTGCAACCCATAAATTTTAGCATGATGTCTAATTAGCATTTTCTTGGATATAGTATTGATCATTTCTATTATTTGCTATTCTACTCATTATTTAAGATAAAGTTATTTCATTTCCAATTAGTTTTTTTTATCTTTCCATGCCCATTTATTACATGTAATTTTATTTCATCATGGTCTAATAAATGTACATTTATATTTTCTGCCTTTCTGCATTTGATCATAAGGTTTTTGTGACCTGGTACATGGTCAGTTTTGGTATAGGTGCCATTTACTGCTGAGGAAAAGGAAAATTCTTTTCTATCTGCATTCATTTTTTTCCAGAGGTCTATGATATCTAAGTTTTCTAAGACTTCATTTACCTTTTAAACTTCCTACTTGTTTATTTTGTTACTAGATTTATCTAGTTCTGAGAGAGGGAGATTGAGGTCCTGCATTTTTAGTTTGCTATCTATATTTCCTTGTATTTCGATCAGCTTTTCTTCTAGGAATTTGGATACTGTACTACTAGGTGCTTAGTAATGATATAGTTTTAGTGCAAAAGGTGCCTTTTAAGAAGATGTTGTTTCATTCCTTATCCCTTTTAAGGAGATCAGTTTTCTCATTTACTTTAACTGAGATCATTACCCCTGATTGTTTTCTTTCTTTAACTGAAGGATAGCATATTTTGCAATATCCTTTTACCTTTACCTTTTATGTAGCTCTCTCTCTGCTTCAAATATGTTTCTTGTAAACAACATGCTGTAGGATTCTGGCTTTCAATCCATTCTGCTATCTGCTTTGGTTTTATGGCACAGTTCATACCATTCAAATTTATAATTAAGATTACTAATTCTGTATTTCCCTCCATGCTATCATTCTCCATTTCTATTTTTTCTCTTTCCTTTCCTTATATTCCTCCTCACCAAAATTTTACTCCTTCTTCCCTTTGACTTTCAGTTACTTTGCACTAATTCCTTTGCCTTTACCTTCCCTTATCTTTTCCTTTCCCCATTCCCCCCTCCTCCACTTTCCCTGTAGATTAGGATAGATTTTTCAACCCAAGCGTGAATGTATTTTATTCCCTCTGTGGGCCAAATCTATTGAATAGAATTTATTTAGCATTCTTACTCTCTCTTCTTTCCCTCTAAATTTATAAATCTTTGTGCCTCTTTACCTGGTGTTATTTTTTACTCTAGTACTATTAATCAGGTATCATCAATCCCAGTTTGAATATTTGATTGCTTGATAAGCTTATAGTGTTATCAAATTAAAGTACTGGGGAATTACACTAAGGTTTCACCTGAAAACTTTACAAATGCTCTTTGTTATGATAGACAATGCCTCAGGACTGCCCAGTTTATAATTTCCAGTCCTAAGCTTCTTTAGGACAGCAGAATTAAAGTGGGTCAGAGGGTAATGAGACATAAATTTAAAGTTAATACCCATGCTTGGACCTCTTCAATGGAGAAACAAGACCCACCTATACTTATATCCTTTATGTTCAATCTCTTAAATTATATTTGAACCTTTAATTATACTGAGAGAAGTAAAATTCACAAGAATTAGAAGTGTTTATCTTCCCTTTTAAGGTTGTATTCAATTTGATGGTCTTGACCCCTATTTGTTTTGTTTTTGTTTTGTTTTTTCCTTCACCTTTTCATTTACCTTTTCATCCATTTGGTGATTGAATTCACTGTTCAGTTCTGATCTTTGTATCAGAAAATTCTGAAAGTCCTCTATTTCATTGAATATCCATCTTTTTACCCTGGCAGTATATGCTGAATTTTCCAGGGTGGTACATTTTGGGTTGTAATCCCAGTTCCATTGCTTTACAATATATGGTCTTTCCAAGTCTTCTGATCCTGCAATGTTGAGGCTGATAGGTATTGTGTGACTCTGATTGTGCTTCATTTATATTTGAATTGTTTTCTTTTTGCTGCTTGCAATATGCTCTCCTTTATTTCAGAGTTCTGGAATGTAGCTATAACAACACTTGGAGTTTTAATCGTGGGGTTTCTTTCTAGAGGGGTTCTGTCAATTCTTTCGATGGTTATATTTTTTCTTGTTCTAGCATATCTAAACAGGTTTTCTTCATAATTTCGTGCATGATATTTTTCATGTTCTTTTTCTGATCTAAGTTTTCTGGTAGTCTGGTGATTAGTAGGTTGTCTTCCCTAGATCTATTGGGTCTTTTGTTTTTCCCTAAAGGAGCTTTACATTTTCTTCCATTTTTCAACATTTTCATATTTTGTTTGATGGAATATTGTAGTCTTATAGATTCATTGGTTTCTATTTGTTCAATTCTAAGTTTTAGGATTTTAGTTTCTTCAATTACCTTTTGTGTTTCCTTTTTAAAGGTATTCAATTCTCTGGTCAATATTTCATAATTTTCCTGCATGATTCCCATTTCTTTTTTCCCCATTTTTCTACTGCCTTTATTCATTTTTTAAAAAAATTCCCTTTATAACACTTCTATGAACTTTATTATTTGAGTCCAATTTATAGACTGATATTTCCCCATGAGGCATTTTTCACTGATTTCTTCTTCAGACATGTCATTATCATCTTTGTTTGTAATTTAGTTTTCTATAGTGATTGCCCTTTTTTGCTTTTTTGCTGATCTTTGTTGTTTTAGCTCTGCTTCTTGGGTATAGGTAGTATAGATCTAAGATGTTTTTCCCTAGGTTTGGGGTACAATCTCTGGTTTGTTGTTGGTATTGACCAAGCCTTGCCTTTGCAGAGGTCTGTTTACTCTTTCATGTCCAGGTTCTGACTTAGCATTGGTTTGTTCCTGACGCAAATCCTGTCTTTTGCCCCTGATGTTTCCAGACTTTGGGGTTTAGACCCTCCCTATTGCCTTGCTATCTAACTGCTAGTACCTCTGCTTTTGTCAAGCTGTCAGGACCTGGATTACACTGTGACTAAAAGGCTGTAGCTGGCTTTCCCCTTCTCCTTCCTTGTGGATTTTACTTCCCCCTTTCCCCCAATGAGACAGATCTTCATTGAAGATTCTCCATAATGTCTACCGTTGAAAAGTTCTTTGAATCTTTTCTTTCTTTCGGTGATATCTGTAGCTTGAATGTCAGAATACAGGCTTCATTTATTTTTGGTAAAAAAAAAAAGTTCCAGGAGCTTGTTAGTTTCACACTGCCATCTTGGCCCCACTCTGGAAGTCCCTAATTATGAACTTTTAAAAAATTATTCCACAAATACAAACTCAGACAGTGTAGTTAAATGTACTCATTTTCTTTTACCAATAAGATCAAAGTGGTTTTGGAGTTTGAGTGGGATTAGTTATGTAGGAGTTCATTGAAGGTCATTTCTTTCATTCTTAGCATGACCATCTCAGAAAAGAATTAGCACAAGCTTTAGACAATTGGAACCAATGAATTTCAAGTATTTGCCCCCTTAAGATTCCTTTGCCATATGCCCGATTTCTCTTTTTTAACATACACATTGATATTAAGTCAGACATTTGTTCCTTTTTGTAAAATGTTGGAAGATATATAAGTAGTATCAAAATATAAGAAACACTTAATTTTCATTTCTAATGGAGGTTTGCTATCCTTGGCAATTTGAATCATTTATTTTTAGCAAGTTTTTGTCTTATCCATGTTCCTCTAAATTGCAACATTATTTTAATAACAAAGTTGAATGAGTAATTTGATATGCTATTTGAAGAGGTAATTTGATATGTTTTTTCATCTGCTTCTGCTGTTCCAGGATTTGTTTGGGGGCATTATTTTGTGGTTGTCTGGAGGTAAATATGTCATCATGTTGGCAAGCATTATGGATTTCTTTTAAAATATAACATAGCCTTATCTAATTATTGTCTTTCTTCTGTGATATTATCATTCTTTTTCAAGAGATTCCATGATAATTCAAGGAAGATTAATATAGGTCAAACACTCTAAGCCTTGCTGGTCACCCACAAGAAAATAATAAAAAATAAAGCTGAACAGTAAGGTCCAAGAGAGTTTAAAATACTGCTTAATTAATCCCTTTACACAAATATTGAAGAAACACAAAAATGTGTTAAAATGATAATTATAAGAGAGTTTCTCACTTCAGTCAACTTTACCTGACAGCAAGTAATTCAATCTTAATTCTCATCTAGATATAAATAATAAAACATCTTTCTTATATCATATTCAAATTTTCAATATTCTATTTTCCTTATGTTCTTGTTCTATTCTATGTCTTCTCACAGTGGCAACTGGGTAGCACAGTGAATAAAAATCTGGGTCTAAAGCTAAGAAGAATTTAGTTCAAATCACTTCTTAAATTCTAATGATCTGGACTAGTCATTTAACTTCTGTTTTCTCAGTTTCCTCAACTAAAATTAATATTTTTATAGCACCTTCTTCCAAAGATTGTTGTGTAGATAAAATGAGATTACAATTGTAAAATCTCAGTTTTAGAGACTTTATTGGGCTAAATTTTATATAAACAGAAAATCATACACCACTTTGTCTTGGCTTGTAGCCTTTTCAGTTTGAAAAATTTAACAGAACTGTAGCTAAACTCAATGATGTGTTTATCCTCTGTGAAAATGTTTGCTAACAATGGTTGAAAACATCGTGCTAAAAAGCATGGGTGAAAGGAAACAACCTTGTCTCACTCAGTTTGTGGCTGGGAAATCATGAATAGCATCATCTAATATGTAGAATTCAGGAAAATATGCTGTCATGAAATTGATATGCAATACTGATGAGCTTCTCCAGGCAACCACATTATGATATAATTTTCAATAGGCCCTTATAACTGATGGTTTTCAAAGGCCTTAGTTCTATCTACAAATGTTGTATTCAGACCTCTTTTCTGACCTTTGTATTTTTCCTGGGGTTGTCAAGCAGCAAATACCACATGGATTGTTTCTTGAACCATCCTGAAGTCATATTGGCTCTCAGAGAGGTGACCATCTTCCAGGTGAAGGAGCAGCCTATTGAGTAGGACTCTGGCAAGAATCTTACCAGCAATGACTAAAAATGAAACACCCCATTATCATCACAGGACAATCTATTCCTTTATTTTTATAGAGATGGATAATGGATGCATCCTTGAATTTCTGGAGGTAACCACTTCATCCCATTAAAGTAAAATTTCAGTCAGGTTTTGTATGAGCAATGGATTCCCATCTTGTAAACCTCATCTGGAATAGAATCAGCACTGTGAGCTTTGCCACATGAAAAGAATATGATGACATTCAAAACTCTTCTTCAGTTACAAATTCAGCAAAGGACAGAGTGACTTCAACTTGAGATAAACAGCTAAGGGCTTCAGTATTGATGAAGGTTTGTTTAGAACACAATGGAAGTGTTCAATCCATCTCTCTAAGATCATGTCCCCATCATTATTCAAAGTGGCTCTATCTGCACAGAATAGTTGAGATATATCATATGTCTTTGACCCATAAATAGCCTTTAGTGCATCATAAAAGCACTTTGAATTGTTATTATCTGCATAAAATGGATTCTATCTGTCATCTAATTGAGTCAAGGATACAATATTTTCCTAAGTTATATTTCTACTTTACTTTGGATTGAATTAAACATTGTCTTCTTAGAAATGAATGAACTATCCTGCTGGAGTTTTTGTCTTTCAACTTCTCTATTTCCCCATTATTTTCATCACACCAATTTTGATGTTTGGGTGTGTTCTGACCCAGATGAGCAAATGTAGTGCTGTAAACCAAATCTCTGAAAGCTGCTCACTCCTTTTCTGTACCACTGTTGCCAGTTTCTGTTGACCCAGATTTCCCTTCAGATTAACAACAAACTGTTCTGACTCAGAGAAACACTCTTATCTCCTGACATTGTTTCTTCTGATAGTTATTTGGCCTTGGGACCTCTGCTTTGGTTGAATGTGAATCTTTAGCTTGGAAGGGATGAGTCTATGATCAGTCCAGAACTCTGTTCCACACTCTCACAACCTGCCTGTCTCTCATCTTTACAATCAAAGAGTCTTTTTGCTGTCTATGCTTTCTACAAGGAAGCATCCAAGAAGTTATATAGTGTTCAGGTTAATGGAAAATGTTTGTGATGAGAAGGACATGAGATGTACAGGTCTTTAAAAGTAGGTGACCATTGCTATTGCTGTTTCTGACTTCATTCATCCCAAGGCCTCCCTGACATATCTGATAGTCTGAACTACTCTAGCATTTAAGTCACCCAGAATTTTAAGTTTGTCCTCTTTTGGTACATTGATGATAAGAGTCTCTAGGTCTTCAAAAACTTTTTTCTTTGACTTAATTAGGGTTCGTTATGGTGGTAGCATAGGCACTGATGATGGTGATATGACATGTTCCTGCAAGTGACAATCTCATTGTCATGAATCTACCATTCAGAGTTTTTGGTAGGCATACAAGCTTGTGATTTAATTAACTGCAAAACTCACTGCAGCTTCACAGAACTCCTTTCAGTGCTGCCACTTCTGAAATATGTGTGTTTCAATACCAAAAGCTGGCTTTCATTTGCCAGCCTTATTGCACTCAGGGCTGCTGTTTGGATATGATACCTGCTAAGTTCTCTTGCACCAAGTCATTCATCTTTTAAGTCTATGGGATCTTGTGCTACTTATGAGAGTGCATACATTCCATGACCTGATGGTGAGTGGAATCTTCTTTGATTAAGGTTTTGTATATTTTTTTTGTGTTTTGACAATAGAGTAGGATCCCTACTTATTGCAGTAATCAGGATAGGGTGGGTAAGTAGACAATTTTTGGTTACCTTTTCTGGCCTCTTTCTCACACCAGGAGTTGAGACGTGTGATCCTTAAAAGACTTCTCTGACACCCAGGGGTTTCCAAAATCTACTACTTCTTCAATGAAGAAGACAACCCTATGACCTATGCTATCTGTGGAGGGTTGTGACTATACCTCCCAGTATAATCTCACCTGCTGATTCACCACTTGCCTTTTGCCTCAGGACTTTGAAAGGAATGGTAAAATAATTTGAGAGATGTCTTTTGAATATATGTATATTGAATTTAAGTGAGGCAGAGTTGTAGGAAGTCACTCTCTCTTCCAAAATCATCATGGTCCTGGAGCAAGACAAAGATATGACAACTGGTTATTGTTCTAGATGCAGTGGATAACCTTTGCATCTTCAAGGTTAACCAAGGTTTAAGTACTCCATAGTGTCTATTTCAGTTACCTTCATGGTTTTTGGAATGAATTACTCACATCTGCCCATTCCAACAGTGGAAGACTTCACATGTTAGGGTGAAGCCCTCCAACTCCCTGTGTATACTATAGATTTTTGGAACTATAGGTGAGTGTTAAGTGGCTCTTAGGTGGAAAGCAGTCCTGAAAAGAGTTCAACAGTTCTTATATCAGAGGTATTAGTCTTCCTAGAACTCACTCTATGCACATATAGTAGGTACTTGATAAATACTTTCCCCTTTAACACCGCCCCCAAAATTATGTTGTAATATAATCTATTTTTGGACAGAGAAAGAGAAGAGTGATTCTGATTAGAAGCAGTTCAATAAAATTCATTAGTATAGGGGTAGCTAGGTGGTACAGTGGATAGAGCATTGGTCCTAGAGTCAGGAGGACCTGAGTTCAAATGTGTTCTCAGACACTTAATAATTACCTAGCTGTGTGAACTTGGGTAAGTCACTTAACCCCACTGCCTTGCAAAAACCAAAAAAAAAAATCATTAGTATATCAACGGTATACAAAAAGTCTAAAATTTAGAACTCCTTTTGGGATACTCTGAATTTGCAATATCCCACATCCATAATTCCCTACATAATAACATAGATGTGTTTTTTCATCTTTTCCTTGGACCTTGGTCATAACAATTGCACATTATTCAGTTTGTTCTTATTCCTTTCACTTACATTGTTTCATAATCATTTCTTTTGTTTTTGTGACTCAGATTATATCTCTTTATATAAATTTATAGAAGTCTTCCCATATCTCTTTGAATTCTTCATAGTCACAATTTCCGAGAGTTCAGAAAAATCCCATGATATTCAAGCTTCACACTTTGTTTACCTATTCCCCAATCTTTGATAAATTCTAGTTCTTTGTTACCAAAGAAAAATTTACCATACAGAATTTTTCAAAAACTCCTGGGTTCCAGGCATTCTTCTTGGTACTTGTCATACCAAGAAAAAAATGAAACAAAATGGAATATTCTCAAAGGGAGTGATTATTTGGAGAGACAACATTTGTGTATACAAATAAAGGGCATGAAACATGTATGTAAAATAATAGACATTAAAAAGCAGGGAAGCACTAGCAACTACAAGAAATCTGTAAAATCCTTGTTAGGAGGTAATATTGGATCTGATCTGGAAGAAAGCTATGGATTTCAGAAGATGGAGGTGAGGAAAGAATGAAGAGAGACAGCCTATGCAAAGGCAGGGAAATTGGAGATAGGTTGGGAAGGACTTTAAATGGAAAATATGGAATGATATTGAGGTAATAGATATTAACTGACATTCATTGAAGAGTAAAATGAGAGAGAATTCCAGGGCAGACCCAAGATGGCCTAATGAAGCATGCTCCCAGAACTTTTTCCTACCAAAGATAAATGGAATTTCTGTGGATATCAAAGCTACAAATAGAACCAAGAAAAGAGAAGATCCAAAGAAGTATTCAACCATAGACATTATGGAAGATCTTCATTGAAGGTCTGTCTCTTTGGAAGAAAAGGGGAAGTAAAGTTAAGTGAGAGAAGAGAGGGGGAAAGCCAGGAGGAGCCTTTAAATCATGTGCAGGCCAAGTCGTGATATCTTGACAAGAACATTGGTCCCAGTAGCTAGATAGAAAGCCAGCAGGGAGGGTCCAAACATCAAACAAATTTTGAACTCTGGGAAAACCAGGCTAAATACAGGACTGGGTTGGGAACAAGCAGCTTCATAGGCAAAATCTAGACTTAAAGGAGGAAATAAACCTCTACAAAGAACTAGAATTTATAGGCAACATCTCGGCCAATGACAAGCCATGAATCAGATCCCAGACCTAGCATAAAAAGCTTGGGTCTGTATGTCCCATACCCCAGGAGCAGAACTAAAACAAAAAAAGAGCAAAAAAGAAAAAAAGAAAAAAAAAAGCATAAAGAGGGTACATTATAGAAAATTACTTTGCAGATAAAGATGATTGCAATGTCAATTTGGAAGCAGAAATAAATGAAAAATTGTTCACAGGGGGAAGTTTCAGAAGAGTCTATGAGTTGTACTCAAATCAAAAAGCTCATAGAAGAGCTTAAAAAGAATTTAGAAACCAAAGAAGAAAGGAAGAAGAAAAATGGAAAAAAAAAGAAATGAGAGTCATGCAGGAAAATTATGAACAATGGATTAAAGAAATCAAAGTAAAATAACCAATTATAAAAGGAAGCACAAAAGTTAATTGAAGAAAATAAAACCCTAAAACTTAGAATTGAATAAATAGAAACTAATGAATCTACAAGATTGCAAGATTCTATCAAACAAAATAAAATGACTGAAAAAATTGAAGAAAATGTAAACAAATGACCTGGAAAATAGATTCAGGACAGATAATTTAGGAGTCATCAGACTACCAGAAAGCCTAGATCAAAAAAAGAATCTGGAAAACATCATACACAAAATTAACAGGTAAAGCTGTACAAATCTGCTAGAATAAGAATTCAATATAGTCATTGAAAGAAAACACAGTGCCCATTAGTTGGGGAATGGCTAAATATAAGAATGCTATGCAATATAATTGTTCTATAAGAAAATATAAATGGTCAAATTCTAGAGAGACAAGGAATGACTTATGGGATCTTATGCTGAGTGAAAGGGAATAGAGTCATGAGTGCAATGTACATATCAACTACATTATGAGATGAACAATCTTGATGGAAGCAGCTCCTCTAAGCAGTTCGTCGAGCTAGGACAACTGTATTAGATTGGCTGTAAACAATGTTATCCCCATCCAGAGAAAGAAAAACAAAACAAAACAAAATGCACAAAAAAACAACCCTTCTGAATCTTATGAACACTTTATAATAATTAACTCTTATGTATCTCTTTCCCTTAATCCTAATTCCTCATACCAAAAATAACTACTCTGTAAACATGTTTATCAAAAATATATAAGTGCTAACCTGACTATTCACTGCTGAGAGGAGGGGGTTGGGAAGGGAGGGTGGAAGGAAATTTTGTAACTTAAAAAATATACATGTCCTATTTAATGAGAAGAAAGAAAGAAAGAAAGAAAGAAAGAGAAAAAAAAAGAAATAAAGAATATACCAAATCCTTCCAGAAAGAGACCCCAGTATAAAAACTCCAAGGCCTGTTATATCCAAATCCCAAAACTCTAAAGTAAAGAAAATTCTGCAAGCAGCAAAAAGGAAACAGTATAAATACAAAGAAAACACAATCAGACTCACATAGGACTCAACAGTCTCATCATTGAAGGACCAGAGGACTTGGAATGCCATAAACTGGAGGGCAAAGGACCTGGAATTACAACCAAGAATTTACTACCCTGCAAATTTCAGCATATACTGTAAGGGAAAAAGATGGATGTTCAATGAAATAGAGGACTTCCAAAATTTCCTGACAAAAAGATCATAACCGAACAGAGAATTCAATCACCAAATATATGACCCAAGAGATACAAAAAAAAAAGTAAAGGGGAAGGCAAAAGAAAAAAAAATGCTAGTCAAGACCATCAAATTGTATAGAACCCTAAAAGGGAAGGTCTAACACTTATAACTCTTGAGAATTGTGCATCTCTCTTAGGATACCTAAAAGTTAAATATATTTGAAGAGACAGGACTTAGAGGATATGAGTATGGTTAAATCTTGTCTCTTAGCATTTTTGTCATGAGGGAATCATAAGTTGGATAGTCCTGAGTCAGTGTCTCCCATAAGTTACAATCAATTGTAAAGTTCTCAGGTCAGACATTAAGAACTTTCCAGTAATTGGAGCCTTTTGAGATTTATTTAGTCAATTAAATCAGATTTGGGCTCACTCCATACTTTTCTTAACAAGGAGTTAAGTATCCTTGGGGGGGGAATGGAATAGGGGAGGGATATTCATATGGTTAATTAAATCAGGTTTCAAATTGATCCATACTTTACTTTAAAAAAAGGTTAAGTAACCTGGGAGGATAGGGAAGGGAAGTATTGGAGAAAGTATCCTTGGGGGACAGGGTACAAATAACTCATGAAATGATTTGGCTTTGCTTAATACTTTTGCTCATGAGGATGATATGTCCTTGGAGGATATTTGAAAAGGAGCTAAGGATAAAAATGATTATAATTTGATGTAATTCAAGACACTTTAAAGGTATACTTCTAATGAGGCAGAAGACAGGAGGGTACTTAGTGGCATAAAGGTGATTCTGCTTATCGAAAAATCAATCAATCTATAATGGTACTTTGATAACACTTTGAGCTTATCAACCAATCAGTTAATCAAGATGTGATTAATGAGACCTAACTGATAGTACCTGATTGATAAATAATACCTGGTGAAGGAGCACAAAGATTTACAACTTTAGAGGGAAAGACGGGGCAGTGCGAACACTGAGCAAATTCTATTCAATGGATTTGGCACAGAGAGGGAATAAGATACATTTCCACTTGGTAATAAAAATGTATCATACTTTACAGGGAAAGGGGGGGTAGCTGGGGTAGGGAAAGATAAGGGAAGAAGGGATTGAAAAAAGGGAAAGTTAAATTATAAAGGAAAAGTTAAATGGAAAAGGGAGTAAAATTTTGGTGTGGAGGAATAAAAGGGAAGGAAAGAAAAGAATTTAAATGAGGAAAGATAGCATGGAGGGAAATACAGAATTTGCGATCTTACCTGCAAATATGAATGGAACAAACAGTCCCATAACAGAGAAATTGATAAAGAATGGAATAAAAACCAAAATCTTACAATATGTTGTTTGAAGCAGAGAGATACACATAGGGCAAAGGTAAAAGTATGGAACAAAATATACTATACTTCAACTAAAATAAAAAAAATCAAAGGTAGCAATCCTTATCCCAGATAAAACAAAAGCAAACATAGATGTCATTGAAAAGGATAAGAAAGGAAACAGCATCTTCTTAAAAGGCACCATAGGGAATGAAGCTGTCATTATTAAAGAAGCATGCACCTAGCAGTATAGTATCCAAATTCCTAGAGGAAAATTTGAGTGAATTACAATAAGACATAGAAAGCAAAACTTTTATAATGGGGGACCTCAACCAACAAGATGCAAATCAAAATGGTAAATGAAATCTTAGAAAACTTAGATATGAAATATCATTAGAGAAAATTTAATGGGGATAGAAAAGAACATATCTGTTTCTTGGCAGTACATGGCACCTATACCAAAAGAGACCATATACTAGGACATACAAACCTTTTAATCAAATTTAGAAAGACAGAAATAATAAATGTATATTTCTCAGATAATGAAGAAATAAAAATTGCATGTCATGGAAAGACAAAAACTAACTGGAAACTAAGTAACTTAATTTTAAATGAGTGGGTCAAACAGTAATTCATAAAAATAATCAATAATTATATCTAAGAAAATTATGGTAATGAAACATCATATCAAATTTTATGGGTTACAGTCAAGGCAGTTTTGAGGGAAAACTTTATGTCTCTAAGTGCTTTATGAATAAAATAGAGAAAAAGGAGATCAATGAATTAGGTATGCAATGAAAAAAAAAAGCTAGAAAAAAGAACAAATTAAAGATCTCAAATTAAACACAAAATTAGAATCCCAAAAAATCAAGAATAGAATCAATGAAAAATTATTCACAGGGGAAAGTTTCAAAAGAGTCTATGAATTTGACTCAAATCCAAAAGCTCAAAGAAGACCTTAAAAAGAATTTGAAAATAAAAGAATAAAGGAAGAAGAAAAATGGAAAAAGAGAATCATGCAGGAAAATTATTAATAAAATTGACAGCAAGAAAACTATTGGTCTAATAAATAAAACTAAAAATTGGTTTTAAGAAAAATACAATAAAATAGATACACCTTTGCTTAATCTGATTTACAAAAAAGAAGATAACCAAATCACCAGTATCAAAATTGAAAAAGGTGAACTAAAAACCAATGAGGGAGAAATTAAAAAGAAAATTCAGAGCTACTTTGCCCAACTGTATGCCAATAAATTTGATAAGCTGGATGAAATAGATGAATATTTACAAAAATACACACTGCCCAGATTAACAGAAGAGGAAAGAACATACTTCAATAACCTTATTTAAGATAAAGAAAATGAAACAGCCATCAATGAACTTCCTAAGAAAAAGTCTTCAGGACCAGATGGATTTACAAGTGAATTATGCCTAACATTTAAGGAAAAATTAATTCCTATTTTACATAAACTATTTAAAAACATAGGAGAAGAAAGATTACTGCCAAATTCCTTTTATGACATCAACATGGTGCTGATATCTAAACCAGGAAAAACCAAAATAGACAAAGATAATTATAGAACAATCCACCTAATGGATATTGATACAAAAATCTTAAACAAAATTTAGCAATGAGATTATAACAAGTTATTGCTATGGTAATGCCATTATCAGGTCAGATTTAGACCAAGTAGACAGAGATGTTTCAATGTTAGGAAAATACTCAACATAATTGATACAGCAATAGCAAAACCAACAGAAATTATATGATTATTTCAATAGATTATGAAAAAAGTCTTGGATAAAATACAACAGCCATTTCTATTCAAAACACTAGAAAGTTTAGGAATAAGTAGAGTTTTCCTTATAATAATAAATACTATAATCTACCTATAATAAATATTATAAGCAATATCTATAATAATAAACACTATGCACAAATATTATATGTAATGAGCATAAATTTGGAGAGTGAAAATGTTAGCTCTAACAGTGTGAATATAAAGAAATTGAAAGGATAAGATTTGCCAATGAGGAAGCAAAACTTTCACTGTTTGCAGATAATATAATGGTATACTTACAGAACTCAAGAAAATCACTAAAAACTCCTTGAATCAATTAACAAATTTTGCAAAGTAGCATTATATAAAAGAAACCCACATAAATAATCAGCAATTCTATATATATGAAGAACAAAGTACAAAAGGATGAGATAGAGTAATTCCATTTAAAGTAATTAAAGACAACATTAAATACTTAGGAATCTGTCTCCCAAGAAAAACACAGAAATTGTATGAGCACAATTATAAAGCATTTATCATTCAAATAAATCAAGATTTAAATAATTTAAAAATGTCAATTGCTCATGGTTAGGTCAAGCTAATATAAAGAGAATGATAATTCTACTTAAAATAAATTACTCATTCTATACTAATAAAACTCCTAAATAATTATTTACCCAAGCTAGAAAATGTTAGAAACAAAATTCATCTGGAGCAACAAAAGGTCAAGAATGGCAAAGGAAGTGATGAAAAAAATGTAAAGGAAGGTAGCTTAGTTCTACCAGATCTAAAATGATAATATCAAGTGTGAGTCATCAAAACTACCTGGTACTGGTTAAGAAATAGAGTAATGCATCAGTGGATTAGGATGGGTTCAAAAGAAATAGTAATAAATTACTACAGAAGTCTACTATTTGACAAACCCAAAGACATCAACTTCTGGATAAGAATTGACTGACAAAAATTGTTGTGAAAACTGGAAACTAATATGGCAAGAACTTGATATAGATCCACATCTCACACCCTATGCCAAAAAAAGGTCTTAATAGGTACAGGATTTATTCATAAAAGGTGATATGATAGCTAAATCAATAAACCAAGAAGTACTCTATCTTATCTACGGAAAGAAGTTAAATTTATGACAAAAGAAGAAATAGAGTATATTATTACCTGAAAAAATGAATGATTTTGACTATATAAAATTAAAAAGGTTTTGCAATAATAGAATCAATGCTGCCAAAATTAACAGGAAATCAGAAAACTGGAAGTAACAAGGAGGTTTGATAAAGGTCTCATTTCTAAAATATATAGAGACCTGCATCAAATTTATAAGGTTACATATCATTCCCCAATTGATAAATGATCAAAGGTTATGGATAGATAAGTTTTCAAATGAAGAAATTTAATCTATCTCTATTCATATAAAAATGTTCCAAATAATTATTGATTTGAGAAATGAAAATTAAAACATTTCTGAGGTATCACCTCATACCTATCAGATTGAGTAAAATGACAAAGATGGAAAATTATCAATATTGGAGTGGTTGTGGGAGGATTGGGACATTAATGGATTGCTGGTGGAGTTGTGAAATGATTCAAACATTCTGGAGAGCAATATGGAACTATGACCAAAGAGCAATAAAACTGTTTATACACTTTGACCCAGTAATTCCAATTCTAGGCCTATATTCAAAAGAAATCATTAAAAATGGGGGGAGTTCCTATGTTCCAAAATATTCATAGCAATTCTTTTTGTGGTGGCAAAGAATTCAAAATAGAAGGGATATACATCAATTGGGGAATGGCTAAACAAGTTATGGTACATTAATGCTATGGAATACTATTGTCCTATAAGAAAATTATAAATGGTAGGTCTCTAGAGAAGCATGGAATAAATTAGAGGATTGAATTCTGAGTGAAGGAAGCAGAAGCAAAGAACAACATATACATTAACAACAGCATTGTGAGATACTTAACCCTGATGAATACGGCTCCTCTCAGCTGTTCAGAGAGCTAGGACACCCTACCAGACTGGCTATGGACAATGCTATTCTCCTCCAGAGGAAGAAAAACAAAACAAAATAAAATCCTTGTAAATCTGGTGAACACTACATTCACTTTTTAGAAGAAATCTCATATATTTTTCTCTTTTATGTTTAAAATTTTATTTAAAATTTAATTCATTTAACTAAAAAGCATTTACATTACATAGTAGCATAAAAACATGATTGCACATGAAAGTAAATTTCATTAGGTATGATTTGCTATTTATGTTTTTTATTTATTTTTTTAAAGAAATATTTTATTTTGTTTTTACAGTTTCCCCCCTATTCTTGCTTCCCTACCGCCATCCCACACAGAAGATAGTCTGCTAGTCTTTATATTGTTCCCATGGTATACATTGATCTAGGTGGGAAGTGATGAAAGAAAAATGGTATACCTAAGGAAGAAAAATAAAGTATAAGGGATAGAAAAATTACATAATAAGGTAATGTGTTTTTTTCTAAATTGAAGGTAATAGTCTTTGGTCTTTGTTCAAACTCCACAATATTTACTCTGGATATAGATGGCATTCTCCATCCCAGAGAGGACAAAATTGTCCCTGATTGTTGCATTGATGGAATGAGCAAGTCCGTTAAGGTTGATCATCACCCCAGTGTTACTGTTAAGGTATACAATGTTTTTATGGTTTTCCTCATCTCATTCAGCATCAGTTCATGCAAATTTTTCCAGGCTTCCCTGAATTCCCATCCCTCCTGGTTTTTAATAGAACAATAGTGTTCCATGACATACATATGCCACAGATTGTTAAGCCATTCCCTAAATGAAGGACAATCACTAAATTTCCACCACAAACAGGATGCTATGAATATTTTTGTACAAGTAATGTTTTTACCCTTTTTCATCATCTCTTCAGTTTGCTGGATCAAAGAATATGCATAATTTCAAACTTCTCTCCAGAAAATTTGGATGAGTTCACAACTCCACCAACAATGCATTAGTATCCAAGATTTCCCACATCCCTTCCAACATTGATCATTGCCCTTTCTGGTCATATTGGCCAATCTGAAAGGTATGGGGTGGTACCTCAGTGATGCTTTAATTTACCTTTCTCTAATAAGTAGTGATTTGGAGCATTTTTTCATATGACTATGGATGGCTTTGATTACCTCTTCTATAAATTGCCTTTGTATATCCTTTGATCATTTGTCAATAGGGGAATGACTTGTTTTTTGAAAATTTGACTCAGTCCTCTGTAAATTTTAGAAATGAGTCCTTTGTCAGAAATACTAGTTGTAAACATTGTTTCCAAATTTACTACATTTCTTTTTATCTTGGTTATGGTGGTTTTGTCTATGTAAAAGCTTTTTAATGTAATCAAAATTATCTAAGTTTTTTCACATGATGTTTTCCATCACTTCCTTAATCATAAACTCCTTCCCTTTCCATAGATCTGACAGGTGTACTACTCCTTGATCTTCTAGTTTGCCTGTAATATTGTTTTTTTTTATCTAAATCCTGTTTCCATTTTTATATTATCTTGGTATAGGGTATTGGTTGTGGGTCTAATTCAAGTTCCTTCCATAACTTCCTTCCAATTTCCCCAACAGTTATTATAGAATATAGAGTTTTTATTCCAATAGTTGGACTCTTTGGGTTTATCAAAAGCAGATTTTCTGCTATTGCACCTAGTCTATTCCACTGGTCTACCAATCTATTTCTTAGCCACTAGCAGGCAGTTTTGATGACTTATGCTTTAAAATATAATTTTAAATCGGGTAAGACTAAGCTTCCTTTATTCCACTTTTTAATTCATTGAATACCTGGAAATTGTTGACTTTTCATTTCTCCCTGTGAACTTACAATTTTTTTTCTTACACATTAAAGGAATTTTTTTGGAATTTTGATTGATAGGGCACTAAATAGGTATTTTAGTTTTGGTAGAATTGTCATTTTTATTACATTAGTTCGACCTATTCATGAGCAGTTGATGTTTTACCAGTTACTTAAATCTGATTTTATTTGTTTGAGAAGTGTTTTCTAATTGCTTTCAAAAAGTTTCTGAGTCTGCCTTGGCAAAAAGACTCCCAGATATTTTAAATTGTCTGAGATTACTTTGAATATGATTTCTCTTTCTAGCACTTCCTTCTGTATCTTGCTGGTCATATATAAAAAAGTTGAGGATTTATGAGGATTTATATTATATCCTGCAACTTTCCTAAAGTTGCTAATTGTTTCCAGTAGTTTTTTGGATGATTTGGGGGGGATTCTCTAGGTATATCATCATGTCATCTGTAAAGAGTGAGAATTTTGTTTCTTCCTTGGCAATTTGAAATCCTTCAATTTCTTCTTCTATTATTGCTGAAGCTAACATTTCTAAAACAATATTGAATAATAGTGGGAATAATGGACATCCTTGTTTCACCCCTGATCTTATTGGGAATGCCTCTAGCCCCTCCCCATTAAATACAGAGCTTGTTGTTGGTTTCAGATAGATATTGCTTACTATTCTAAGGAACAGTCCATTTATTCCTATACTCTATAGTGTTTTTTTTTAGGATTGGGTGATATATATTGACAAATACCTTTTCAGCATCTATTGATATAATCATAAAATTTCTGATAGAATTGTTTTTGATATAAATAATTGTAGTAGCAGCTTTCCTAATAGTGATCCAACACTGCACTGCATTCTTGGGATAAATCCTACTTGGTCAAAATGTATTATCCTAGTGATAACTTGCAATCATTTTGTTAAGATTTTATTTAAGGTTTTTGCACCTATATTCATCTGAGAGATAGTTCTATAATTTTCTTTCTCTCTTTTAACTCTTCCTGGTTTAGGTATCAGCATCATAGTGGTGTCATAGAAAGAATTAGGCAGAGTTCTGTCTTCCTTTATTTTTCCAAAGATTTTATATAGAATTGGAACCAATTGTTCCTTAAATGTTTGATAGAATTCACTTGAGAATCCATCAGTCCATGGAGATTTTTACTTAGTGAGTTCAATGATGGCTTTTTGAATTTCTTTTTCTGAAATAGGGTTCTTTAGGTATTTAATCTCCACTTCATTTAACCTAGGCAACTTATATTTTTGTAAATATTCTTCCATTTCACTTACATTGTCAAATTTATTGATGTAAATTTGAGCAAAATATCCAAAATTATTACTTTGATTTCCTCCTCATTAGTGGTGAGTTAAGCTTTTTTCATTTATTATACTAGCAATTTGGTTTTCTTCTTTCTTTTTTTTAATCAGATTGACCAGAGGTTCATCAACTTTATTGGTTTTTTCAAAAAATCAACTTTTGGTTTTATTTATTAATTCAATAAGTTTTTTTTCCTTTGCTTTTATTTTCTCCTTTAATTTTTAGAATTTCCAACTTGGTATTTAATTGGAGGGTTTTCATTTGTTCTTTCTCTAATTTTTTAAATTGTGTATTTAGTTCATTTAATTCTTCTTTCTCTAATTTATTCATGTAAGCATATAAAGATTTAAATTAAATCCCCTAACACCCACTTTGAGTAGGTTTTGGTATGTAGTTTCATTATTGTCATTATCTAGGATAAAATAATTATTTTTTTTATAATTTGTTACTCGATTCACTCATTCTTTAAAGTGGGGTTATTCAGTTTCCAGTTAGTTCTTGGTCTATATCTCCCTGTCCTAATATCGCATAGGATTTTTATTGCATTATGATCTGAGAAATATGTATTCACTACTTCTGCCTTTCTGCAAGTGATCATTATGTTTTTATTTACTAGTACATGGTCAATTTTTGTGTAAGTGCCATGTACTGCAGAGAAAAAGGTATATTCCTTTCTATCTCCATTCAATTTCCTCCATAAGTGTATCATATCTAGGTTTTTGAACAATCTATTTACCTCTTAACTTCTTTCTTGTTTATTTTATGATTTTATTCATCTTAATCTGCAAGAGGAAGGTTGTGGTCTCCCACTAGTAGAGTTTTGCTGTCTATGTCTTTCTGTAGTTCTTTCAACTTCTATTCTAAGAATTTGGATGCTATCCCATTGGGTGCATACATATTTAGTATTGAAATCACTTTATTGTCTATGCTACCTTTTAGGAGGATAGGGTTAGCTTCCTTATCTCATTTGATGCTATCTATTTTTGCATTTTATTTGTCTGAGATGAATTGCTACCCCTACTTTTTTTCACTTCAGCTAAAGCAAGTTATATTTTCTCAACCTTTTACCTTTGCTCGATATGTATATCTCTGCATTAAATGAGTTTCTTGTAAGCAGCATATTATAGGATTCTGATTTTTAATCCACTCTGCTATTCACTCATGTTTTTAAGGGACAGTTTATTGCATTAACATTCAAATTTTAATAACTGTATTTTGCCCTCCATGGTATCTCCCTTCTGTTTTTATTTTTACTCTATTATTCCCTTTATCCATATTCCCAAGTATTTTGATTTTGAATTCCTGCCACCTTCAGTGTGTTTGCCCTCCTATATCCACCCCCCTCCTCTGTCTTTCCCCTTTGCCTTTTCCCCCTTCCCCTTCCCTTCCTTCTGTTAGTTCCTTTTTCTCCCCCTCCCTATCTCTGTACCCCCCTCCCCTTTTCCCGTTTTAATACTTGTGAAAGTTAAGGGTTTTTTTTAAGATAACTGTAAGTTAACTTTAAGTTAACTTTAAGCCGTCTGATGTGAAGAAGATTCAGGTGTTTCTCATCTCCTCTCTTCTTCCCCTCTATTACAATAGGTCTTTTGTACCTTTTAACTTAATGAGATTTACCCCATTCAATATCCTCCCTCCTCCCTTTTCCTTCTGGTCCCCTTTTTAAGGAGGATTTGTTTTTAAATCATTCTATCTGAGTTATAGAAAATCCTGAATATCCATCACTTCTGGCCAAGTATAATGTCTCTAATAATGTTCCAATTCTTCAGAGTTATTAGAGTCTTTCTCACAAGTAGGGATATAGCCAATTTCATCCCATTGAAACCAGTCTCATGGATAAGTCATGATTATCCATCACTTCTGGCTAATTATATTCTCTCTGATAGAATTACAGTTCTCGAGAGTAATGAAATCTTTATCCCATGCTGGGACATAGCCAGTTTCATCTTACTGGATAGCAGTTTTTTTTCTCTACCCCTCCATTTTTTTAGCCTTTTCATGTGTCTATTGAACCTCCTATTTGATGTCCAAAATTTCTATTTATCTCTGTTTTTTTTTTTTCATCAGGAATTGTTGGAAGTCTTTCATTTCATTAAATGTCCACCTCTCCGCTGAAAGAGGAGGCTCAGCTTTGCTGGGTAGTGAATTCTTGCCTGCATCCCCAATTCCCTTTTTCTTTGGAATATCACTTTCCAGGTCCTTCAATCCCTCATTGTTGATGCGGCTAGGTCCCACATAATCCTTCCTGTGGCTCCTTGGTATTTAAATAGTTTTTTTCTGGTTGCTTGCAGGATTTTCTCTTTTATCTGATAGTTCTGGAATTTGGTCACAACATTCAGTGGTGTTTTCATTTTAGGATCTCTTTCTAGAGAGGATTGATGTATTCTTTCAACAACTAGTTTGCCCTCAGATTCCATGACATCAGGGCAATTTTCTAACACTAAATCATGTACTTTTAAAACTAGGCTGTTTTTCTCTTCAATATTTTCAGGAAGACCTATAATTTTCAGGCTGTCTGTTCTTGAGCTATTCTCGACGTCAGTGGTTTTGCTGATGATATATTTTACATGTTTTTCTTTTCTTTTCATTTTTTGGTTTTGTTTAATAGGTTCTTCCTGGCTCATGAAATCATTAATTTCCAATGGCTCTATTCTTTTTTTTTTACAGAAGAATTTTCTTCATGTACTTTTGCACCTCCTTTTCCAATTGTTCCATTCTATTTTTGAATGACTTTTCCATTCATTTGCTCCATTGAGGTTTTGAGAGAATTATTTTCTTTTACTGCATTTGTCCAATTTTATTTCCCAATGATTTCTTTTTTATGTTGCAAGGTGTTAAACTTCTCTTGGATTTCATTTCCCAAATTTTCCAATTGATTTTTAAACTCCTTCCTTATTTCTTCAAGGATGTCTTTCTGTGCTGGAGACCAGATCTTATTCATTTCAGATGTTCTAGGTTTCTCTAAGTTAGGGTCTTTTCCTTCCAAGAATTTGTCTATGGACCCTCTTTTCTGCTGACCTTTTTTCATTTTACTAAGACCTTGTGTTGTGGAGGGGCTGCTACACAGATGTTTGGTGTTGGGATCCCTAGAGGCTTTACTCACTGAGTATAATATCTCCACCTGGACAGTAGGGGGTGCTAGAGGTTTTGCTCACTGAGTGTAATATCTCGGACTGTCCAGTAGGAGGTGCTGGTTTCATTCTGTGGAGTGTCTGTGACCTTGATTGAGACCATTTCCCTTAGCCTGGAGGGAATGATTGAAGCTGTTAAGTCCTTTTGTCTTCAGTCAATGCTGGACTCAACCCTGGGGTGAGGTCATCCCTCTCCCTAATGTCAGCTGGGCTGGTTCTTCTGCTCACACACCTGTGCCTGGGGTAGAAGTGGTGTGTAATTATGTTTGTTCTGGAAAGAGGCTTCAGCTGAAATGGAGGTGTGAATTTGGAGTTCTTCCAGACCAGAGCAGCCTAGGGATTGATGTCTGTAGCTCTCCTGCACCGGGACTGTCCCTCTAGCCCTGCGCCGGAAGCTCCAGAGGGTCAGTGCCACCCCCAATGCCTCTGCTCCCTAGTTGACCCAAGCCTCCAAGCTCAATCAGGCTCTAGTCCCACTACTGATCAAGCTGGTCTGGTTCTCAGGACCTCAGGCTCTGGGCTCCAGTCTTGGAACTCATCAGGCTAATCCATACCTAATCCAGGCTCCCAGGCTCTCACAGGTCCCCTATAGATCAGGAGATTAGCATTGTGCTTATCTTATCTTCACCATCTTGACCAGAAGTCCTGAAGCAGGTCAATTTCCAGGAGTGCTTTGTGATTCCCTTTGTTGGAATTCACTCTTCCTGGACCAGGGCTTACCAGAGTTCCTCTCCCCCTGGCCAGAGATTCTGGAGCCAAAGTTGATTCTCCAACCAGTGACTCACCAAAGCCTCTGTGACAAGCTGCTCCTCTGGCTTCCCCCAGTTGCTTTCCCTACACTGGCGCTCTGGTCTCCACTCCTAGTTCACTTAAGGTCCCCTGAGATACAACTTGTTGTTAGGTATTCTTCTCCTAGCTTCTCTTTCTGGATTTTGTCTATCAAATTTCTGTTAAGAGGTTTTTTTCATTTTTTGTGGGGAACAAGAATCACTTAACACAGTGCCTGTCTTCTTTCTGCCATCTTGACAGGCAGTCCACTGTATTTCCTTCTCTTAATCCTTATTCCTCACACTGAAAAACTAGTAATCTGTTAACATGCTTAACACAATTTTGTTTGTAAAATATTAAACTGACTGTGGCTGACGGGTAGAGTGTTGGAAGGGAGGGTGGAAGGAAATTTTATAACTTAAATTTGTACATAAGTATATGGATGAATGTTGAAAAACTTTCATAACATGTATTTGGAAAAATAAAACATCAAAAAAAGCACAAAGAAGATTAGAATGAAATAGTATGCTCTCTGGATACAAATATAAAAGTGAGAGATTCTGTTCTCAAGGAGCTTACATTCTCTCAAGGAAATAAACATCAATAGTGAAATTGTGAAAAAAGTGGGGAGTTTTGATTTGAGGAATTAGAGGGATACGGAGTTGATGCTATTTGTTGATTGATATAACTTTTTTGAAGAAGCCAGGGTTACATAATGATCTAATTACTATAATGCACAGTAGAAGATAGAAAGTGGTTTTTATGTAGCAGATGATGGTAACAGTGGTGATAGAAGAAAATGGAGCATAGCAGAGAAGGACATGTTGAATTTGAGATGTAAATAGAGCTTCAGTAAGAAATATTCATGGAGCGGCTAGGTGGCACAGTGGATAGAGCACCAGTCCTGGAGTCAGGAGTAGCTGAGGTCAAATCTGACCTCAGACACTTGATAATTACCTAAATGTGTGACCTTGGGCAAGTCACTTAACCCCATTGCCTTGCAAAAAACAAACAAAAAAATTCAATAGTCAGTTCTTTACACAAGAACTGCATATTTAGATCTAAGTAAGGAAGTTATGGGAATTAGTGAGGCTATCAAAAGTGAATATGTTAAGTGAAGAAAAATCAGGCCTGGTTTAGAACTTTGAGGCTTTCTTAAAATAATGGGGTATAATTAGAAAGAAGATTCAGTAAAGGAGTCCCAGGATGAATATTACAAAAAGTAGAAGGAAAAATAATGCTGTGAAAACCCAGATAGGTGAGAATTACCAGGAGAAGGTAGTTATTGAATATAGCACTCATTTGTCTTAGATTTTTGTCAATATTATGATATTTCAGATAGAAGGAAAATTATAGATATATAATTTTTGTTTTCAGAAAACTATGGAAAATTTGACTAAAATTTAAAACTTCTTAGAAATGTGAATAAGCAAAAATGACAGGTTACAGAGACCTTGAGGAATACCTTGCTACCTTGAGAAGCAAATGCACTCTAACTATTTATTGAGATAATAACAGTGTACTATGAAAAAGAGGGATTATTGTAGTTTAGGAGAGTAAAACACAAGGTGACGTTTTGTCCTGAAAAAGCTCAACTCAGGCAAAAAGGCAAAAACTTTTGTACATCCTTCTAAGCTTATTGTGGATAGAGAGCTAGATTTAGAGACAGAAATAATTATCTTTCAAGGATTTTAGAAGCTGGTGGAAATATGCCTGTTTTTCACATATATGACTTAGGTTTGCTATCCTATTTTAAAATTAGATTTAGGGTAGCTAGGTGACACAGTGGATAGAGCACTAGCCTTGGATTCAGGATTACCTGGGTTCAAATCCAACCTCAGAGATTTAATAATTACATAGCCATGTGGCCTTGGGCAAGCCACTTAACCACATTGCCTTGAAAAATCTAAAACAAAATAGATTTAGTAATAGGCCACATTTACAAAATACTTCAAATTTGGCAAAACATTTTACATATATTATTTCTCTTCCATTTAACAGATGAGCAAACTTAGATTGACAAAGCTTAAGTAACTTGCTCAGTCACATAGTTAATAAGTGACTTGTAATTAGGTTTTCTTTATTCCTTGTCCAAAACTCTAGTCTCTTCATCGTCTATATTTAGGAACCATTTAAGCTACATGGGGTGGTCACATTATTCAGGTGAGGAAACTGAAGCCAAGATAAATTAACTAATTTATCCAATCAGTTATTTGGCACTTTTTTACAAACATACTATTTGACAGGCACCTTATTAAATGCTGAGGATACAAAGCAATGTGAAAGATGGAATCTTTCTCAAATAGTTCACAGTGAAAAGGACTACCCATCACATAGGATGTAATTCACAAAGGTAGGATTTGAATTTAGGTTCTATCAATCCAAATACCAATTCCTTCCTTTCCACTATATTATACTACCCGCAAATGGAAAGTGCCCTTTTCAATTTCAACAAAAAATTATTAACAGTTAACATACTCAAAAACTTTGCTAAGTCAGAGAGAAGAATAAACATTAATTTAAGACATAATCCATGCCCTTATGGAAGTTGTAATCTAATAGAATGATTCAACATGTTACTGAGTTTGAATCCTGCTTCAGATATGACCTAGTTATGTGATTTTGGGCAAGTCACAATCTCCTTATGCCTCCCTTTCCTCATCTTTGGAATGGAGATAATAAGAGTACTTACCTCACATGTTGTGTATATGTATATTTATGTACATATGAATATGTATGTATAGAGATATTTACATAAGTATACAAAGATATTCAAGATATTAGCAACTATAATGCAATGATAAAAATGCAACATGATGGAAGTACATAAAAGAGTACAAATTTTAGCAGATGATCCCAAAGTAGGACTTTTACTTTGAGCTTGTAAATAATTTTGTGAGTTATCCAAGGATTAGTCTTGGCAAATTTAAGGATGGTTGTTACAAAAGGATTGGGCACCTATGATGCTTTTATTTTTGCTAATAGCAAGTCATGAAACCATCTCCCAAATTATACAGGGATTAAGAAGATATGCACCACTGGGAGGAATATTTCCTGTGAAGTGACTATTCTTTTGAAATATTGAAATACTTCAGCTCTCTTATGTCATGTTACTTTTCCCCATATTGTATATCTTCTCTTGTGATGACAAAATTGGATCTCTTTTCTTGTAATGACAAAATGATAATGACTACTATTACTACTACTACTATTACTGTTACTACTACTGTTCGTTACTGCTATTGCTACTGCTATTACTGAGACTAGCCCAAGTTAAATTATATTTCTTATATCAATTATTTGAGGAATATTCCTGCTGTGACTAAATATAATGTTTGTTTTTACACATCTTTAAAGTCATCTTAACATTATTATCATTATGTTTCATAGTTAATTTCTGTATATTATGTTTCCTGACTGACTTTAGTTCCAGGGGTATAATAAATGTTTATTTAACGTAATGTTAAGTTCAATGGATGGTTCAACCAAGTTGATCATAGAAGTTAAAAATATGAGACATAAAATATGAGACATAAAATCTGGAAAATCTGGAATATCCTTTTCTACTCCAAGCTAGGTGGCACAGTGGATAGAGCACCAGCCCTGGAGTCAGGAGTCCCTGAGTTCAAATCCAGCCTCAGACACTTAATAATTACCTAGCTGTGTGGCCTTGGGCAAGTCACTTAACCCCATTTGCCTTGCAAAAAAAATCTAAAAAAAAATCTGGAAAATATGAAGTAAAAAGTATGGAGAAAGCTTTCCAGAAAGGTCACGTTGATTATATTTTCTATATTGAAAACTGGTATAGATGATCTGAGAGAAATTTTTTCCTAATTTGCAAAATTACCTATAGGAAAAATCTGTGAAAGCACAAAAATTAATTCACACATATCATTCAAGTCACTTCCATTGAAAAGGGTATAATTCTATGACAGGACTTAACAAACTCCACAATAAAAAAATCCAAGAAAATACAATTTCTGTAATCATTTTAATCATTATTACACTATATATTTACCCCACTTTTGTATTTGATATGCCATTTCATACAAATTGACTTGAATAATTCATCTAATTCAATAATTGCTTATTCTAAATTTTTTCAATCATTCATGGCAGGTAAATGAATAATTCTTTTGAATTGTCAAGAGAGTTGTTACAGTTTCAATGGTCACCTATGGCTTTTCTAATTTGTTCCTTGGGGAAAATGACCTTTTTATCCTAGCATTCATACCCTACAATGAGAGAATGATTTTAGATATGTTCCTTTTTTTGAGGATACTAATGTTCTCATGAAGAGAGACATGAAACATTTCCTATCATCAATGAAATACAATTACAATCTTAACTATGTTTCTAAATTCATTTGTCTGATTTACAAGGTTGAAGAGATAATTGGATTTCCTCATCTACTTTTACCTCATTCTCTATCCCACTAAAAGATAAAAACCACACCTAAAACAAAATATGTATATTCCAAAGGACTTTACTAAAGAATTTGAGTTAAAATCAAGAATATCTTAGATAAAAAGCAATTTCAAACGAAAGAAATGCTTTCACGGACCCCCTCAGCAGATCGCAGCATAGCGAAGTCTGAGTTCATTGTCAGTCTTTCCAGTGCTAAGACAAGCATCAATATCAATCTGAAGATAGAAAGACAAGTCTTTAGCTGGATTGTTTTTGTTTATATAGAGGGGAAAAACACAGATACAAATAACAACTTTGCTTCTATTGTCACTATGAGTAAAACTCTTGATATTCAAATATTCTTGAAGATTCAAAAGTACTGACTCACTAGGTCCCATTTATTTGAACTCAGGGAGTCTTTTTTCTCTTTGTTAATTTTCCAGGGTACTTATCCAAATCGATGTGGTACAGTGGGAAAAGCAAAAAACAACAACAAAAGACAACTAATACTTTCAAGTCACAGAACCTAGATTCAAATATGGTCACTGATTTCTTAATATCTGTTTATCTTGGATAAATTATGTGATATTTAGCACATTAATTTCATCATCTAAAAATGAAGTGTTGGCTTAGGTAGATTCTGCAGTCCTTGCCAGCTCTAGATCTAATACCCTTTGTCATTAACTAATGGAGAAGTCTTTTCTATACTAATGAATATCCTTTTCTACTCCAAATCCACAATATATGTCTGTATGTATTTTTGTATGTATATTGTATGTGTGCATGTCCATATAGATGTGATATAATTAATTTTGTTAGTGTGTGTAAAATACTATAATTTTAAAGGCATTTGAAAATTTGAAGACATCAGAACTATTCCAGAAAATTTTGGATGTGAGGTTATCATAAACATAGAAAAACGTCCAAATATTATTTAATCTTCTAAGTTGTGAAATCCTACTTCCTGATTCTTTAGATGTGACTTTTTGGATGTTTTCTAAATTCCTTTTGAGCCTATGTTCAGGCACCCTAAACAGTAGTAAAATAAAACTTTTGCATTACTCTTTAAGAATTTCAATTTTCTCTTGGATCATAAAGGTTCCTCATTACAGAAGGTGTCCTTCAAATTTAGTGACATCCTGTATACTCTTAGTCATCAATTTCAGTAACAATTAAACTCCTGATAGTTGCATTATGACACTAAAGTGAAGATTCTGAAATAAAAGTTAATGGAATAATCTGAGTTCTTCAAGTGAAAAATTCAACATTAATACATAAGTGAACCAAAGATTTTAAAAGAAAAAATTCTCTTTGTGTTGGTGACTAGAAATTATGTATTTTTCAGGGGATTTATGTAGCATCTCTTCAGATTGCTATAGATCTGAGGAAATCTACAATTCATGTTTTCTTCCTTTTCTCATTAAACACCCTTGTTACTTTTTTCCCACTTACAAAAATAATTTAAATTTTGATCACTAAAGAGATTTTTTTATTTGGCAGTAAAATGATATGCCTTCGTAGATGTATATCTAAGCTGTTTAGACTTAGTTCATAGTTTTTATGTTTTAAATTTCATTCCCTTATACAGATTCCTTCATTGCATTTAGATTGACTGAAGTTAAAAGTACATAGATCTGCTTTCAGTAGATACTTTCAGACTCATTTAATAATTAGCAAATTTTCTGTAGTTGATCTAGAATTAAGGTCTTGTCTTAGTAAATATATGAAAGTATTTAACGTTTGAGGGTGAAGTGAGATGATAACAGTCTTATTTTTCACTTTGAAATTACATCCTTATTCCTTTCTGGTTAGTCAAATCATACTCATTCTAAATGTTCCAGCTTCACTGCAGCACACTGCAGGCCACAATGAAAAATGTTTTGCTTCTCTGAATTCAGAGTACTTTTCCCTTCTCTCATGCATTTATTAGATGCAATAATTTGTGTCATTCCCTTGAGTTTTCAGATACTATTGTTTTGTATTATCCAGTTTTTAATGTGTTTATGGATTATATCTGGATCCATATTATATATGGATATATTGCAAACTATTTGAGGGCAGGGATTAGATTTCATTCTCTGTAAGCCCCCTGCAGGCCACAATGACATATCTTTTGCTCCTCTGAATGCATAGTACAGTTTGAGGGCAGAAAAGAATACTTGTGGTTGCTCATGGATCAAAGGGGATTAATAAACACACCTCTCTTTAGAAAACATCACCTTGGGTATGGAGCTAAGATGGTAGAGAAAAATCAGGGACTTTCTTAAGGCCTCCCAGGTATCCCTTAGAAATAATATTAGTCAAGCTTCTAAACAGATTTTGGAGTTACAGTACCTACAAAAGAACAGAGTATGGTTTCATTCAAAAGGTCTATCTCAAGTGGAGCATGAGTGTACGCAGCTCAGGGAACAGAACGCCAGCTAATCGGCAGGTAGGTGATGTAGGGAACAACCAGAGGTTCTAAGTTAGAGGAGAGACTTCTAGTTGAGGTCCCTGGAATTCCAGTTCAACAAGTCAAAGGAACAGTAATACAACTGGGAGAATTCCATGGGTGTCCCAGACCTTTATTTAGCCTGCATGATTGGACTAGACTGCATGGCCCAATCCAGATGGCAAGTCCCCAATGTTCCCAAACTAGAAGGCATAACCCAATGAGCAAGCAACTGTCATTATGGTACAGATGACCCAGAGAGCAAGCTCTGAGCATTCCCACCATTCACAATGTTGAAGCAACTGCCTAGAGTTTCCAACCTAGATGGCTCCAGGTCTCTGGTACATTTAACACCAAAGGTGTGCAAGAAGGCCCCTTTGCCAACATGAGAATCTTGGGATAGTGCTTAGTAACAAAACACAAAGTAAGTAAGAAATGTCAGAGAAAAGCAAAATCTATAGAAAGTTAACTTGGAGATGAGGATGGACAAAACACCATCTCAAAAGAGGATGGTAGAAAAAAAACACTGCAGGGGAGAATATGTCTTGCTCTCCAGACGAAACAGTCCAAATAAATTAGATAAATTGTGAAAATAAATACAAGAGAAATTCAATATCTTGTAAAAGGACGTTCAAAAATTGACAGAAGAAAACAATTGGGGAAGTGAAAAATTAAATGGATCAAATGGAAATGTATATGCAAAAATTAACTAAAGTAAATAATTCCTTGATAAATAAGTTGGGGCAAATAGAGGCTAATGTCTCCATGATACATGAAAAATTAATTAAACAAAAGTTTTAAAAATGAAAAAAAAAACAGAAGAAAATGTAAAATACCTGACTGGAAAAACACTGACCTTGGAAAAGATCCAGAGAGACATTTTAAAAATTATCAGACTACCTGAAAGTCATGATAAAAAAAAAAAACCCTGGAAAATATCATTCCAGAAATCATCAAAAAATAAAACTGCCCTGATAACCTAGAAGCAGAGGGCAAGATACTCTTTAAAAGAATTCATCAATCTTCTATTGACAGGGATGCCAAAATGAAAAAGTTAAGGAATATTATAGTCAAATTCCAGAATTTCAGAACAACAAGGAAAAAATTCTGCAGGTAGCCAGAAAGAGGTTCTAATTACATTCTAATTCCAAAGAGTCACTGTCAGGATTATGTAGAAACTGACAGCATCAACATTAAAGGAATTCAGGGCCTGGAATATGAAATTCTAGAGGGCAAAGGAGCTTGGATTACAACCAAGAATCAACTACCCAGTAAAACAGTATATTCTTTCAGGGGAAAATATGAGCATTTCACAAAATAGATGACTTTCAAACTTTCCTGATTAAAAAAATTGGAACTGGACAGAAAATGTTATCTTCATAAAGGGGACTCAAGAAATACATAAAAATAAAAACAGGAGAAAAGAAAAAGAATTTTATTCAATAAGGTAAGACTAATTATATATGTACATGGGAGGAGGATTCTCATAATTCTTGAGAATTATACCTCTATTAGAGGGAATATATTTAGGCTAAAGGTAAAGACAAAAGGTGATTTTGATTAGATGATTTAAAAAATTAAAATATTTAAAAAGGGGAGGAGAGGAAAGGGCAGGCAGAATGGAGCAAATTGCATCATAGCAGAGAGGCAAAGGACCTATTATAGTAGAGGGAGAAAAGGGAGAGGATGAGAATTGCTTCAGTCTTGTTCTCATTGGATTTGGCTCAAAGCGGGAATAACACATATACCCAGTTGAGTTTAGAAATTTATTTTGCCCTTCATGGATGAGAAGGGGAAACTGTGAATTGAAAGGAGGAAGGGGAAAAATGGAGAGATGTGATAAAAGTGGGGAAGATGGGGGGAGGTGATATTCAGAAACAAAACACATTAGGAGGATTGATAGGGTGAAAGGAAACAGAAAAGTGCAAATGGAGGGGAAGTTGGATGAAGTGTAATAAAGTTAGTAATTATAATGGTGAATGTGAATGGAATGAACTCTCCCATAAAGTGGAAACATATAGTAGAATGGATCATAAACCAGAATTCTACAATATATTGCTTACAAAAAATGTGGAAGAAGCAAAACAAAATAAATTATAAATCCATTTGTCTAATTAAGGTTGATACCAAAAATTTTAAATAAAATATTAGCAAAGTGGTAATAGCAAGTTATCTTTAGGATAATATAATATGAGTAGTAAGAATTTGGACTAGGAATTCAGAGTTAGTTCAATATTAGGAAAACTATAAGCATAATTGATCATAGCAATAACAAAATTAATAGAAGTTATATTTTTTCGGTAGATACTCAAAAACTTTTGAGAAAATTCAGACCCTGTTCCTATTAAAAATATGAGAATACATAGGAATAAAAGGAGTTTTTCCTTAAAATGATAAACAGTTTATATCTAAATTTTTCAACAAACATTATATATAATAATGGGGATAAGTTAGAAGCATTCCCCATAGGAATAGGGGGTGAATTACTACTATTATTCAAAATTCTATTAGAAATGCTAGCTTTTAGCAGTAAGAGAAGAAAAACAAATTGAAGAAATTAGAATAAGTAATGAAGAAGCAAAATTCTCACTCTTTGCAGATTATGTGATGGTATACTTAAATAAACCTAGAAAATCAACTAAATTGAAAATCAACTAATTAAAGCAATTAGCTACTTGAGCAAGTTCCAGAACACACAATAAAACCACATAAATCATCTGCATTTCTCTATATATTATCTACAAAATCCAACAGCAAAAGATAAAAAGAGAAATTACTTTTAAAGTAACTGTAGAAAACATAAATAACTTTACATATATATTTTTAAATAACAAAATTTCCCTCTACCCTCCCTTCCTACCCACCCCCCTCAATTGTATACAGTCATGTTAGCATCTTTATATACATATTTTTGATAAACATGTTTACAGGCTAGTCATTTTCGGTATGAGGAATTATGATTAAGGGAAAGAGATATATAAGACATAATTTTTATAAAGTGTTCATCAGATACTGAAGCATTGTTTTTGTTTTTGTTTTTCTTCCTCTGTATGGGGATAATATTGTCCATAGCCAGTCTAATACATTTGTCCTAGCTCTCTGATCTGCTGAAAGAACCTTCCATCAAGGTTGATCACCTCACAATGTTGTAAATATAGGTAATTTCAGAGTCCACTTGCCAAAAGAAAATGTGAAACTATATGAAAACCATTACAAACCATTTTTTTCACACAAATATAGTCAGATCTAAATAACAGGACACATTTCAATTTCTTATAGATAGGCCAAGCTAATATAATAAAAATTACAGTTCTATCTAAATTAAATTGCCTAATTTTCAGTGTCATTTCAATCAAACCTACCAAAAATAGTAACTAAATTCATATGGAGGAACAACAAGTCAAGCATATCAAGGGAATTAATGAAAAAAATGCAAAGAAAAGTGGTCTAGCCATACTATGTCTAAAATTATATTATAGGGAATCAGGCTAAGTTTTACACTGGCTAAGAAATAGAGTGGTGGATGAGTGGAATAGATTAGGTAGAAAAGCAACAATAGTAAATGATTATAGTAATCTTTTGTTAGATATATCCATTGATTCCACTTTTGGGGATAAGAATTCATTCTTTGATAAAACTGCTTGGAAACCTGGAAGATAACATGTCAGAAACTAGTCATAGTCCAACATTTCATAGCTTGTACCAAAATAAGATATAAAAGATGATAGTATAAACCAATTTGGAGAATAAAGAATAGATTACCTGTCATAACTATGGAAAGGGGAGCTATTTATGACCAAAGATGCAACAGAGCATATTATAAAATGCAAAATAGATAATTTTGATTTCATAAAATTGGAAAATTTTTGCACAAATAAAACAAAAATAACCAACATTAAAAGGAATTCAGTAAATTAGGAAGTACTTTTAACAGTTACTGTTTCTGACAAATGACTCATTTCTAAAAATATATAGACAATTGAGTCAAATTTGTAAGAATACAAATCATTTCCCAATTCATAAATGGCTGTAAAATATGAACAGGAAGTTCTCATATGAAGAATTAAGGCTATCTATATAGTCCCATGAAAAAATGCTCTGAATCATTATTGATTAGAGACTTACAAATTAAGACAACTCTGAGGTACTACCTCAAATCTATCAGATTGACCTATAATAAAAAAAAGGAAAAAAGACCATTTTTGTAGGAAATGTGAGAAAACTGGAACAGTAAACCATTATTGGTGTAGTTATGAACAGATCTAATCTTTCTGAGAGCAATTTGGAACTATGCCCAAAGGGTAATAAAATTGTTGATACCCTTTGATCCAACAATATAGCTAATAGGTCTATAAACCCAAACAAGGTTAAAAAACCCTACAAGTACTAAAAGATTTATGGCAATTCTTTTTGCAAAGGCAAAGAATTGGAATTGGAGAATATGATAATCAATTAGAAAATGGCTGAAGAAAAACTGAACATGGAGTACTATTATTTTGTAAGAAATCATGAGGAAGTCAATTTCAGGAAAACCTGGAAGGACTGAGTGAAGAGAGCAGAACCATAAGAACACTGTACACACTAACAGAAATACTGTGTCATGATCAACTATGATGAACTTGCTTATCTCAGCAGTTTGATAATCAAAGACAATTCTAAAGGACTTGTGATGGAAAATAACATTCATATCCAGGGAAGGAACTATGGATTCTAAATGAAGACCAAAGCTTACTATTTTTAATTTTTAAAATTTGTATTATGTACTATGATGTTTGTTATTTTTATCTTTCAGATTTGATTTTTCTTTCACAACATTATTAATATGATTATACATTTAATATATTCATACATGCATAACTAATATTAGATTGCTTTCTGTTGTGGGAAATGGAAGAGAAAGGTGGAAAGTAGAAAAATGTGAAACTTTACCAAAAAATGCTTGTTGACAACAATCTTTGCATATAATTGGAAAAATAGTTAAATAAATCATGTTGAAAAAAATTATCATCATGGAAAGAACTGGAAACTTATAGGTTCCTAGAAAGATATTTGAAAATGGTTAAATAAAACCTCAGAAGTTTGGGATGATGTACACTCCATTTTGTAAGCAATGAGTTAAGAATTATGTAATATGCTAGGAAAATGAGCATAAAAATGATAAAAAAAAATCGGACAATAGAAAGTTATTTTGTTACAAAGAAGATCAAAACACACTCAGAAGAAATTAACAAAGTCAAAGCTCTTACATTCAAAGTATTAAAGTTAAATATAAATTAATTTCAGGCCATGAAAGATCTGAAAAAGTATTTTGAAAATCAAATGAGAGGATGGAAAATTGGGAAGAGAAATGAGAATAATGAAAGAGAATCATGAAAAAATAGTTAACAGCTTGGAAAAGGAGACATAAACAATATTGAAAAATAGCATTAGAAAACACACTTGACCAAATGGTAAAAGAGGCACAAAAATATGATGAGGAATAGATTCTTTTTGAGGTTTTTTTCAAGGCAAATTGGTTTAAGTGGCTTGCCCAAGGCCACACAGCTAGGTAATTATTAAGTGTCTGAGACCGGATTTGAACCCAGGTACTCCTGACTCCAGGGCCAGGGCTTTATCCACTGTGCCACCTAGCTGCCCTGAGGAATAGAATTTCTTGAAAAGTAAAATTGTAAAATGAAAAAAAGTATCACAAAATTTAAGTGAAGAAAAATAAAACTCATTAAATGTTAGAATTCTCTTAAAAAAGAGGAACAAAAACTCACTGATGAAAATAATTCTTTAAAATTCAGAATTGAACAAATGGAAGATAATAAAAAATGAGAAATCAAGGGATAATAATGTAAAACTAAAAGAATGAAAAGAGAGAAGAAAATGTGAAATGTCTCATTTGGAAAACATCTGACTCAGAAAAGAGATACAGGAGAGAGAATTTAAAAATTATTCAACCACTCCTTGATTAAAAAGAACCTAGACATCATTTCCCCCCAAAATATTAGGAAATAAAACTGTCCTGCTAATCTAAAACCAGAGAGTAAGATAGAAGTTGAACAAATCTATCAATCACCTCTTGATAGAGAAACAAACATGAAAGCTCCATACACTATTCCATATTCCATAGATTCCAGATCAAGGAGAAAATATTGCAAGCTGTCAGAAAGAAACAATTCAAGTATCATGAAGCAACAATCAGGATAAAAGAAGATTTAACTTTTTCTACATGAAAGTATTTGGAACAATTGGAACATGTGATTTCTAAGGACAAAGGAGATAGGATTACAACCTACTCAGCAAAGCTAAGTATTGTTCTTCAGGGAAAATTTGGATAGTCAATGAGGACATTCAAACATTCCTTAGGAAAAGACCAGAGATTATCTGGCAAGTTTAATTTTAAATATAAAACTCAAGAGAAGCATCAAAAGGAAAACAGGAAAGGGAAATCATAAGGGATTTAATAAGGTCAAACTGTTTCCATTCCTTTATGAGAACATAATATTTGTTACTCATAAGAAGTTTCTCATTAATAGGTCAGTTAGAAGGAGTATAAATAAACAGAAAGCACAGATGTGAATTGAATTTGAACAGATGATATCTAATTCAAAACTAAGGGATGAAGGAGTAATGTATTGGGAGAAATGGTAAGGGAGACATAGAATGGGGCAAATTATCTCACATAAAATAAGGAAGAAAAAGTTTTTACAATGGAGGGGAAGGGGGGGCAATTGAGAAGGGAATGAATGAAGCTTACTCTTATAAGAGGGAATAACACACATATTCCTTTTGGTATAGAAATTTAGCTTACCCTACAGGAAAGTAGTAGGGGAAATGGGTAAGAAAAGAAGGAATGATAGAAGAAAGAATAGATTGAAGGAGGAAACAAAATAGTTGTAAGGAGCGATCAAGTGTGTGGAAAGAGAATAGAACAAATGGGAGGAGAAATAGGAAAAAGGGAAATACAGATAGCAGTAATAATTGTGAAATACTTTGGAAGCAATTTTCTCAGAAAAAGGCCTCATTTCTCAAACATATAGAGAACTGAGTTCAATTTATAAAAATAAGAGCCATTCCCCAGTTAATAAATGATCAAAAGATAAGAAGTTTTTATATGAAGTAATCAAAACTATCTATAACCATATGAAAAAAATAGTTCTAGCTTACTATTGATTGAAGAAATGCAAATTAAATCAACTGAGCTATTACTTCTTACCTATCATATAGGGAAATAGGGCAGAAAAGATAAATGACAAATGTAGAAAGGATTATGGGGAAAATTACACATTAATGTATTGCTGCTGGAATTGTGAAGGGGTTCGACAATTCTGTAGAGAAATTTAGAACAATGTCCAAGGGGTTATAAAAAATTGATCTAGCTAAATCAGTTAGATTGCACAGTGGGCAGAGTGGCAAACATGAAGTCTGGAGGGTCTGAGTTTCAATCCAGTATCGGACACATCTTAGTGTTACTTAACCCTGATTGCATCACATAGAGCCATTTCCAGTCACTGTGATTCATAACTGATCATTGGTCCTGGATGGTTTCAGAGGAGAAGGTGAGGCTGATGAATTTGCACTAGCACCTCATCACTCAAATCTTATCTATTTTCAAGTCTTTGCATTATCTCCCAGTTGTCATGTTCTTCAAGAATGAACAACAAATATGCTACTACTAAGTCTATATCGCAAAAGAAATTTAAAACAATTAAATTGAAGGAGACCTATTTGTACAAAAATAATTGTGGTAGCTCCTCTTCTCTGGTGACAAAGAATCAGAAATTGAGGGGCTACCCAATTGGGGAATGACTGAACAAATTATGACATGATTATTATGGATTACTATTCAGTTATGGGAAATGATTACTAGGATGTACTTGGAAAACCTTTAAAGACTTAAATGAACTGATATGAAGTGAAATGTATTATATAAAGTAACAACAACATTTTTAATTCTCAGCAACAGAATGATCCAAGACAACTCTTAAGGAGTTATGTTGAAAACTTATATGCATTCCCTGATAAAGAACTGATGGTTTCTAAATCCAAAATGAAGCATAATTTTTTTTTTACTTTATTTTTCTTGAGTTTTTTGGGGGGGGCGGTCTATGTTTTTTTCATAGTATGACTAATATAGTAACACTTATGAAGTCTAGCAAATTATTTTTTTCAAT
This sequence comes from Macrotis lagotis, assembly GCF_037893015.1. Classification (NCBI taxonomy): domain Eukaryota; kingdom Metazoa; phylum Chordata; class Mammalia; order Peramelemorphia; family Peramelidae; genus Macrotis; species Macrotis lagotis. Next base: position 125,649,932 of record NC_133662.1, on the reverse strand, counting down.
GAGGGGGAAAGGCGAGGAAGGTAGAAAATGTAATACAAAGTTTTAAAAATGAATATTAAAATTGTTTTGGCATGTAGATTGAGGAAAAATAAATAAATTTCTAAAAAAGGAAAATATAAAACATCAAACATTCAATCTCCTTTTTAAGCAAACAAATATAGCAGCCAAAGGATTAACAATGTAGAATCAAAACTGCATTTCAAATTACCAGGAAGGATAATGGGAAAATATTTATTAATAAAATTAGGAAGAATTACAAAATTGAAATAATATCTATAGAAATTTGACTTGAGACTTAAATTACATCATTTAATGTGTATTCATTGATTAGGCTGACAATATCATAAATAGGGAGAAAATGGATCATATTCATTTTAACATGTTCATTTTCAATGATGGTATAATCACCAATTTAGATGCTAATATATATCAATATGGTACATTGGAAAGTATACTATTTCAGGAGTCAGAGCTCTAATCACACTTGTTATACTTCCTGTCCATGCTGTTTTTGTGAAATTACTTTTAGAGAAAATTCCTGACAGTCAGTTTTCTCATCTTCAAAATGAAAGTATTGAACACAATAACGTTTCTGTTTTCTTCAGGATCTAGGTCTATGATGCTACAATTCGATGTTCTTGTTCTTCAATATACTCTTTAAGAAAGGAGAAATAACACTTAAAATGACATCGCTTTGAAATGTAGTTGAACTAGGCCAAATAAGTACTGAAGAAATTCATGTTGAAGGTGATACTATTAAAATTATTCACCATTAAACAAAATATTTTGTGACATTTCAGAGAAGAAGATAACAAAAGTTTAAGGGACATTTTCCCCCTGAAAATACAAATATTTTAATTGTTAAAGAACATGAAGAATTATATAAATGCAAACTTCTATTACATAGTTTATAAACGTTTTATATATATATATATATATATATATATATATACTTTACAAAAACATGTACAACTTTTATCAGGAAGATGTGGATTAATGTAATTTTATATACTTACTATGACTCCTAGTTAAGTCACTTCACTTCTTCAGTTAACATTTGTAAATTCCTTTGCAAAAATCAAACCATTGTTTAAATACAAACTATTATTACAATTAATTATATTATTACTATTGTTGATATAGTTATCTAAGTGACTGCAGCTATCATATATAAGTGGATTATTTGATGGAAGCAGATAATTCTAATCAAGGATGCTAGTGATTCGAGCAATTTTCAGGGCCTGGAAGGAGGTATATGTATATGTACATGTATGTATGTGCATGTGTATATGTGTATGCATGTGTGTATGCGTATATGTATATGAATTTGTATATGTATATCCTCTTCTTGTAAAAAGGGATAAATAGGGTGGCTAGGTGGTGCAGGGGATAGAGCACTGGCCTTGGAGTCAGGAGTACCTGAGTTCAAATCCGGCCTCAGACACTTGATAATTGCTAGCCATGTGGCCTTGGGCAAGCCACTTAACCCCATTGCCTTGAAAAATATTTATAAAAGGCGGGGATAAATACCAATCAAGATTCTAGTAAGCATAAACTAAAAGACCATATGAATCAATACTAGAATTTCTTCTGGTAACAACATATGAAGATATGATTTAAATAGAATTTGAAAGTGTAAGCAAGAAGTTTTAGCTAAGGAGAGCAATGTGACATAGGGAATGCTATGGGATTCATTGTTTAGAGTAACTGCACATGTGTTGTTTGTATACAATTTCCATCTTTATGTTGTATTGATACGTTGATATGATTACAGTCCAGAGCTGTCATTTTACCTAATTTAGTATTATCTGCTAATAAGGTAACAGCCTCAAATATCAACTATCTCAACATTTTACTTTTAAGCTAAAATGTATTCCTACCTAGGTTTTTGACAAGCATTTTGAAAGAAATTTTAAATTACTGATAGATACATAATGAGAAAATTCAATCCCAGAGTGGACAGTGCCCAGTGTCACACAGGAAATAAAAGAGAGACTCAAGAATAGAATCCAGATTCTCTGACTAGTTTCACTTTTCTTTATATACAAAAGAAAATGCTGAATTTAATCATTGCTTATTTAAAGTGTATAAAAGGTATTGCATTTATAGTCAGTTATCAGGTCAAAAGTAGGGAAAATTAAATGTCACTTCTCAATGAAAAGAAACATTCAATACTCCAGAAAGAAACGGGAAATTTGAAAAGTTGGAGAGCTACATAAGAATGAAAATAAAGATATAAGTTCAGTCAAATCTAGAAAAACAGAAAAACACCCAAATCAATTTGTATCAAAGGTCTCCAATTACACAATGCATTTGATTTGGGGGTTTTTGGTAGTCAGGAAATCAGAGAATCAAGGGTGAGTGCATAAACCTTTGGTGATCATGACAAATACAAATTGTTACATGATAAAAATATTATATTGATTACTTTTTTATTTTTAAATGCATAGTTAAAGCTAAGTAAATGATAGCATCTCTTTATACCTTTTAAAAATTGGCCTTTGAGAAGTGAATATTAATGGAATCATAATATATCTCCTCCCATATAATGTCATATATTTTACACAGAATTATGATTTTTTAATTTACTTCTGCAAAGAATGCAGTTCAAAAATCAAATCTAGTAATAAGTATATCTTTATGACTTTGTGAATGGTTTATATGAAAAAATTAAAGAAATACATGATTAACCGAATTTAAAAATTGATTGGTCAACTATATTTCAGCACAAAGGGGGATATGTTGTGCTAATTTCAAAGAATTAGAAAATAGCATAAATGTCTTTGAATAGTATTTTAAAAAAATCAAATAACTCATTATGGAATGTTGGGGAATTTATATACTCGAATACTATGTCAAAAGAATGTCAAAAAAAGACAACTTTAAACTTTAATCAAACCATCTTTACAAATGGTGCAATGGAAAGGATGGTGGATTTGGAATGGGAGGGTTTGATTCTTGGCTCTGTTACAGACTTGCTTGTGTCACTTTGGGGAAGTCACTTTATGGTCACTTTGGGCAAGTCATTTTATATCTCCGGCTTTCAATTTTCTACTTCATACAATAAGGGAATTGAAGTAGTCCTAGGAACTACAAGATACCTTAGAGCTCATCTTGTCCTATGCTCATTTTGAAGAAAAATGAATATACATGGTAAAGAACTGCAAATTAAACTCAGTTCTTTCTTGACTCTTGGTCTAGTGGTTTTTGGGATTTTTTTTGGCTTTTGTTGGGTCATATTTTGTCTATTTTTTACACTATGCACTGTTTCCTATCAGCAAAAAACTCTTTATTTTAGGATCAAATATATGAGGAAAAGAAGAGAAAGCTAAAATACATACATAAAATTTGTTGCTTGTGTTTCCTGGAAATTTTTGTCATGATGAAAAATAGAATTCAGGCAATATTGCTTGAGAAGAAGATTTAAACTTGACTAGCAGAGTGGTGCAATGGACAAAGACTAGGATTTGAAATCAAGGTTGATGTGATTTCTGTTTATATTTTTAACATTTGTGAACCAAGAGAATATCAAGGGATTTAATGGAAAAAAGCACAAAAGAAGGTGGATTAGCCTTACCAGATCTAAAATCATATTATAAAACATCAGTCATTAAAACTATCTGATACTGGCTAAGAAATAGAATGGTGGATCAATGGAATAGTCTAGGTGCAAAAGAGATAGCAGGAAATAATTATAGTAAACTGCTGGGTGATAAACACAGAAAGCCCAGTTTCTGGGATAAGAAATCTTTCTTTGATAAAAAACTGTTGGGAAAATTAGAAGTTAGTATGGCAGAAACTTGGATTAGACCAACATCTCACACCCTATACCAAGATAAGATCAAAATGGATACAGGATTTAGACATAAAAGACAATACTATAAGCAAACTAGGAGAACAAGGAATAGTTTCCCTGTCAGATCTATAGAAAGAGAAGCAGTTTATGACTAAGGAAGAGATAGAGAAGAGCATTAAAAGAAAATTGGATATTTTCATTACATAAATTAAAAAGCTTTTGCACAGACAACTCACATAACCAATATCACATAAATGTACTAAATTGGGAAACAATTTTTACAACTATTGTTTCTGACAAGGATCATTTCTAAAATATATAGTAAACTGAGTCATATTTATAAAAAAACAGCCATTCCTCTATTGACAAATGGTCAAAAGAAATGCAAAGATAATTTTCAGATGAGTAAATCAAATCTATTCATAGTCATATGAAAACTTACTCTTAATCATTACCAATTAGAGAAATGCAAAGTAAAGAATCTCTGAGGTACTAACTCACACCTCTCAAATTGACCAATATGACCAGAAAGGGCAATCACCAATGTTGGAAGGGATGTGGGAAAACTGGGACAATAATGCATTGTTGGTAGAGTTCTGGACTGATCCAACCTTTCTGCAGAGCAATTGGGAATTATGCCCAACGGGCAATAAAATGAGCATACCCTTTGATCCATCAATACCACAACTGGATCTATACCCTGAAGAGATCATGAAAAAGGGTTAAAACATCACATGTACAAAAATATTCATAGCAGCTCTGTTTGTGATAGGAAATTGAGGGGATGTCCATGAAATGGGGAATGGTCAAACAAATTGTGGTATATGTACATTACAGAACATTATTTTTCTATTAGAAGCCAGGAGCGATGGGATTTCAGAGAAGCCTGGAAAGACTTGCATGAATTGATGCTGAGTGACATGAACAGAACCTGAAGAACATTGTACAACCTAACAGCAACATGGGTGTGATGATCAACTTTAATGGACTTGTTCTTTCCATCAGTGGAATAATCAGGGACAATTTAATGGACTTGCTGGTTCCATCAGTGCAATAATCCGGTACAATTTTAGGGTAACTGCGATGGAAAATACCATCTGTATCCAGAGAAAGAATTGTGGAGTTTAAACGAAAACCAAATATTATTAACTTCAATTTTTTTTAAAATAGAAAGGGCTTATGTACTATACAATTTTGCTATCTCTAATAGTTTTCATTTCCTCAAGGATATGTTTTGTCTGTTGATACATTCAATTTTACTCAATGTGTAACATGTAAAAAATGTAAAGATTATCAGACTGCCTTCTGTTAGAGGAAAGAGGAATGGAAGGGAGGGTGGGGTGGGAATGTGTAAAATTCAAAACCTCACCAAAAATTATAGGTAGAAACAACTATTGTATATAATTGGAAAATAAAATATTTATATAATACAAGAAAAACTGTGTGAACCAAAGAGGTAATTGAAACTTTCTGAATCTCAGTCCATGCAAACAACTTAAAATGAAAAAAAAAATCTTCCTACTTATAAAGTATGAAAATAGCAATAAATATGAATCATCATTTTGATATATACATATATTATATATATATGTATATATATATATATATATTCATTATGGAATTTTCAAGACTCATCTGAATTACTAGAAGAATATTCCATATAGATAGTATAGTTCCAATGTACTTATTCTCAAAGATAATGAAAGCAATAATGCATTACCTTACTCTCATTTACTCTCCTTGGAAGCACTTTCCCAATCTAACTTAAAATGGTTTAATTTCTTTTTTCATTGAGCCCTTGATCTTTAAGAAAATGGATTTTACTTCACTGGACAGAGAGCTTTTATATATTTCAAATACTCTCCATAAAGTATTTTTAATCTTCATTCTTCAATGTCTCTGAGCTCAAAAATAAACTTTTCTTTCTTATTCACTCTTTAACACTCCCACACCTTTCCCAGTTGCCTATAGCTTATTTTAGAGTTCATTTATTCCAGTGCTTTTCCCCTCCTTCCTTTCCTTCATCTTTCCCTCCCTCCTTTTCCTCTCTTCCTTGCTCTCTTTCCTTGCACATTACCCTTTTATTCTGCTTCTTAACTATATATTGCTAAAAGATACAAGAGGATCTGAGTTTAAATCCAGTCTCAGACTAGCTATGAGACTCTGAATTATTCACTATTTGATTCAGTTTCCTCAAATGCAAATTGGGAATCCTAGAGAAGTAAATGGAAAACTACTTCATTATCATTGCCTATAAATAGGGTGACAAAGAACTGACCATGACTAAATGACAACAACAATAGGAAAAAAGGTATTTATTTTTTTTTACATTTTTAAACAATATAACTGATCAATTTATCAGCACTCAACTTATTCGAGGCTGATCTTTTAAAGTCTTAAGTTTTTGGTTTAGTGCTAAGTAGACTACAATTTTGATTTCTAGATTAATGCATGTCACATTAATCACATGACTGTCAGTTGATTGAGTGCCAAAATCATTTTTCTACTTCACTGGTTTTTCCTTCATTTTAGGTTAAGTCATCATTCCCTATAGGGAATTTGACAGACTAGTTCAAGAAATAATCACTTTTCCAAGTCAATATTCATCTACTTGTTTCATGATATGTCTCCAGCAACATCAAATTAATATTTAGATGCATCAACTTCCTCATTTTTCTTGTGTTTACATTGTTCTCTGATTTCACTATATACCAATCAATTGTTGGGATGAACTTAGAGGACCTTTTGAAAATGTACTGATGATTTTCAAGTCAATATTTGTGACAATAGAGTTCAAGAAAGCAAGCCCTGTTAGGGGCATTAAATAAAAATTTTAAAATTCTTGTTAAACTTTATTTGCTTTAAGAGAATAAAAACTAAAAGAGGTATAAATATGTCATCAGGTCAAATCTTAGGATTTTTTCTGTTGATATTATAAATTGATCTCTCCATAATTGCGTAGTATACAAACTCTGCTGTGTCAGGACAGAAGAGCAACATTGATCCTGATTTCTTTTCTATGTGATTATATTCTCAAATTATAAAATCTCAATGAAGGAGAAATCTAAGTTCTTTTATCATCCTTATTATATCTTTGGAGCCAACAACTTTTGCCTCCATCAGTCATCTTTTCATTCATATCCTTCGAAAGAGGTTACCCAGCTTATTCCTTTTTTCCAATGCAATTTTCCTACTCTCCCCGATTTCACAAAAACATATCCCTTCACTTTTGCATTTACTTTTTAGTGAGATGTCTTTGTGGATTTTATTTATATTAAAAAATACATTCTAGGTCCTGCACATTATATGAATTTCAGTCTATTTCTTTATTGTGTTCTTTAGGTATAAGAATCCTGCACCTTTTTTTGATTTATTCTATTCTTATTCAAGTCTCAATCATTCCTAGATATTCCTCTGAAGGTTCTGCATTTAGCAATGTCCTTGTGGGCCTGCTTTTTCATAATTTTCATCCATTTCTCACTATTTTCTCTAATTATTAAGAAAAGTAGGAAAATTGACTACATATTAACCACACTGACTACACATCTGATTTTGAATATAATTTTTTTTTATTCAGTTCAAGGGCAACCATCTTTTTTATTTTTTTATTTTTGCAAGGCAGTGGGGTTAAGTGGCTTGCCCAAGGCCACACAGCCAGGTAATTATTAAGTGTCTGAGGCTGGATTTGAACTCAGGTACTCCTGACTCCAGGGCGGTGCTCTATCCACTGAGCCACCTAGCTGCCCTGCAACCATCTGCTAAACCCTTTCTTTTCTTTCTAGGCTCTTTTCTTTCTGAGTTCCCATATTAGTTAGTTTCTTTTCTAAATAATCTTTGCTAAGAGGAAAGGAGGATGGGTGGAGTGTGGTGGTTGTTTGCTCTTGTAAACTAATGCAGCAATTTTTGTATGTTTTAGTTTATAAATTCAACATGAGCAGGTAATAGGACTTTTTAATCTGATTTGTAAATAATTCAGTATAATGTAGCCAAAAGAATGGCAAAATGGTATTGAAGAGGTCTGGTTTTCACTTCTAATATTGTGAATTATTGTTTATGTAAATGTGGACGTTTGGGTTTGATTTCTCATCTATACAGCAAATAAATTAGACTACGTGATTTTGAAAAATATCTCTGAAAGAGAAATTTACAATCATCATCTGAATATAAAGAATGAATTTACTTTTTGTTTTTTGCAAGGCAAAATCTTTCCCACAGTTGCACAGCTGGGTACTTAAGTATCTGAAACTAGATTTGAACTCAGGTCCTTCTGACTTTAGGGCTGGTGCTCTATCCACTGTGGCATGTAAGTGCCCCTTGAATTTAATTTTGTTTGTTTTATTAAAGATTTTATTTTGAGTTTTACAATTTTTCCTCCAATCTTACTTCCCTCCCCCCACCCCTCCACAGAAAGCAATTTGTCAGTCTTTACTTTGTTTCTGTGTTGTACACTGTTCCAAACTGGGTGTGATGAGAGAGAGAAATCACATCCTTAAGGAAGAAACAAAAAGCATAAGAGATAACAAGATCAGACAATCAGATTTCTGTTTTTTTCTAAATTAAAGGGAATAGTCCTTGAACATTTTTCAAACTCCATGGTTCTTTATCTGAATACAGATGGTATTCTCCATTGCAAACAGCCCCAAATTCTCCCTGTTTGTTGCACTGATGGAATGAGCAAGTCCATCAAGGTTGATCATCACCCTCATGTTGAATTTAATTTCTGAGGTTCTATTTCCAGATAATTATTAATGTCCTTTAAAAACACTGATTAAAACAATTATGTTTCAGTAAATGAGAATCAGGTTTCTATCATCTCAATTATTCTACAGTCTACCAGTACTGTATTCATATAATTTCAAAAATACTGGTGACAAAGAACACAGAGAATTGAGTAGTGATTAGATTCTGACATCATTTATGCAAGAGAGAACAAAAAAGCCTGTGTGTGCGTGTGTGCGTGTGTGTGTGTGTGTGTGTGTGTGTGTGTGTGTGTGTGTGTGTGTGTGGTTATTGTTGTTCTTTGTTTTTGTCATTAACAAGAAACTCTTTAGCAACACCCGAAGTAAGGAGATTACATTGGAAAAACCTATTTTGAGTAAGTTTGTGCATAAAACTACAAGGCCCTTTAATTATGAAAATCATTGGAATCTGGTATACAATGTTTATTTTAATATGTGGAAGAGAAATTGAATTGGTTTAAGTACCTACATGCTGAGGAAAATAAGTTACTATTGCTTATGCAAAACTACGTCTTAAAAACAGGACGATGCTACTCATTTCAGATGAGACTGGTTTCCTTAGTATTTAAGGATTATTATCTAGCTAACATTTAAAAATGAAAGGCTCTCTGACAGTTTAAAAAAAGCTCCATAATTATTTTGGTGACAATTCTAGATGAAGTTTGAATGTGGCTTAGAGGTTTAATTTTTCAGGATAATGGCTAGCATGGATAATTCATAATAAGTTTAACAATCTAGGTCTCAAAGATGTTAAATAATTGCAGCTGGATTGTCAATTGGCTTTCCTGGATTCTAAATGGAACCTCTCATGTACTTAATATATTTTCTTTTGCTGAACTATAATTCAGTCTTGATGATTTTGAAAGGGAAATTAATAATTTTGTGAAAATACAACCTTGAAAATTAAATCCATTCTATATTTCCAAAATTATGGATGACGTTTCCTTGTCAAAGAAGCCATTTCATTAACATAATGAGATATGAAGAAATGATGGGCAAAAGGAATGAAGACACCACAAGCCTTTAGGAACAGGCAATGAAAATTTACCTTGAACATCATTTTGCCTATACTTAACTAAAATGACCTTTATAAGCAGAGCTGAAGGGTCAAGTTTATCATAATTTTCCCAGTCTTGAAGTAATATATTTCTGTTTAGCAGAACAATTTGTAGAAAATTGCTGGAGTTTGAATTATGCTTATTTTCTCTCTCTACCTGTAATAGAGAGAAAGTGATTGGAGGTAACATCCTAGAACAGCATCTTATCATCCATCATTCTCTCTGAAGGAAAGCATCTGACATTTACTTTTTCATCATTTTTCCCCTAAACAGGAAGTACAAGAAAGCACAAGAGGCATTAAAAAGCATATTTGGGCTTATAGGATGGCCATGAATAAAGAAATAAAAAAAAAAGTACTAAATTCTTAAGGAAATGGAGTACTAAAAATGTCCTATTTAAGCCAGTCCTTTCCCTCCAACCCCTCATACATATGCTTCTAAGATATTTGCTTTTAAAATATTTCCCAATGAAGACTCAAAGCAAATGAAACCAGAGGGAAAGTGATTAAATGTAACATCAGATTAAGTAAGGTACCACAGATATAGTTAACTTCATCATCTTCTCTCTTATCTATCTATATCTATCTATCTAGGCTCTTGGGTGCGGGTTCTGGGGAGGTCGCAGGAGCCTGGGGTTGGGGGGTGGTCTCACCTGCCTTGCTCATGCCGCCCTCCTTCTCTCTTCCCTCGGACACCAACAGCAGTTTGTCAGGGGTTGGTGCTGCTGCTGCTGCTGTTAGAGATGCTGGCAGAGGTGGCTGGGGGCTAAGAGAGAGGGCTGGGGTGACCTCAAGGTTGATGGGGAGATTGTTCCAGCGGCAGATCCAGCTGTTGGAGTGGCACGTGCACTCGATCTATCTGCTTATAACTTAAAATGTGATGACTTCCTTGGATACCCTGAAATCTTTAGAATGAGAATAATATTACTCAATTTGGAAAGAGTATAAGGAAATACTATTAGGAAGAAAAAACAAAATGAAATAGAGCAAAAACAACAACAACAACAACAAGAAAAACTCCACAAAGGATTATTTGAATTGTAGGAATTTCTTCCCCTGAATGTATGTAATGGATACCTGAATGGAATGATCTTCAGTAATGATTAACATAACTTATGAGCTTCCTTCAATTTATAAATTGCTGCTAGAAGCTATTAGAAGAATTTTTGTACCCTCTAACTGTTAGCTCTTTTGTATCTATAGTTGTCAAAAGATTATGTCATTTTTAGATCAATGAAGGGAAAAAGAAATCAGAGGAAGATAAGATTCTACCAGTGCATCATGATAACAATATTGATGGTACTAGAACTAGTCATAGTTTTGAACTCTTTGGTCTGATTTTGTGTTTATTTAATCAAGAAGTAGTTAACATAGAGAATCTATTCATAAAATAGTGCTTAACCCAAAGAGCAAGACCAGAATTGGATAAATTGGAGAGCTTTATTTCCCAGGGACTGCCTGGGGGTGAAGAGTACCCAAATCAGACAGTACCTGGGTATTCAAGGGTTAAGGTTTTTATAGTGGGTTTTTTTGGGGGGGAGTGTACTGAGAGCAAGCAGGATACAGAAGCAAAGTTAGATATATTGTCTTGTCATAAACATATGTAAACGTAAACATAGGGTTCTCTCTAGAAATGGGTGGGAAAGGGTCAGGGTCTTTGTGTAATGTGTGAACTTGTTTCCTGAGACAGAGGGAGTCACATATTCATGGGCTTCCCACAGGTTTGAGGGAGTGAAATTTCCTACCTTATGGTTCCAGTCACATCTGGGGAAGAGAAGACAGTCTTGGGAGGAAACAGGAATTTTACAGATACAGCAAGATAATTACGCTAACAAAGGTGCTTTCTGAATCTTAGCCAAATTTATGGTATATCTGTGACCCCCAGAGTCAAGCATATTTGGGTCCTGTCAGATTATTTTCAGACCCAAAGGTGCCTAGCCAAATTTATATTTCTAAAGAGTTTCTTGGGGCCCAGGAGGAAGTCAGGGACACCTTTCTTTACAGGAAGTTCACAAACAGTGATATTGTACTTCAATAGTATCTTCACATGGGACATATTCAATGCAGTATACATACAATATGCACTAAATGTATTGTGGTTTTGTGGTATAAAAATCTACTTAAAAATATAGAGAGAGACTCCTCTGAACAAAAATGAAAGATTATTTTGGCTTTTCTAAAGAAAAGAGCACACTCCAAGTCTCACAAAGGTAGTGAAGATCAAGGAGCTACCCCAGTTGACAGTCAAGCAAGATTATATGGCCTAAGGCAATCCCCTCTTCTCTGTCAACTCATTGGTTAGTCTTCAGAGTTACATTCTACTTGTGAAAATCTACACCATCAACAAATAAAATGAAAAGTTTTCATAAAATATTATCTCACCATCCCAATGGTGAGAATAACCTTCAGGATTATAAATAACTACTTTATTGAAGTTACAGTTTACTTATCAAACAAGAGGAGTCTTATGAGCTTTGTTGGAATGCAAGATTTTTCTCATGGGAGCAGTCTACTGCTCTCCCAGTTAAGATAGTATTATCATCAAATAGGTGACTAACTAAAAATGCAAGGTCTCTCTGGAAATAGTCCACTATTTCCTCCCTAACAGAACTGGGAGAGGGCCTGGTTTGAAATGTAAGGTCCTCTCTCTCTCTCTCTCTCTCTCTCTCTCTCTCTCTCTCTCTCTCTCTCTCTCTCTCTCTCTCTCTCTCTCCTAAGAATAGTCTAAGAGTAATAGTCTGTCTTTGTTTTAATGATTTTTAACCCTAACCCTGAGAGGACTTCATTATTCACTAGGAATATTAACTCTTAAGAGGGAATATCCCACTCATGGTAAATTTTTTGTTTGGTTCCTGTTATTTATAAAGACTGGAAGGAAAAATGCAGGAAGGTTGAAAAGAGGATTAATGTTTTTTCTGCATGCACTATACTAATTAGATGGAGAAGAAATCATCAACAATACTATTTTCAAATATGTGACAATCAAAGATCAATAATTTAGATATCTTCAGGTAAGTAGGATAAAATTACAAATATTATTTTATGAGATGTGAGGAAGTAAATTGTTTATTAACACATTGAGTTATAAATTATACATGATCAACTAATAAGAAGAGTTTAAGCAAATTATAATCCACAAGTACTTTTAACCTACCTAAAGACTTTCCCCAACCTTATTATTCTAAATGAAGTTCTGAAGTATTTCAAGTTTAATTTTCTTTTCTTTCCTCTTTTTTAATAAGTCCAGGAAATCATATTTATGTTTATTGTCTCTTAGTTTTATCCATTCCCTAATGAAGCTGTTTCCTGTTGTCTCTTCATGCCTTCTTATGAGTTGCTGCTCACATCTTTATGTAGAGTGAGGAATGGAACTGAAATTCAGGCAAAGCATCATTTAATCTTTTTTAGTTTTTTTAGTTTTTTTTTTTTTTTTTGCAAGGCAAATGGGGTTAAGTGGCTTGCCCAAGGCCACACAGCTAGGTAACTATTAAGTGTCTCAATAATTTTAACTCAGGTATTCCTGACTCCAGGGCCAGTACTTTATCCACTGCACCACCTAGCCGCCCCTCATTTAATCTTTCCATTTATTACTTTCTAACCAAATGTTATATTATTTATACATACACTTTCCAATAGAAACAAGACTCTCATGCATACACACACAACACATATATATATTTATATATATATATATTAACATATATATAAATATATACATATGTATATAGTAAATGTATAAATCATATACAAATTAATACATATACATATAATACTTTTCATATTCTATATATTTACATATATATTTTATTTATGTATCTTCTAAATTAAAATATAAAGGGAAGAACTGTTATTATTTTTTGTTTGGTGAAAGGAGACTTAGGAAATTATATTGTCTTATGTCCTTCTATATTCTTTCTACTGACTAGTCCAACTTTTCATTTGTATAGCTTTGATTTATTTTTAAAATAGTTGATTACAGAATGGAAAACCTACCAGCTACTGAGAGCAGAAAATTTCAGTCATTTTGAAATTAGGCAACAATGTGACATAGTGAATAATATTCCAGGCATGGAATCAGAAAGGCCTTTGTTTAAATGTAGATTCAAAACTTTACTAGTTTTGTGACCCTGGAGCAGTCATTTAATCTCTGATTATCTCAGGTTTCTGAACTGCAAAATAAGGATAAAAATAATACTAACCTCACAGGATTATTGCGAGAATCCAACACAGTGAGATAATATTATGAAGTGCTTATCACAGAGTAGGCACTTAGTGAATGATTGTTTTCTCCCTAAGTCTTGTAATTCCCTATTGCTGACTCAAAATTTAAGAGATAAATAAAAATACAGAAAGTTTTTTTTTAATGTAAGAACCTTAGGTTTTTTTTCAAAATCTAAATCCCTAGAAAGTTATCTAAAATAATTGCTTTGATAAGTTTGCTTTTGCACCTGCATGTTCTTTAACTTCCTAATATTGGGAAATCATGCTGGGAAAGAGAATACAGCAGTCATATTCAATTCCAGATGATCTATCAATGGCACTTAAATTATTGCTGCACTAATTACATTCTAGACACTAATCCTTAGATCCAAAATTATGCCTATGAAGATATGGTTTGGAAATCTTGAAAAGTTGATGGGCTAATTGGTGCAAACTTACTATTACCACAAGCAGCTAACATTTATTCTGCATTGGTTTCTAAAAGATTAAAAGTTATTTTTAAAAATTATATAAGCAGTCATTATTTTTTAAAAGTTATTTGGTACAAATTTATTTATTTGTTTTTCTTTCTTTCCTTGTGAGAGGAAAATTGTTTTATTCAGTGTGTTATGATTAAAACTTGATCAAATCATTGATAAACCAAAATAGATTGACCAAGTTAGGGTATGTTTTGATCTGCAAAATTCACATTGTGTGTAAATATGAAATTAGCATAAATAACATAATACTAGAAAAAATTATTAAGAACTTTTCACAATAAACATTTAATTGAAATCAATTTTTCCTTGAACGTGTATGTGTGTGTGTGGGGGTGGAATCAGAGGAAGAGAGAACGGAATAAACATTTATCCCAAGTGTCAGGCACTGTCAAATACCTTTATAAAACAAATATTTTCTCATTTAATCTTCTTAACAACCCAGTAAGATAGTTATTGGACTTTCATGATTGGAATGGTCAAGTTTAACTTTTGATATATCTACAAATAGTGCTGATCTGATTTTCTTGGACTAAATTTATGACTTTTTAATTTATTTTCTATTGCAAGTATTTTCCTTGCTACATAAGTCAAGTGTCCATGCTATCTTGAGATGTTTGTATTTGATATAGTCTAGCATTTTTCAAAATGGAAGGAATTTAGTAACAGAAAATAAGCATGACATTAAATCTAATTGAGTTATATGCCTCTTCTAGTTTTCAATATTGCTGAAGCTTGGTATTAAATATGTCCCAAAATAAAAGAAGAGAAAATTGCTATAATTTCTATTTACATCAATATAAAATTTGAACAATGGATCTATACCCCAAACTCGTAGAGGTGATGAACCTTGTCTTTATCAAAAGAAATATTCATGGACTACAGGAGCAGAGCCAAGATGATGGCACAAAGCTAACAAGCTCCTGGAGCCTTATCCCTACCAAAGATACATGAAGCCTCTACTTTGACATTCACACTACAGATCCCACCAAGAAAAGGAGAAGATGGAAATAAGTTTTCAACTGCAGACATCATGGAGGATCTTCCTTGAAGTTCTGTCTCTTTGGGGGAAAAGGGGAAGAAAAGTCCAGGGGTCTGACAGGAGGTTTTTAGCCCCAGTGCAATCCAGGTCTGGACAACTTAATAATAACAGAGGTCCTAGCAACTATTTAGCAAGCCAGCAAGGAGGATCACAACCCCAAATAAAATCTGAACCCTGAAAACACTGGGGTAAAAGATAAGACTGGGTTGGGAGCAATCCTCTGTTAAGTCAGAATATGGACATAAAGGGGGGGGCTGCATAGTCAACATCTTGGCTATGTGGGACTAAAAAATACAGAGACTACTCTGAGCAAAAAACAAAGTTTATTTTGGCTTTTCTCAAGAAAAGGCCACCCCCAAGTCTCACAAAGGTAGTAAACATCAAGGACCTACCCCAAGGTTTTAGTCAAGCAAGATTATATGGCCTAGCATGATTCCACAATCCCTAGGCCACTTTCTTCCAAACTGATTGGTTAAGATTTTCAGAGCTCCAATCTTTATATGAAAAATCTATCCAGTAACAAAGAGAAGAATAAAATGCTTTCATAGAACATTACCTCACCATCCAGATGGTGAGGATATCAGATTTCTATTTTTTTTCTATCTACATGAATTAAAGTATGCAATCTCTTCTTAGTACTTATCATCAATTAAGAGAAGGCAGTCTATTGTTCTCCCAATCTATCATCAAATTGGTGACTAACTAAGAATCCAGGGTCTCTTCTCTAGAGGTATTCCACTATTTCCCTCCCAAATAGAATTGGGAGGGTGTCTAACTGGGAATGCAAGGTCTCTCTCCCTCTTCCTTCTAAGAATAGTCTAAGAGTAATAGTCTATCTTTGTTTTAATGATTTTTAACCCTGAGAGGACTTCACTAGGAATATTAACTCTTAAGAAGGAATATTCCCCTCATGGACAACAACAAGGCAGGGTTCAGATCCCAGTCCCAGAAAAATAAAAGCTTGTATCTATAGAACTACAACAACAAAGATGAGTAATAGAAAAAATATTTCACAGATAAAGATGACAGCAATGCCACCTCTGAAGAAGAAAGCTGTGAAACATCACTCATAGGAGAAATATCAAAACAGTCTATAAATCGGACTCATAAATCGGAGCTTAAAAAAGAATTTTAAAAAACCAGAGAAGCGAGAAAAAAGAAAAATTAAAAAAGAAATGAAAATTATGCAGGACAATTATCAAAAGTTGACCAGATGGTGTAGTGGATAAAGCACTGGCCCTCGAGTCAGGAGTACCTGGGTTCAAATCCGGTCTCAGACACTTACTAATTACCTAGCCGTGTGGTCTTAGCCAAGCCACTTAACCCCATTAGCCTTTCAAAAAAAAGTTGACCAGAGAATTCAATACCTTTAAAAAATAAACACAAAATGTAATTGAAGAAAATAAAATACTGAAAACTAGAATTGAACAGTTAGAAACCAATGAAATTACAAGACTATAAGATTCCATCAAATAAAATAAAAAAGATGAAAAATTTGAAGGGAATATAAAGTACCTTCTAGGGAAAATGAATGACATGGAAAACAGATCCAGGAAAGACAATCTATGAATAATTGAACTACTAGAAAGCCTAGACCAACAGAAATACCTGGAAAACATCATGCAGGAAATTATAAGGGAAAACTGCCCTAATCTACTAAGAATCCACAAAAGCTCAAAAAAAGAGACCCAGGATAAAAAAGCCAAGAACTGTAATATCCAAATTCCAGAACCCTCAAATAAAAGAGACAATATTGAAAACAGCAAAAAGAAAACAATTCAATGACAAAGGGAACACAATCAAACACAGGACTTATCAGCCTCAACAATGAAGGATCAGAAGAACTTGAACAACATATTTCAGAGAGCTAAGGACCTGGGGTTACAACTCAGAATGTACTAACCTGTAAAATGCAGCATACATTGTTAGGGAATAGATGGATGTTAAATGAAAAACAGGACTTCCAGAATTTCCTCACACAAAGACCATAACAGAGAATTCAATTGCCACATACACTACTGAAGAGTTACACAAAATGGGTAAATGAAAAAAGGGGATAGAATAAACAAAACTTTAAAAAAAGTTGGTCTCCAAAAGGAAAGTTATAATAATTTTAAGTTATTAGAACTTTACTTCTCTAACGATAACTAGAAGATAGAATATAATTGAAGAAAATGAACCCAAGGGATATAGGTTTAATTGGGTCTTGTCTCTCAATTGAAGAGGTCCTCGATCACATCACTATGTTTGAGATAAAAAGCCCTGAAACAAAAAGGAGTGTCAACTGTAACTTAACTGACTTTAATTACAAAGTGCTAGCACCTTGTCTAATGAGGACATCATGTTTCAAGGACATGAGGAAACCACATCTTTTT
This sequence comes from Macrotis lagotis, assembly GCF_037893015.1. Classification (NCBI taxonomy): domain Eukaryota; kingdom Metazoa; phylum Chordata; class Mammalia; order Peramelemorphia; family Peramelidae; genus Macrotis; species Macrotis lagotis. The sequence continues at coordinate 125,632,226 of NC_133662.1, read as the reverse complement.
AAAAGGCACCATTGCAAATGAAGCTATATCATTACTAAACATGTTTGCACCTACTGAGATGGCTTCCAGCTTTCCTAGAGAAAACATTGAGTGAATTATGAATGGAATATTCCCTCTTAAGAATTAATATTCCTAGTGAAGTCCTCTCATGATTAAAAATCATTAAAACAAAGACAATCTATTACTCTCAGACTATTCTTAGAAGAAAGAAGGAGAGAAGCCTTGCATTGCCAGTCAGACACTCTCTCAATTCTTTATGGAGGGAAAGAGTGGACTATTTCCAGAAAGACTTTGCATTTCCAGCCAGACATCCTCCTGATAGTGTTATGGGGGGAAATAGTGGAATACTTCCAGAGAAGAGACCTTGCATTCTTAGTCATGTATTTGATGATAGACTGGGAGAACAGTAGACTGCTTCCTTTTGTTTGATAATAAGTACTAAGAAGACATTGCATACTCAGACATTAATTCATTTAGATAGGAAAAAACATGGTCATTAGAAATGTTCTTCTGATATCCCCACCATCTGGATGGTGGGGTAATATTCTATGAAAATATTTTATTCTTCTCTTAATGGGTAGATTTTTCACATAAAGATTGTAACTCTGATAACCTTAACCAATCAGGTTGGAAGAGAAGGGGCTAGGGAGGGGGGAGTCACACTAGATCATAAAATATTGCTTGACTGTCATCTTGGTGCAAGTCCTTGATCACTATCTTTGTGTGTGTGTGTGTGTATTATTAACTCTTAATAGGAATTATTGCCCTCAATCATTCCTCTTTTTTCGTAAAGATACATTTAGAGTGTGCCCTTTTCCCTAGAGAAGCCAAAATAAAATTTTTTCTTGCTCAGAGGAGTCTCTATATTTTTAAGTGGATTTTATCCCCCCCCCAAATTACAAGGAGAAATAGATAGCAAAACTTTAATAATGGTAAACCTCAACCTCCCTCTCTCAGAACTGTATAAATCTAACAACAAAATAAATAAGAAAAAATTTAAGAAGATGAATGAAATCTTAGAAAACTTAGGTATGATAGACCACTGGATAAAGCTTAATGGGGACAGAAAAGAATATACATTTTCTCAGAAGTACATGGCACCTTCACCAAACCTGATCAAGTACTAGAGTGCGAAACACATAAAAATCAAATGCAGAAAGGCAGAAATAATAAATATGCACTTCTGAGATCATGATGCAATAAAAATTTCATGGAATTGTTAATGATATATAGAAATGCTCAGAATTTAAGAGGGCTTATTTTATATCCTCCAACTTTGCTAAAGTTGTTAATTGTTTCCAGTAGTTTTCCAGATAATTTTCTAGAATGCTCTAGGTATATCATTATATCATCTACAAAGAGTGAAAGTTTTGTTTCTTCATTATCAGTTCTAATTTCTTCAATTTCTTTTTCTTCTCTTATTGCTAAAGCTAACATTTCTAATACAATATTTTATAACAGTGGTGATAAGCAGCATCCTTGTTTCACCCTTGATCCTATTGGGAAGGTTTCTAGCTTCTCCCCATTATATATAATGCTGGGTGATAGTTTAAGATGGATGCTATTTATCAATTTAAGGAACAATTCATTTTTTCTTATACTCTCTAGTGATTTTACTAGAAATGTGTGCTGTATTTTGTCAAGTAACTTTTTCAGTCTATATTGAGATATTCATACAATTTTTTGTTAGACTTGTTATTTATATGATCAATTATGCTGATATTTTTCCTAATTTTCAACCAACCATGCATTCCTGATATAAATACTACTTGATCATAGTGTATCATCCTGGTGATAACTTTCTGTAATTGCTTCACTAGTATTTTAGAGAAATTGATCTATATTTTTTGCTTTTTGACTCTTCCTGATGTAGGTATCAGCACCATGTTGGTGTCAAAGGAATATTGTAGAGTTCCTTCTTTACCTATTATTTTCAGATAGTTTATATTGCATTGGAACCAATTTTCCTTGAATGATTATTAGAATTCACCTGAGAATCCATCTGCCCTGGAGATTTTTTTCTTAATGAGTTTTTTGAGGAGTTGTTGAATTTCTTTTTCTGAGATAAGGTTATTTATATAATTAATTTCCTCTTCTTTTATGCTGGGTAATTTATATTCTTCCAAATATTCATTAATTTCACTTAGATCATCAAATTTATTAACACAGTTTAGCAAAATACTTCTGAATTATTACTTTGCTTTCCTCATTGCTGATGAATTCACCTTTTGCATTTTTGATACTGGGAATTTGATTTTTGTCTTTCTGTTGTTTTAATCAAAGTAATGCAATGTTTATTTTATTGGATTTTTTCATAAAACCTACTCTTTTTATTTATTAATTTAATAGTTTTCTTACATTTTATTTTATTAATTGCTTTCATTTTCAGAATTTCCAATTTAGTATTTTATTGGTGATTTTTCATTTGTTCTTTAAACATTTTTAATTGCAAACTCAGTTTATTGATTTCCTCTTTCTCTATTTTATTCATGTAAGCATTTAGAGATATAGTATATTCCCTAATAAATGCTTTGACTGTATCCTGTAAGTTTTTGAATGTTGTTGTCTATTTTCATTGTCTGGGATGAAATCATTATTTCTTCCTATGATTTGTTGCTTGATACACTCATTCTTTAAAAACCCAATTAAATTTAAAATCCAATTAATTTTAGGTCTATTCTTCCATGGCCCTTTATCACATATGATTCATATTACATCATGTCATGTTTTGAAACAGATGCATTCAATATTTTTGCTTTTCTGTGCATTTGATTATGAGGTTTCCATGTCCTATTACTGGGTCAAGTTTTGTATACGTACAATGTGCCACCAAAAAAATAGTATATTCTTTTCTATTCTCAGTCAGTTTTCTTCAGAGGTCTATCATATTTAAATTTTCTAACATTCTATACATTGTCTTAATTTCCTTCTTATTCATTTTATGGTTACACTTATATAATTCTGGTAGAGGGAGGTTTGATGTTCCCCACTAATGGCATTTTGCTGTCGGTCTTCGTATGACTCTATCAGCTTCTCCTCTAAGCATCTGGTTGCTATACTACTTGGTGAATACACAGTATCTTTTAGTAGAATATTGTTTCCTTCCTCTCTTTTAAGGAGAGCTATTTTTGCAACTGCTTTGTCTGAGATAAAAATTAGGACTCCGCTTTTCTCACTTCAACTGAAGTATAATATATTCTGCTCCAGTCTCTTATCTTTACTCTATATGCATCTCTCTGCTTCAAATGTGCTTCTAGTTTTTAATCCACTAATATTTATTTCTGTATTATTGGAGAGTTCATTCCATGCACATTGAAAGTTGTAATTACTTCTTTATTGCCGGTCATCATGTTATCTCATTTCATTTCCTATCTAGTATTTTACTTTTGAATACCACCTCCTAAATGTGTTTATCCCCTTCTATCTACCCCCTCCCTTTTGTTTCCCCTTCTCTTTTGCCCTTCTTCAGTCACCCCCTTCTATCAGTACCTCCTTCCAATTCCCCTTCCCCTTCCCCTCCTTATAATTGAAGGGTAAGAGAAATTTCTAAACTCAAGTGAGTTTGTGTAATAATCCCTTTTTGAGTTGAATCTGATGAAAGTAAGATTCAGATGGTTCTCTCCTCCTCCCCTCTTCCTCTCTATTGCAATAGGTTCATTGCATCTCTTCATATTAAATACTTTACTCCATTCAATAACCCTCTTTTCCACATCTTTTTTTACTTATTTATTTACTTGTTTTTTTCATTCATATGCACACATATATATATATATATATATATATATATACATATATATATGTATATATATATATATATATATATATATATATATATATATTTTTTTTTAAGGTACAAAATTTCCTTCTACCCTCCCTTCCCTTCTGTTTTGGAATTAGCCTCCCACTCTCCTCCCTCCAGAAAAGAACAATTAGGTTACTATTGTACATACATATTTTTAATAAACATCTTTACACATTAGTCTTTTTCAGTATGAGGAATTAGGATTAAGGGAAAGAGATACATAAGAGATCATTTTTATTAAATGTTCATCAGATTCTGAAGGGTTTTATTTTATTGTTTTGTGTTGTAGTTTTGTTTTTCTTCTTCTGAAAGGGGGTAACACTGTCCATAGTCATTATAATACAGTTGTCCTAACTCTCTGAACTGCTGAGAGAAGCTGCTTCCATCAGGGCTGATCATCTCATAATTTTCCTGCTAGGTGTACATAATTCTCTTGGTTCTACTCCCTTCATTTTGATCTGGTAACTTGTTGCATGCTTCTCCGGAGTCTGACCATTTATAGTTTCTTATAGAACAATAATATTCCATAGTATTCATATGCTATAACTTGTTTTCTCCAATCTCTTTCCTGAAATATATATGGATATATATATATATATATATATATGAAATACATATATATTTTAAATCATTTGAAATATATATATATATATATATATATATATATATATGTTTTAAATCATTACTGTAAAATAAGGACATCCCATTGAATGTTCTAGACATACCTTTAGTCTATGTATATTCCTCTGTTAGAGTTACAATTATTGAGACTTTTGAGAATCTTTTCTATGAGTATGTAACCAGTTTAATCTTATAACAGTTTTTCTTTCTTTTCAACTGTTTACCTTTTCATGTATCTCTTGAGTCTCCTGCTTAGAGATTAAATTTTCTGTTTAGCTCTGGTCTTTTCACCGGGAAAGATTGTAAGTCACCTATTTCATTAAATATCCATCTTTTCCTCAGAAGGACAAGGTTCAGTTTTACGAGATAGTAAATTCTTGTTTGTAATACAAGCTCCTTTGCATTCTGAAATATCACATTCTAGACCCTTCAATTCCTTAATGTTGATGCAGCCAGGTCCTGTGTAATCCTGACTGTAACTCCTTGGTATCTGAATTGTTTCTTTCTGGCTGCTTACAAGATTTTCTCCTTGATCTTATAGTTCTGAAGCTTAGTCACATTATTCCTTGGTGTTTTTATTTTTTATATCCCTTTCTGGAGGGGAGTGATGGAGTCTTTCAATGACCATTGTGCCTTCTGGTTCCAGGATATCAGGGGAGTTCTTCATTATATCCTGAAGTATGGAGTCTAGGAGTCTTTATTTGTTCAAGTTTTTCAAGTAATCCTATAAGTTTTAAATTGTGTCTTCTAGATCTATTTTCCAGTTCAGTTGTTTTATGAACAAAGCATCTAACCTTTTCTATCTTTTTTCATTTTTTTAATTTTGTTTATCATATTCTTGGTGTCTCATGAAGTAAATTAGTTTCCACAGGTTCCAGCATTTTTTAGAGTTGAATTTTATGAATTTACCTTTTGCATCTTCCTTTTGAATTGGTCAATTCTATTTTTTGAAGGAATTATTGCTTTTCCATTTGCCAAATTATGGTTTTAAGGGAATCATTTTCTTTTTTACATTTGTCCATTTGTAATTTTAAAGGACTTGGTTTCTTCTGTATTTTTGTTGTAATATGGTTATTTTTCCTCTTGCATTTCTTTTCCCTATTTTTATCATTTCTTTTTAAACTCCTTTCTGATCTCTTCTAAGAAGTCTTTCTGAGTTGGTGATCAATTCATATTCTCCTCTGAAGCTTAATCCTTTCTATTCTCCTTTTCTAATCTAGCATCCTTGCTTGCAATAACATTCAATTGACCCTGTTTTGAGTTCGTCTTTTTTCATTTTGGGATATTAGCTTTCCCTAGGGTCATATGTTGGGGGAGGGACTGGTTCCCAGATCTTTAGTGTTGAGATCACTGACCTAGCTCACTGGAGTCACAGAATCAGTCTGGATTGCCTGTGCTGTAGGTGGTCAATGGTCCACTCCCTAGGCCTGGGGCTGGGTAATCAGTGGAAGATCTGCTGCCCACACCTAGCACTTGGGGTAAGGTATGAACACCTGTGGCCCTTTCTGCATTTGTGTTGGAGAAAGTCAGACCCTCCCACAGGACCTACACTAGCTCCAGCTGGAACACTGGGGCTATGCTGGCTGCAAATGCTGGGTCTCTCTGCCTGGTCTTCTAGACAAACTTTGCCAGCTAGATGGGTGTCCTGGACTGCTACACTGTAACTCTCCACAAAGGCTTCCACCAGAGTTCTCAGGTCAGTCTCCTGCTTCATCCCATTCCCCCCTGCACTGGGTCTCTATTCTCTGCCCCGGACTTTACATCCCCACACAGACCTTGCTGGGAGATGTTCCCTTCTGTTGTTCTAGGGGTTCTTTCAGTTCAAAATCTGTTGAGAGACTTGATTCGTATTGCTTCTGAAGGAAAGCTAGGATAGTTTAAAACACTGCATGGTTTATCTTTACCATCTTGGCCAGAAGTCTCTTGAGGAAGGACATTTTAAAATGAAACATTGTAACAGGTGAGGAGAAGGTTATGCATTTTGAAGAGAGGGAAGATAAATTTTGGGTGAAGCACTTACGTGGTTATACTCAAAATAATGGACATGAAGAGGTATTCAAGAATGATAATATTTGTGAATTTGAATGTGGTACTTGTTTACATTATTTTTTAATTTGGTTAGAAAGAAAAAGCAATTCATTTTGGAAATTGTTAGAAATGCTATATCAAGGTTTCAGTATGCATAGCCACCTGATATGGGAGAGCTATAATTTATGGATATCAAATGTAGGAGCCTGTGAGTTGCATCTTGTTTTCTTCTTAACTAGAACCCTCAAAGATACAAAGACAAATAAAATTTCAGATGAGTTCTTTTTAGTATGACAACCTTTGTAAAGCATTATGAAGTAAATAAATTGTTCTAGTCATTCTTTGGAATGGGGCCAACTTCTGTTTCTTTTAGGTCCCTGAAAAAATGAACATGTAATTAATATGTAATAATTAATAAATCAAAATGGAAGATAATTTATAATTATCATACAGTGTATGATGTGATGGGACTCAGACAATATTTAAAGTATCAAAAATAATGATTTCATTTAAATACAGAAAACAGCTTGCATATTTAATATGTTTTTTGGTGAAAATTTTTTTTCCAAACTACTTTCGATGCTGGCAAATGTCTGTCTACAGAAATCAACACATTTTTTATATTGTAAAATGTTTGCTGAGAAAATAAAAGTAGTACAGTATTAATATTATTTCTAGACTCAAGAAACCAAATTATACCTAGTTAGAAATACAAATGAATCTCACACCTACAAATGTCTTTCTTGGAATTGTGTAATACTGCATAGTTTCCATAAAAATACTCTTTAGGATATTTATCTTTATCATCAGTAGTAGAATAATGTATGATGGAGCTTCATTTCATATCTTAAGTATTTTTCAGGGGAAATCTCAATGAATATGACTCAAAATGATGCTACTTTTTAAACTTAAGAACTCACACTATATAAATTAGTAGTATTTTCTTTTCCAGTGGTATAAAGTTGACCTTTTCTTTTAAAGTATGACATTACAAAGAAAAGAATTTGCAGCCTCTAAGGACACTATTTAGTCTAGACTTCATTCAAGGCCCATGTACCTAGATGAAAGGCTGACTGGAACTTTACTCCTCCTCAATTCAGAAAAATATCATTTAATATATATGATGGTGATAATGAAGTTCCAAAGCTATATTCTGGAATCAATGGGAAAATGGTAAGAGGATACAAGTCCCCCCTCCCCCCAACCGTTACATAATTAGTATTTATGTGGAACTTTATAACAAAGTTTGGGAAGAGATATATGACCATATGAAGTGACTGGAATTTAGATTGTCCACTGTTCCATGAGAATTAATCTGGCAAAAATATTAAAAAAAAAAAGTTTTTTTTTTTTTTCCTGGCACTCATTTGGAATGAACAAAGTAAAAAACTATTTGCCCCATCTGCCCACCTTTAATATTGCTTCAAGATCAGTCTTACATACTTGTTCTACTTTCAGGGTCATATATATATCCCAACTCCAAAATTTTACCAAAAGTGAAATAGTTTCCTGTTGTTAAAATCCAAGTTAAATATGTAACAATATCACTGAAAAGGAATGGCCTCACTGGGATTGTTCATTTGGTTATTTATCTCCTTGGTGAAACATTTAAAAGAGAATATAAATAATACATTACTGTTGGCATTTTAGCTCATGTATTAAATTACTGGAGAAATAAAATGAGAGATATAAGAATACATATGTTTTCATAATGCATCTATGCACACATAATCAAACAAGGTTTTGTTTTATTAATGATGATTCTGTTAGCAGCTTCATTTAATTATGAGAACATACTTATATGTATTATTAAAGCATTGACAAGAATTTAAAGGACAATCAACAATCTCAGTTTAATGACTAAAGTTTGCTAATTCCTTTCAAATTAATTATAGTTACAAAAATGAGACAAGAATGGTATTGCTATAGGTTGAGTTTTCTGTTGATGTGATTAAAAAGGCTCAATCATAGACTAATCTTCAGATATTAAACTGGGGACAGCCTTTCAAAGAAATGGTAATGATAAACCTGAGAGAGAGGGAGAGAGAGGGAGAGAGAGAGAGAGAGAGAGAGAGAGAGAGAGAGAGAACATTGGAATAAAAGTTCAACACGCCCCAAAAGACTCTGAGAGTATATGATGACTGGCAGGCTAAAAGCTAATGAAAGATAAACTTTTAACAGAAATGCTGTCAAAGAAGAAGGAAAAAAAGAAAGACAGCCCCAAAAAGAGAAAATCTGGATAAGACCTCTTTCTTCACAGAAACATAGAATAGATTAGAAGGATGATACATTGAAATACTATACAATCCTCTGGCTTTTAAGATGTTTTTCCTGAAAAGTGACCTTTAAAATAAAGTTTATTTCTAGTTCTGAAGATAGTGGGATATAAAAACTCACTGATAGACCAATTTTAATCATTCAGAATTTCACAGATAGGGATTTATGCATAAAATTCTCCTAAACCAGAGCAGGGAAAACAGTGTATAAACATTTAGGGAAGAAAGGTGGAAAGGATAATTCCCTTAATTCATCACTTAGACTAAATTACATAAAAGAATGAATCAGAACTAGAGATAATGCTAACTTCATATTTCTTAAGATTAATTCTATTTAACATATTGCTGGTATTATCTTTACTCTTACAAAATATATTCAAAACATATTTATTGGGGTGGCTAGGTGGTATAGTGGATAAAGCACCAGCCCTGGAGTCAGGAGTGCCTGGGTTCAAATCCGGTCTCAGACACTTCATAATTACCTAACTGTGTGGCCTTGGGCAAGTCACTTAACCCTGTTTACCTTACCAAAAAAAAACCCCTGAAACACCCCCCCATGTTTATTAGTGTTCATTCTGCTGAAGAAACTGTGATATGTGGTGAGGTGCTTATAGCAATGAGAATAAAGAGGCTTGGCCTCACAAAGCTTTCCATCTAATAGTGGAGCTCAGATTGCACACACGTAACTATAATAAAAATTTGAATGCAATAAGTGAAAAGTAGATCTGAAAAAAATGACTAGGTAACACAAAGAATACTTAGTAAATGATATAGCATTCAAAATGGGCCTTGAAGAAAGAGTAGATCTTAACACATCAAGATGAGAGAAGGGAGGACATGATAAAACAAGAAACTTCCTGAACAAAAGTATAGAATCGAGAAGTTGCAGATAATTTAAAGGTACATTATTTCAATTTAGTTGGATTAAAAACATATCCTATGCAATATTATGATATAAATTGGGAGGTTAGATTGGAACTAGAATATGGGGCCTAGGGATTTTGGAATTCTTGGGAAGGAAGTCAGGACTTGATTTCATGGATATAATAATTGTAATCTTCAACAGTGGAATGATATTAACGAAGTTGGGTAGATAAATCTGGAAGCAATAGGTAGAATGTAATAGAGAGTGGTGAGAATGAGATAAATCAATCAAGAGCATATCATAGTAGTTCCATGAGACAAAATCATTGTCTAAATTAGAATTATGACTATGAGAATTATTTTTAAAGACAAGGGGATAAAGAATTGAGATATTAGAGGAGTAGACTCCAGTTGCTGGAAGTAATAGAGGCTACACAGAGCTAGAACTGGTTTCTATTTGGAAGTTAAGGATGAAGAAGATATCAAGAACCAGGATTACAAATCTGGATGAGTGAGAGAAGTAAGGAAAACCAACACATTTTTGAAAAAAAAAAGTGTTTTTTTAAAATACATTGAGTTTAAGGGACCATTCATATCCATCTCAATATATATCTCTTATCCAATAGATATTGAAAGACTAGAGTTCAGATCAAGAATAGGGATATAAAACAAGAAGTGATTTATATAAAGGCACACTGTGGTTGCATTTTGGAGAGAGTGTAAGATTTTAAAATGTGAAAGTACAGAGAGAAAAGAAGCTCAGGTTTCTAACTTGGTAACAATGAAATCAGTTTTTTAACATATTTACCTAACTATTTTAATATTATTATTTCTTTTTGAATTATTTTTATACATTCAAAAATATGATTTAGAAAAGCTTCAAAGACTACCTGATTTTAAGAAGCTTCCATGACACTCAGAAAAGTTTAACAGTCTCTAATAATTGTATTAGAATGTTCACATTAAGAATGTAGAAAGAAGAAAAGTCAGCAAGGGGAAAAAATCTGATAGACAGATGATAGAGATAGATGGTAGATAATCAGACAGATATATAAGTTGATAGATGAGATAGAGACAAATATAGAAGAAAGGAAGACAAATCAATAGCTATTAGACAAATGATAGATAAAAATGATATAGACATATGTAGGTGTGAAAGAGAGAAAAAAGAAAGTGACCGATGATAGAGAGAAAAATAGAAACAGTAAGAGAAAGCTATGCATACATACATACACATATACTTGTATGTATATATGTATATATGTGCATGTGTATGTGTATGACTGAGAAAGAGTCACAGATTCAGACAACAGAGAAAGAAAAAGAGATAGCAATTACTTCAGCCATCAGGTAAACTGTGGTAATATAAAGGCAAGAAAACAAGAGACTCTAGCCACTAGGAATTTATCTTAATTGAGTGAAGGGAGATGATACATTATAAAAGATCTAGAAAGTGGGATGGGGGGAGAAGGGTACACATGAGACTCTTTAGTGAACAGGTAGAGAAGTTAAATATATATGTCAAGTTGGAAGCGAAATGGACAAGCATAGAGTCCTTCAATAAATGGTAGTCCATGTGCAAGAGTCACAAATCAGGAGAATAAGTTTCTAAGCAATAGATTGTTACATTGTGATAAGATTACTAAAGAAGAGGAAGAAATGAAGGAGGAACACTAAGATGCTAAAAAGAAACAACTTCATAAAAGTCAAGAAAAAGGGTGATGGTTCACAGAATCATTTGCTTCAGAGATATAAAGAATACTAAGGTTCAAGAAAATGCCATTGAGGGGGCAGCTAGGTGGCTCAGTGGATAGAGCACTGGGCCTGGAGTCAGGTGTACCTGAGATCAAATCCGGCCTCAGAAACTTAATAATTTTCTAGCTATGTGACTTTGGGCAAGTCACTTAATCCCATTGCCTTAAATAAATAAATAAATAAAAAGAAAATGCCATTGAGTTTGGCATTATAGGATCATTGGTTATCTTATAGAAAGTAATTACCCAAAAAATAATAAAAATAATAAAAAAGACAAAAGGAAATTATTACCATTGATTATTTTGAACAGAAGTCAGATTGTAAGGGTTTGAGGAAAGTTAAAGTGTTGTGAGAAAGTACAGCTATATAATTTAGTATTTTTTTTCTTAAAGAATAGAGCAATAAAAATGAAAGGAAAGATAGCATGATGGAAGACAGGAACAGTAATTATGGTAAACTTTTTTATGTTTAAAATCAAAAGAGAAGAATAAACAAAATAGATAAAAGAAGCAAAGATGAAGAGAAAGGATAAAGACAGGAAGATCCTGGATAGAAATACTAGTCTTGTCCAAAAATAGTGGAACTTAATTTTCTTTGATAGAAGAAAAGGAGAGAATATGTGACCATAAAGCATTGTAATTCTAATAATTTTCTGAGGTCTTCCTTGACTTCAGGTCTTCCAGTCTCCAAGCAAATGATCTGTTCAGTTATTACACAGATTCTCAAGGGCAGAGGAATTAGAAGATATTCTAACACAAATCCTGAGTGATGCATATGGGACATATTATCAATCAGCAGCATTTAGGAATATGAATAACTATAGGATATCTTGAGCTTTTTAGTAACCTTAGACCTATTGGTGGCAAAAGTTGGTGAATTATTGTCCAATTGTAAAATAAATTTAAAGGTCTCTGTAATGGAAGTGGGGTTTGGTGATGATGGCAAAGTCTCCCTTTCACCACTCCATGGTCCGTAATTGATTTTAATTATCAGTTTGCACAGGACTGTATTGGTAGGAGGGTCAAAGATTGCAAAGAAATTCCCCACTGCTTAGTAGCTAATGGGACACAGCTGCAAGGGAAATAAAATAGTATAATTAAGCTTTTGTCTCTTTAGTTCCTTTCTTCAAGGCAATATACTACAATTTTCATGTCACTAAAGAATAAGAAAAGAAATCTTTAGACACTATAAAGAACAAGGTTCTCACATACAAAGAAATAGCTTTCAACTCCCTTATGCAGAGGCTGTTCTATACTATCTTTTTGTTAATTAATAACTGACCTTAGCTAACTATTCTTTGATGATTGAAAAATCTTCCTTGAGTTAATATTTAAAAGAACTGAATAAGAAATTAAAGGAGGAAAGAAAATCTTAATATTGCCAATGGATTCTCCTCCTTTTCACATCTTTTAACTATTAATCATGATAATTATGTCTGGCCTCCAAGTTTCCATAGTTTATACAAAAGGTTGAATGCACCGACCAAGACTGCTATTGCAGTAGTTTTTAAGCATTTTTCTTTTTCATTCTTTTCCTGCCTTCTTCTTTCCCCTATTTTTTTCGTTCATCCATTCAGATCTAGCTTCTTTATGATGTTGGTAATTTTAAATCTACAATAATATTTTCTTATTAAATTGTCAGTTCTAATTAGACCACGTGATTAAAACACATGCATGTAAAATTGTAAAGGGTTAGTGAAAACAGTACCAGATCTAAACAAAGTCCCACTCAACTCAGAATATAGAAAAGATCAAATTTAAAAATATTCATCTTTGCATTCTGCCTTCAAAATTTGTTTCTTATAAATGGAAAGAAATTATCTTTATATTTCCTCATCACATTTTATGCATTATATTTTGAAGTTATGATAAAAACTGAAGAGATCAATTGACTAACTAGATTAATAATTTTTCTCTAATTCTTTAGCCAAGGAAAACAGCAAGATTACTAACTGATTACAACAGTCAACCTCTGGGGATTTTTTTAACATCTCCATTTCTTTCCCCCATGCAAGGTATATTTTAGTATGATTTTGGTTTATTTAATGTATATTACTACAATAATTTTGTTATAAGAGTAAACATACCCCCCACTCAAGAAGTTGAGAGACCTCAAGAATAATGAGAGAGAGAAAAAAATGTAATTCAGTCTGTGTTCAGATTCCAACGACTCTATCTCTGGGGTGAGTTGCCTTCTTTATCGTAAGTCCACCAGAGAAGTTGCTTCAATATTTTTTCTGCAGTTGCTATTACTAGCCATATTTCCCTCTATTTCTCCCCTCTCTCATTTATTCTATTCTCTCTCTCTCCTTTCATCCTGGCCCTGTCCAAAAGTGTGTTGTATCTGACTACCCTCTCCCACAATATTCCCTCTCTCTTCTATCACCTATTCCCCCCCCTTCCCTCCCCAAATTACCCCTTATCCCATCCCTCTCTTCTCATTTTTCTCTAGGATAAGACAGATTTCTATACTGTATTAAATGTGTATGTTATATCCTGTCTGAGTTATTTCTGATGAAAATGAAGGCTAACTCATTTCCCCTTGACCCCCCCATTCCACTCCATTCTTGACTCTTACGTGAAACTTCTTAGCTCCTTCTTCCTCTCCTTTATCATCCTCACAGTACTTCCCTTTATCACCCATTGTTTCCAAAATTTTACTATATCATATCATTATATTTCAATCCTTCCTGTGTCCTGTCTATATATGCTCCTTCTAACAGCTCTTATAAATGAGAAAGTTCATATGAGTTATCAATATATTCTTCCCATACAGGAATACAAACAGTTCAATATCATGAAGTTCCTCATAGTTAGTCCTTCTGTTCCACCCTCTCTATGGTTCATCAGAGTCCTGTACTTGAAGAACAAACTTTCTGTTCAGCTCTGGTTGTTTCAGTAGTAAAGTTTTAAAGTCCCCTGTTTCATTGAAAGTCCATCTTTTTCCCTGAAAGAGAATGTTCAATTTTGTTGGGTAGTTGATTCTCCACTCTAAACCAAGATATCTTGCCTTCCAGAATATCATATTCCAATCCCTACAAGGCCTTAATTTAGATGCTGCCAGATCCTGTGTAATCCTGACTATGGAGCCATGGTAGTTGATTTGTATGTTTCTGGCAGTTTTTAATATTTTCTCTTTGACTTGGGAGTTTTGGAATTTGGCTATAATATTCCTGGAAGTTTTTCTTTTGGGATCTCTTTCAGGAGGTGACTGGTGAATTCCCACAATTTCTATTTTACCCTCTGCTTCTAGGATCTCAAGACAAATTTGCTGTATTATTTCTTGAAAAATGCAGTCTAGGCTCTTTTCTTGAACATGCCTTTCAGGTAGTTGAATATTTTTTAAATTATTTCTTCCATATCTGTTTTTGAGGTCAGTTGTTTTCCAGTGAGATATTTCACATTTTCTTCTAATTTTTGGCTTTTTTTGGAAGAGTTTTATTTCTTCTTGATTTCTTGCAAAGTCAGCAGCTTCTTTTAGTTCCATTCTGCATTTGAAGGAGTTATTTTCTTTAGAGAGCTTTTTTATCTCCTTTTCCAGCTGGACAACTCTGCTTTTTTAAGGCATTCTTCTCCTCATTTGCCTTTTGTATTGCTCTTTCCATTTGGCCTAAACTGGTTTTTAACATTTTACTTTCTTCAATAAATTTTTGGCATTTCTTTCACCAAGCTGTTGAATTGGTTTTCATGATTTATCTGCATAGTTCTCATGTTTCCTCCCAGTCTTTACTTCACCTCCCTTAACTGTTTTTCAAAGTCTTTTTTGAGCTCATCCATAGTCTGAACCCATTTTCTATTTCTCTCAGAGGTTTGGGATATAGAAGTTTCAATTTTGTCATCATCTGAGTATGTGTTTTGGTCTTCTATGGGACTAAATAATTTTCTATGGTCAGATTCTTCTTTTTCTGTTGTTTACTCATTTACTCATCCCAAAACTAATTTACAGCACTTCCAAGGCTTTGGAGGATTTTTTAGGACACCTCACTGGGACCTTTATTCCTCCAAGGTCTTATGCTCTCTTGCCTGTGCTTTGATATTTAGATGGCCACAGGTACTCCCCTCTGCCCTGGAGCTGTGAAGAATATCCCTGCTATCTTAGTATGGAAGGCTAAACTGCAAGCTGGATATGAGTGTGGGTAAAAAGTTGAATCCTGCCCCAGGGAGAACAGAGAGATTTCTGCAGTCTCCCCTGACCCCTTTACCATCTGTGGCCTGTGCTCTGGAGGTTTAGGCTGGTTTCTTCTTATTCTCCCTGCAGGTTCTGTGGCCTGTGCTCCTCACTCATTCTGGTGAAGCAGAGTTCTCTCACTGATCCATCAAACTGTTCCCAATGTGTCCTGGGACAGATGGGGCTGGGCTGGGCTGCATTGTGGGCAGGGCCTTTTTCCAACTCCTGGTCCTGATGAAACACACCTTTCCCATGGAGCTTCTAAATTATCTTGACCTGGGAAAATTTATCACTCAGTCTTTCTGTTGCTTGTGCCCCTCAAAATTTTGGCTAGAGTCATAATTTAATCACTTTTGGAGTTTTGGGGAAAGGAATTCCTGGGAAATGCTGCCTTCATGTCACCATCTTGGTTCCACCCAACCTCTGGATATTTTAAGGAACCAAATAAACATTGTGGAGTAGTATAAAGTGTTTTTGAATTTCCAATTCATGTTCAAAAACAGAACCTATAATCAGTGCCACCACTTTTTTTCTTGCATGGTAGAAGTAATGGTTAAGATGAGCATAGCAAGCTGATAACTGTGAGAACTAGGGTTATCCCTGGACCAAATTAAAGATTTAGTGGAGTTTTGTTTTCCCTGACACAATCTTACCTCCTTACTGATCGCCAAAAAAAACCTCTTTCTTGACTTAGTAGCCTCAGACTCTTATCCTCCTGAATAAACAGGGCCATCATCATATAATTCCTGAGAGGGATTATGAGGAAGAAGTGTGAAGTAAAAGAATTAGTTTCTTACAAAAACTTTTTGTGGAAGTAGTATTATATATTTTCCCAATTACATATATAGTTATCAACATTCTTTTTTTTTCCAATGTGAAATTTTGAAATTTTTTTATTCCTCCAGGACCCCCTCCCTAATATGACAAGCAAACTGACAAAGGTTATACATGTGAAATCATGTAAATATATTTCTACAATACACATATTGTGAAAAAATAAATTGAATAAAAGGTAAAATCAATGAAAAATCTATCAGAAAAAAACAAAAATATTGAAAATAGTATGCATTAATAAGCAATCAGACTCCATAGATCTTTCTCTGGATGTGGAAAGTGTTTTTCATTATGAGACTTTTGAAATTATCTTGGATCATTGTATTATTGAGAAGAAATAAATCAATTTTAGTTAATCCTCAAACAATGCTGCTGTTACAATGTACAGTATTCTGCTGGTTCTGCTCACTTCACTCAGCATCAGTTCATGTAAGTCTTTCCAAGTATTTTTTTAAAATCTGCCTATTTATCATGTGTTAACACAATAGTATTCCATGATATTCATATACCACAACCTGTTCAGCCATATCACAAATGAGAGGTATCCCCTCAATTTCTAATTCTTTGCTACCCCAAAAAGATTTGCAATAATTTTTTTTGTATATTTATGTCATCTTCCCCTTTTTTATGATATCTTATACTACAGACCTAATAGTGGCATTACTGGAACAAAGAGTATGCATAATTTGATTGACAATGGGGTGCAGCTCCAAATTGCTCTCCAGAATGGGTTGGAACAGTTCATAACTCCACTAACAATACATTAGTATCCCAATATTTTCACATATTCTCCAACATTTATAAATTCACTTTTCTGATAGATTAACAATATAATAGGTATGAGGTGGTATATGAAAGTTTTTTTCAATTTTTATTCTCTTCTCAATAGTGATTTAGAACATTATCTCATGTGACTATTGATAGCTTACATTTATTATGTAAAAAGTGCCTACTCATGTCCTTTGACCATTTATCAATTGCAAAATGACCTGTATTTCTTATAAATTTGACTCAATTCCCTATATATTTGAGAAATGAGACCTTTTTTCCAGAATAATTTCCTGGAAAATGTTCCCATTTTTCTGATTTCCTTGTAATCTTGGTTATATTTGGTTTGTTTTTGTAAAATATTTTTAATTTAATGAAATCAAAATTATTCATTTTTTTCTTCTTTGTCTTATGGATCTAATTCTATTCCACCCATCTACCATTCTATTTCTTAGCCAGTATAGTACTGGTTAAGGACTGATTGCTGCTTTATAATATAGTTTGATGTCTAGATATAGTTTGAGGTCTGGTATGATCAGTTCAGTTTCCTTTGAATTTTTCCCTATTAATTTCCTTGGTATTCATTTTGTTCTCCTAGATGAATTTTTTTATTATTCATTATAACTCTATAAAACAATTTTGATTATTCAATTGGTATGGCACTGAATATGCAAAATATGTAGAAATATCAATTTTACATCAGCTCAGTCTACCCATGAGCAATTTATTTTTCCAATTAATTAAATCTGACTTTATTTGTTGGAAGTGTTTTGTACTTGTATTTATATAAACAGTTGGCAAGTAGAGTGTCAATTTTTTTATAATGTAAACTATTATTCAAATTGAATTTCTCTTTCTCTTTCTATCTCTTGTTGTTGGGTTCTCTTGGTAATATATAGAATTGTTAATGATTTAAGTGAATTTTTTATATATGCTATAACTTCAGAAAAGTTATTTCAACTTATTTTTATTTGAATTTTGAGTTTTCTAAATAAAATATCATAACATCTGCAAAAAATTACAATTAATTTTTCCTTATTTTTGATTTTAATTCCTTCAATTTATTTTTGTCTTTTATTGATAAAGCTAGCATTTCTAGTACAATTCTGAATAATAGTGGTGTTAATGGGCACCCTTGTTTTACCCCTACTGGAAAGGCTTCTAGCTTATTCTCAGTACTGTGCTTGTTGCTGGTTTTGGATAAGTGCAACTTATTATTTTAAGGAAAGTTCTATTTATTCCTTTGGTATATAGTTTTATTTTTCCAATTCTAATCAATACTGTATTTTTCAAGGACATTTTCAATATCCGTTAGGATAATCATTTGCTTTTTGCTGGGTTTGTTAATTATTTGTTAAATTAAGCTAATAACTTTTAAAAATTGAACTATTCCTGCATTTCTGGTAAAACACCTACCTGGTCATAGTACATAATCCTGTTAATATATTGCTATAATCTCTTTGTTAATATTTTAATAAAATTTTGTATCAATATGCATGAGGGAAATTACTCTATACTTTTCTTTCTCTATCTAGCCTTTCCCTGATTTAGGAATCAGAATGATAATTGTATCATAAGAGGAATTTGGTATGAGTCCTTCTTTGCCTATTTTTCCAAATTGTTTATTTAGGATTGAATTACTTATTCTTTAAATGGTTGGTAGAATTCACTTGTAAATCCATCTGTCATATTTATTAATCTCTCCTATGATTTCCAGGATTTGCAAATTTGTGCTTAAATACCTAATTCTTTGATCTGCTTTTTCTTTATTTTATTCTTGCAAGCATTTAAAGATAATAATTTCCCCTAAGTACTGCTATGGGTATACATTATACATTTTTGTATGTTGTCTCATTATCGTCATTCTCTTTGAAATGATTGATTTTTCATTTTTGACCCATTGATTTTTTAAATTTTTAAGTTTTTTTTTTTGTTTTTGCATGACAGTGAGTTTAAGTGACTTATCCAAGGTTATACAGCTAGGTAATTATTTGTCATATGACTATATATATATATATATATATATATATATATATATAGCTTTGATTTCTTTGTCTGAGCTTTGCCTTTCCATATCCTTTGCTCTCTCAGTTTTTTTTGGTTTGTTTTTGTAAGGCAGTGAGATTAAGTGACATACTCAAGGTCACACAGCTAAGTGGCTGAGTCTGAATTTGAACTCAGGTCCTCCTGACTCCATGAACAAAGCTCTTTCCACTGTACCACTTAGCTGCCTCAAACCACTTTTTTTCATATTTTTTTTTAAAATAAGGAAAAAGTATATTTTAATCTGCACTGACGCCATCAGTTCTTTGTCTGGGGTTAAAGAACATTTTTCTTTATAAGTTCTTTAAAATTGTCTCGAATCATTGTATTTCTGAGAACAGCTAACTCCCTCACAACTTATCAACATACAATATTGCTCTTATTGTTTACAATGTTCTTCCGGCTCTACTCATTTCATTTTGCATCAGTGCATGTAAGCTTCTCCAGGTTTTACTGAGAGTATCCTGCCCATCATTTCTTAATGTGCAGTAGTGTTCCAACACAATCATATAAAAAGCTTATTCAATCATTTCCCAATTGACAGTCAGTACTTTAATTTCCTATTCTTTATCATGACTTAAAGAACTAGATAAATATTTTCATTCCTTTCCCCCTTTTAAAAAATATTTTGTTTCCCAATTATATACAATAGTAGTTTCTATGGTTTTAAATTTTACAATTTTCCTCCCTTCCCTCCCCAAATTTCCCCCACATAAGGCAGTTTGATAATCTTTGCATTGTTTTCATGCTATATATTGATCAAAATTGAATGTGTTGAGAGAAAAAAAAACAGATACTAGAGGAAAAAATAAAATATTGGACATAGCAAAATTATGTATTTTAATTAATTAAATTTAATTAAAATTATGTATTTATGTATAAAAAAGACAACTTTTTAAAAAAATTGAAAGTAGTAGTATTTGATCTTTGTTTTAACTACACAGTTCTTTCTCTGAATACAAATGGTATTCTCCATCATGGATACCCTAAAATTGTTCCTGATTATTGCACTGATGGAATTAGCAAGTCCATTAAGGTTGATCATTATCCTCATGTTGTTCTTATGGTGTATTGTGTTCTTATGGTTCTGCTCATCTCACTCAGGATCTGTTCATCCAAGGCTTTCCAGGCTTCTCTGAAATTCCATCCCCTCCTGGTTTCTAATAGAACAATAGTGTTCTATAATGTACATATTATCATAATTTATTCAGCCATTCCCCAATTGATGGACATTCACTCAATTTCCAATTCTTTGCTTCCATAAACAGAGCTGCTATGAATATTTTTGTACAAATGATATTTTGTCCTTTTTCATGATCTCTTCAGCATATAGACCCAGTAGTAGTAATGCTATTTGTATTGCCCCCAGGGCATAATTCCAGATTGCTCTCCAGAAAGTTTGGGTCAGTTCATAGCTCCACCAACAATGCATTAGTGTCCCACATTTCCCACATCCCTTTCAACATTGCTAATTGACCTTTCTGTTCATATTGGCCATTCTGAGAAATGTGAGGTGGTATCTCAGAGATGCTTTAATTTGCATTTCTTTAATCAGTAATTATTGGAGCATTTTTTCATATGACTATGGATAGATTTGATTTCCTCATCTGTAAATTACCTTTGCATAGCCTTTGACCATTCATCAAATGGGGCATGGCTTGTTTTCTCTACATATTTGACTAAATTCTCTATATAGTTTAGAAATGAGTCCTTTGTCAGAAATACTAGCTGTAAAAAATTGTTTCCAATTGATTACATTTTTTTCTTATCTTATTTACCATGGGTATTTTTTGTGCAAAAGCTTTTTAATTTAATGTAATCAGAATTATTTAGTTTCTTTCTAATGATGTTCTTCATCTCTTCCTTGATCAGAAACTGATTCCCTTTCCATAGATCTGACAGGTAAAATATTCCTTGATCTCCTTGTTTGCTTATAATATTGTCTTTTATGTCTAAATACTGCCGCCATTTTGATCTTATCTTGGTATAGGGTGTGTGATGTTGGTCTAATCCAAAATTGTTGCCAAATTAACTTCCAGTTTTCCCAACAGTTTTTATTGAAGACCAAATTCTTATCCCAGAAGCTGGACTCTATGGGTTTATCAAACAGCATATTACTATTATCATTTCCTGCTGTCTCTTTTGCATCTAGTCTATTCCACTGATTGACCACTCTATTTCTTAGCCAGTATCAGATAGTTTTGATGACTGATGCTTTATAATATGATTTTAGATCTGGTAAGGCTAAGCCTCCTAATTTTGCACTTTTTCCATTAAATCCTTTGATATTCTTGACTTTTTGTTTCTCTATATGAATTTAGTTACATTTTTTTCTAGTTCATTAAAATAATTTTTGGAAGTTTTATTGGTAAGGCACTAAATAAGTAGCTTAATATAGGTAGAATTGACATTTTTCTTATATTAGCACAGCATGTCCATGAGCAGTTGATTTTTGCCAGTTATTTAATTTGATTTTCTTTTGTATATGAAAAAATTTTTATAGTTGTTTTCATAATTTCTGAATCTTCCTTGGAAGATAGACTCCCATATATTTTATATTGTCTGAAATTACTTTTAAGTGGTATTTCTGTTTCTAGTTCTTGCTGCTGTATCTTGCTAGTAATATATAGAAATGCTGAGGATTTATGTGGGTTTACTTTATATCCTGTGACTTTTCTAAAGTTGCTAATTGTTTCTAGTAGTTTTTTAGATGATTTTTAGGATTCTCTATGTGTACCATCATGTCATCTGCAAAAAGTGAGAGTGTTGTTTCTCCTTCTCTGTTCTAATTGCTTCAATTTCTTTTTCTTCTCTTATTGCTGAAGCTAACATTTCTAATACTATGTTGAATAGTAGTGGTAATGTTGGATATCCTTGTTTCACCCCTGATCTTATTGAGAATGCCTCTATCTCATCCCCATTGCATATAATGCTTGTTGATGGTTTCAGATAGATACTGCTTATCATTCTAAGGAGCAATTCATTTATTCCTACTGTCTTTAGTGTTTTTAGTAGGAGTGGGTTCTGTATTTTGTCAAAGGCTTTTTCATCATCTATTGAGATAATCATCTGATTTCTGATAGGTTTGTTATTGATATAGTCAATTATACTGACAGTTTTCCTAATATTGAACCAATTCTGCATTCCGGGTGATAGATCCTATGTGGTCATAGAGTATTATCCTAGTGATAACTTCCTATAATTGCTTTGCTAAGATGTTATTTAAGATTTTGCATCCATATTAATTAGGAAAATTGTTCTATAATTTTCTTTCTCCATTTTGATTCTTCCTGTTTTAGGTATCAACACCATATTGGTGTCATAGAAGGAGGTAGGCAGAGTTCCTTCTTCACCTATTTTTTCTTTCCTTTTTTGGTAGGTTTTTGCAAGGCAATGGGGTTAAGTGGCTTGCTCAAGACCAAACACCTAAGTAATTATTAAGTGTCTGAGGCTGGATTTGAACTCAGGTACTCCTGAATCCTGGGCCGGTGCTCTATCCGCTGTGCCCCTAGCTGCCACTCTTCACCTATTTTTCCCGAGTTTATGTAGAATTGGAACCGATTGTTCCTTAAATGTTTGATAGAATTCACTTCTGAATCCATCTGGATCCACCAGGGGATTTTTTCTTAAGGAATTCAATAATGACTTGTTGAGTTTCTTTTTCTGAGATAGGATGGACTCCCACATATTAAATTTCCTCTTCATAAAACCTGGGCAACATACTTTTTGTAAATATTCATCCATTTCACATTAACAAATTTTTTGGCATACAGGTGGTCAAAATATTTCCAAATTATTATTTAATTTACTACTCATTCATGGGGAGTTTCCCTTTTTTCATTTATGATAATAGTAATTTGGTTTTCTTTTTTTAAATCAAATTAATCAAAAGTTTATCAATTTTATTGTTTTTTCATAAAACCAACTCTTGATTTTATTAATTAGTTCAATAAATTTCTTGCTTTTTATTTTATTAATTTCTCCTTTAATCTTTAGAATTTCTAATTTAGCATTTAATTGGGGGGTTTAGTTTGTTATTTCTCTAATATTTTTAGTTGCATGCTTACTTCACTGATTTCCTCTTTATTTTTTCATGTAAGCATTTAAAGATATAATATATCCCCTAATAACTGCCTTGGTTGTATCCCATAAGTTTTGGTGTTGTCTCATTATTGTCATTATCTAGGATGAAATAATTAATTCTAACTATGATTTATTGTTTGATCCACTCATTCTTTAAAATGAGGTTATTTATTTTCCAATTAATTTAGTTTTTTTCTCTCCATGGTACATAATTGCATTATTGCATTAAGATCTGAGAAGAAAATATTCACCATTTCTGCTTTTCTGAATTTGATTCTAAGGTTTTTATCCCCTCGTACATGGTCAATTTTTGTGTAAGTGCCATGTACTGAAAGAGAAAAAAAAATATTACTTTTAAAATATATATATTTACTCAAGGCAGTGGAGTTAAGTGACTTGCCTAAGGTTACACAGCTTGGAACTTATTAAGTGTCTGAGGTCCAATATGAACTCAGGTCCCCTTGACTCCAGGGCCAGTGCTCTATCAACTGCACCACCTAGCTGTCCCTAGTATATCCTATCACCATTCAGTTTTTTCAAAATGCCTATCATGTCTAGGTTTTCTAAAATTCTGTTTACTTCCTCAAATTCCTTCTTGTTTATTTTATGCTTAGATTTATCTAGATCTGAGAGAGGGAGGTTGAGGTCTCCCACCAGTGGAGTTTTACTGTCTATGTCTTCCTGTTAGTCATTCAGCTTTTTCTCTAAGAATTTGAATGCTCAACCATTTTGTTCATGCATATTTAGTTGTAAAATTGTTTCATTGTCTATGGTACTTTTTAGGAAAATATAGTTTTTTGCCTTATCTCTTTTAATTAGATCTATTTTTGCAGCTTCTTTGTCTGAGATAAGGATTACTACTCTTGCCTTTCTCATTTCAGCTGAAGCAAAATATATTCTGCTTCAACCTTTTACCTTTACTCTGTATGTATCTTGCTGCTTCAAATGAGTTTCTTGCAAGTAGCATACTGTGGGATGCTGGTTTTTAATCCACTCTGCTATTTGCTTATATTTTATGGCAGAGTTCATTCTATTCCCACTGAAAGTTATAATTACCAACTCTTTATTGCCTTCCATGCTAACTTCCCTTTGTTTGTATGTTTTCCCTTTTTTTCACCTTATCCATATTCCCCAATATTTTTGCTTCTGAAAATCAGCTTCTTCAGTGTGTTTTCTCACTGATATCCAACCCTCACCCCCCCTTTCTTTCCCCTTTCCCTTTGTCCCTTCTTCCTTCCCTTCCTTATGTTAGTTCCTCTTTTCCTCCCCCTTCAACCTTTCCCCTTTTAATACTTGACAGGTAAGATAAGTTTCTTAACTTAAGACTGTGTGAATATAAATCTTTCTTTGAGTCAATCTGATGAGAGTAAAATTCAGGCCATTCTCATCCCCTCCTTTTTTCCCCTCTATTGCAATTATTCTTTGTACTACTTCTTATAATGTGACTTACCCCATTCTATCTCCTTCATCCTCCCGTCTGCTTACTGTCCCCCTTTTTAAAGAGATATTATTTTTAAATCATTCTATCAGAGTCACAGTGTCCATTACTTCTGACTAGCTATATTCTCTCCAATGTAGTTAAAAGTCTCAAGAATTATGAGAATCTTTCTCTCAGGTGGGGATATAGCTAATTTCATCTTATTGGATTTTTTCTTTTCCCTTTTTTACCTTTTCATGTGTCTCTTGAGTCTCCTGTTTGAAGTCCAGATTTTCTATTTAGCTCTCTTCTTACCTTCAGGAAAAGTTGGATGTCTCCTATCTTGTGTTGGGGCGGAGGGGTTGGTTCATAGACCTTTGGAGTTGAAATCCCCAGATGCTTAGTTCATGAGGCTTAGTAACTCCAAGTGAGTTGGCCAGGACAGGTGCTAGAGGCTTTGTCTGGAGTGTCTTGTACTTGATTTGTGCCCCATTCCCTTAGGCCTGGGGAGGTGGTTGGAGCAACAGGATCTAAATTATCCTTGAACAATGGTTGCTGGACCTCAGGCTATATAGTATAAACTCATTATTCACTCAGTATTGAGAGAGATCTGCTGCCCTTACCTGAGCTTGAGGGTGGGGCTTGTTACTGTGTTCTGGGAAGAATTCCTTTCTCCCACAGAGATGGGGGGGGGGGGACTGGAAATATGGGGACTTTGCTGAAAACATGGGGTTGGTAGCATTGTCTTCCAGACCAACTAAGCTGACTGGATCTATGACTAGCCGCTATGCTGGAGCTCTGCCTCCCACTCCGTTGGAACTCTCCCTCCAGTCCCACTTAACCTCTCTTGCCAATGTAACTGTCATCAAGTTAGTCCACAGACCTTACCCTGATGACCCTGTGCTGGGTCTCTGCTCTCTGCCTTTGGCTCATCCTCACTCCCCTGAGACAGACCTTGTTGGTAGATGATTTTCTCCTAGGCTCTTCTGGGTATTGTAGATGTAAATTGTGTTAAGAGACTTGATTCATATTATTACTTATGAGGGAAAGCCAAGAGGCCTTAGGACAATTCTTCTCTTTGCCATCTTGGCTGGAATTGCCTCACATTTCTTAGAATTAAATTATCTAGTTTCCAATTAATTTTAATGAATCTTTTCATGAACCTTTATTAAATATAATTTTTTGTATTATGATCTGAAAAGGAAGAATTTAGTATTCCTGCTTTTTTTGCATTTGATTATAAGGTTTTAATGCCTCAAAACATGGTCAATCTTTGTGAAGGTGCTAAAAAAACAGGGTACATTCCTTTCTATCCCCATTCAATTTTATTGAGACATCTTTCATATCTAATTTTCTCAATTTCTATTTACCACCTTAATTTCTTTCTTGTTCATTTTGTGGTCACATTTATCTGTTTCTGAAAAAAAATGTTTGAGGTCCCCTATTAGTAGAGTTTTTCTATTTCTTCCTGCAACTCACTTAACTTCTCTCTATGAATTTGGATGCTATACTAGTTGGTGTGTATATGCTTACAATTGATATTACTTCATTGTCCAAATACATTTTATGAAAATGTATATCACTTACATTTTAAACTAGTTATATTTTTGCTTTTTATCAGAGATCAAGATTGCTATCACAGCTTCTTTTTTAACTTCAGTTGAAACATTATATGATCTCCAGCATTTTATTGTGTTTGTCTCTGTGCTTCAAATGTATTTCTTGTAAATGACATAATGCAGAATTCTGGATTTTAATATACTTTTTGTTAGCTTTTCCCATATCATGAGATCTTAAGCCATTCATATTCACATTGTGAATAATTGGTATTTTCCTCTTTCCCATTTTCCCCCTATTTTACTTTTCCCTTTTTTCCTTTCACCTGGTGGTTCCTTATCATTAGTGTTTTGCTTCTGATCACCATTCCACTCTTCTCTCAGAAACCCTACCCCTTCATTTTCTTTCCTCTTTCTCCTCCTACTTCCCTATAGGGATTTTTTCTTCAGTTGAGTTTGTATACTATTCTTTCACTAAGAGTCAAATCTGATAAGATAAAGGTTCAAACAATAATCACTAGCTTCTTTCTTTTCTTTCATTATAATAGATATTTCATGCCTCTTATTATATTATTTACCCCATTCTGCTTTTTTTCTTTCCTCTTCTCCAATATAAAACTTTTCTTGTCTTGTCCCTTAATAATTTTTTATCATCATATGACAGGCAACTTAAACCCACATTCTGTAAGTATACTTTGAAATACCCTTATAAAGATACAATTCTTAAGAGTTACAAGTATCATCTTCCTATAGAAGCATTCAAAATGTTTAACCTTATTAAATACCATGATTTTGTTCTTCCTTGTTACCTTTTTAATGCACTCTTGAGTCCTATATATTATTCACATTTTATGTTCAACTTTGGTATTTTGTACAGGAAAGTTTGAAAGTTCCCTAACTTTGAGTATGCATCTTTTATCCTGGAAGATTATGCTTGATTCAGCTGGGTAGTTGATTCTTGGTTGTAATACAATTTCCTTTATCTTCTGTAATATCATATTCCAAGTCTGATCTTTTCATGTAGAAGCTAGTAAGTCCCTTATAATCATGACTGACTACTTCATACTCTTTTAATTTTTTTTATTTTTTTTGATCCTTGTAGTATTTTCTCCTTGACCTGAGGGTTTGAGAATTTGGCTACAATATTCCTTTGAGTTTTCATTTTAAGATCACTTTCAGGAGGTGAATGGTGGATTCTTTCAATTTTATCCTCTTTTTCTAGTCCATTGAGGAAGTGTTTCTCACTAATTTCTTGAAAGATAATTTCCAGGCTTATTTTGATTTTGATCATAGCTTTTTAAAGTTCAATAATTATTAAATTATCTTTTATTTTTCCAATGTGTTATTTTTTTCATTTTCTTGTATTTTTTCTTTCCTTTCATTTTGTTTGAAAGATTCTTGATGCGCAAAGAGTCATTATCTTCAACTTACACAAGTCTAATTTTTAGCAAATTGTTTTCTTGTTATCTTTTTGTATCTCCTTCTCCATTTGACCAATTCACCTTTTAAAGGAATGGTTTTCTTCACTGACATTTTTCTACTTGTCCAATTCTCTTTTCTTCAGTCAATTTTTATGTTCTGTTTTCCAAGTTACTGATACTTTTTTCCATAATTCTAATACATGACTCTCATTTCTTTCTCCAATTTTTCTTATACTTTTCTTACTTGTTTTTTAAAATCCTTTTTGACCTCTTCTAATAGGACTTCTGGTCTTGAAATCAATTCATATTTCCTGCTCTGAGATTTTGCATGTGAACATTTTGACACTACCTTCTTCTAAGCTTGCGTTTGGATCTTCCCTTTCTCTGTAGTGGCTTTCTATGATCAGGAGTTGAGCTTTGCGGTACAGGGTGAGGGGGCACTGTTTTAAGCTTCTTGCACTGAGGCCAAGACCCTGGTTATTGGTTTTCTGCACTGGAACTTGCTCCCTGCACTAGGGTGGTCCAGTCCAGTCATGGTCTATTGTACCATGGTTTTATGGGTGCATATGGCCCTATTGTGCTGGTATTGAAGTCCCTAAAGACCTGCTGACCAAGGACTGTGGGACCTTGTGTGCTTATTCGTGCTGTGGGTAAAGGTTTTCTATTGCATTGCACAGATACCACCACCTGTGCTGGGCTTTGCTTCCCTCTTACCCAAATGAGAGAGACCTTTCCTGAAGTCCCTCTAAATTTTCTTAGGTTCAGAAATTGTTTCACTCTTTCTTTTGTTGGATTCTGTCACTCCAAAATTCTTTTAGAGATTTTATTAACAATTTAATATTGTTTACACAGGGAAGTGGGGAAAGGTTGGACATCTCCCTGGTTTTATTTCCCCATATTCCCACATAATCTTTTGAATACACCAATACATGAAGACAGACCTATTTAGCACCCCTTTATCAGAAGGGATTCCACATTTCATCAAAATAGTTGGATTCAGCTGGTATTGCTTCCTGTGTGAATAGCAGGAAATCCATGACATCCCTATGGGATTATCATCATATCAATCTCCAAGTAACTTTGATATAATTAATTGTGAGAACACTTATAAAAATCAAACATGTATTTGTGTTCATTTTGTATAAAATAACTTTCTAATCTGTATACAAAGGAGGAATTTCCATGTCAATCTCATAAATATTTGTATTACGATTTTCATCAGCTTCTTACCTTCTAGCATATTTACAATAAATGATCTAGTTTATCATCATGCAGTAAATATACACACATTGTGAAGGGAGAAACCGAGGCATGAAATGGGTAGTTTGATAATCTGAGTTCAGGTCAATGGTATCATTTAAGGTAAATGAATAAAATCACATTTCAATTGATAAATTTGTTTATTTGTATGTTTTTTCGTTTTTGCTTTTGTAGATGTAAGATCTTGCCTAGATGAAAGTGCACTAGTTCCTCATGAGTAAAACACCATAGTCATTAGAATGTGAACTAATTAAGAGGAAGAATTATGTTTTAACTACCCCCGCTCCTTATTTCTATCCCTAGCACTAAGCAAAGTTCCTGACAAGAGGTAGAAAATTAATTAATGTTTCTTAACTGGCTGATTACTGATTGCCATGGAAGATTTAACTGCTCTACTTTTTTTTCTGAACTGGTTTTCTGGACTGGTTTTTCTCTCCTTAGACTCCTAGTCCCTAGAGCTAATTATATTGATGATGGGCTTAATGTGGAAACCTGATCAAGTCAGTTCAATGAAGGTCAGAAGTCTGAACTCATTTCATGAGCCTCAGTCTCATTTTTACTTAAACACTTACATATATATATATATAGATATAGATATAGATATATATACACATATACAAATATGTATTCACATGTGTATATGTGTATTACTGTTTGTCCTTTGTTCTCAAAGAAGACTAATGAGATCAGGAGGATAATGTCTTGACTTTCAAATTAGTTGGATTTAATTGAGACAGAGCTATACAAGGTAATCAATCTTATTCTTTCCTTTAGAGTATTTGGAGTCCAATGGCAAGACATAGTTTAAGTGGATTGGTATTG
The DNA here is from genome assembly GCF_037893015.1 of Macrotis lagotis. Lineage (NCBI taxonomy): Eukaryota > Metazoa > Chordata > Mammalia > Peramelemorphia > Peramelidae > Macrotis > Macrotis lagotis. The sequence continues at coordinate 125,602,509 of NC_133662.1, read as the reverse complement.
TCTCTGGGTGCAATAGGAGACCTTTTTAAACTAAGGCAATGCCCATTCAAGGGGTAAAAGCTAGGTAAGAATTGAGGAAAAACAGATAATCTCATTTATTTCATAAAAGAAACATTTTGGGAGAATCTTTAAGAGTTTCTGATCAGAACGGAAAAAAATTACTAAATACCTTCACTCTGAATCATCAAAACCAAAACAATGAGCAAATGAGAAGACAATGTAGGAATATATATATATATATATATATATATATAAATATAAATATGTATATATATATATATTACATATATACACATTTATATATGTAAGTATATGTATATTTGCATTTATATATGTGATGACTATGATGGTATTTTTATTCTCTTTTATTTATTTACTTTATATTTTCTTTATTTTCCAACTACATGTAAAGATAGCTTTTAATTATCATTTTTGGTAAGGTTTTCAGTTTTACATTTTTTTCCTTTTCTACCTCCTTCCTTGACAGAAAGTTATCTTTTGTAGGTCATACCTACTACTTAACATGTGTATGTCAAAAATATATTCATATTAATCATTTGTGAAAGAAGATTCAAATCAAAATGAGAAAAAATGGGAAAAATTGGAAAAAAATGAGAAAGGAAAAACATGATACAGAAAACAAATTTTTAAAATTGAAAATAGTAAGCTTTTATTATTCAATATAGTATTAGATATGATAAGTGTATCAATAAGAGAAGAAAAGAAATCAAAATTGGCAATGAGTAAGCAAAAATTTTTATTCTTTGCAGAAAATTTGATGGTATATTTAGAGAACACAAGAAAATCATCTAAAAACTCCTGGAAACAATGAAAAAATTCAGCAATATAGCAGAATATAAAATAAATCCACATAAATCATCAGCATTTCTATATATGAACAACAAAGCCTAAGAGCAAGAGTAGAGAAATTCCATTTAATATTAGGCATCTACCTCCCAAGATAAACCCAGAAAGTATATGAACACAATTATAAAACATAAAGTCAGATCTAAATAATTGGAAAAATGGCAATTGCTCATGGTTAGATAAGCTAATATGATAAAAATGGAAATCCTACCAAAATTAAATTACTTATTCAATGCAATACTAATCAGACTATCAAATAACTACTTTACTGAGCTAGGAAAAATAGGTACAAAATTTATTTGGAGCAACAAAAGGTCAAGAATAGTAAGGGAAGTGATGAAAAAAATGTAAAGCAAAGTGGCCTAGCTCTATCAGATCTAAAACTATATTATAAAGCAGCAGTCATCAAAACTGCCTGGTACTGTTTAAGAAATAGAGTAATGGATCAGTGGATTAGGAGATGTTCAAATGAAACTCCAGTAAAGGACTACAGGAATCTACTATTTGACAATCTTAAAGACAGAAACTTCTGAGATAAGAACTCATTATTTGACAAAAATTGTTCAGAAAACTGGAAAATAATGCAAACACTAGGAAGAGATCCACCTCTCTCAACCTATAACAAAATAAGGTCAAAATTGATACAGGATTTAGACATAAAGGATGATACCACAGAACAATTAATAGACCAAGAAATTATCAGATTTATGGAAATGGGATAAATGTATGACCAAATATGAAATAAAATACTTTATAAATTGAAAAATAAATGATTTTGACTATATTAAATTAAAAAGGTTTTGCACTACTAAAATTAATGCTGCAAAAATTAGAAGGAAAGCAGAAAGCTGGGAAATAAGTTTTACAAGTAGGAGTTCTGATAAAGGTCTCATTTCCAAAATGGATAATTGCCTCAAATTTATGAGGTTACATGTCATTCTCCAATTGAGAAATGGTCAAAGGATATGAATAGACAGTTTTCAATTGAAGAAATTAAAGATATATACAATCATATGAAAAAAAAAATTATGCCAACTCATTATTGATTAGAGAACTTCAAATTAAAACAACAATGACATATCAACTCACACCTATCAGATTGGCCAAGATGAGAAAAAGGAAAAAATGATCAATGTTGGAAAGGTTCTGGGAGGATTGGGGCATTAATATATTGCTGGTGGAGTTCTGAACAGATCCAACCATCTGGAGAGCAATATCAAACTATGCCCAAATGGCAATAAAACTGTTTATAGCCTTTGACCCATCAATTCCAATTCTTGGTGTATATATCCAGAAGAAATCATTTAAAAAAATGGGAAAAGTCCTATATGTTCCAAAATATTCATTGCAGCTTTTTTTGTAATGGCAAAGAATTGGAAATTGAGGGGATGTCCATTAATTGAGGAATGACTAAATAAGTTATGGCACATGAATACTGTGGAATATTATTGTTCTTTAAGAAACCATAAATGATTGGGCTCTAGAGAAGCATGGAATGACTTATAGGATCTAATGCTGAGTGAAAGAAGTAAATTACACAATTATATAATATACACAGTAACAACATGTGTGAGATGAACAATAGAGGCAGCTCCTCTCAGCTGTTAAGAGAGCTAGGACAACTATATTAAATGATCTATGGACAATGTTATCTCCCTCCAGAGGAAGAAAAGCAAAACAAAACAAAACAAAAAACCAACCCTTAAGAATCTGAATCATCCCTGGGCTACTCTAGTCCAGAGTAACTCCAAGTCCACACCTCCATTTCAGATGAAGCCTCTTCCCTGAAGGAACAACTACAGAAATTTTGCCCCAGGTGCAGGAGTGTGAGCAGCATATTACCACCACAGCTGACAAAAGGGAGAGTGATGACCTCACCCCAGGATATAGCCCACAATTGATTGAAGACAAAAGTATTTAACAGCTCCAATCACTCCATCCAGGCCAAGGGAGAGGGCCTCAATGAATGTAACAGACACTCCTGAGAAAGCAACCAACAACTCCTACTGGTCAGCTGGAGAAATTACACTCAATGAGTAAAGCCCCTCTGGATCCCAAAACCAAACCTCTGTGAACCAGCCAGTCCCCAATTCAAGGTCTTAGCAAAATGAAGAAAAGCCAGCAGAAAGGTAGATCCATAGAAAAATTCTTGGAAGGAAAAGAGCCTAACTCAGAGAGACCTAGAAACCTGAGGAGAATATGATCTGATCTCCAGCACAGAAAGACTTCCTTGAAGAAATAAGGAAGGAGTTTACAAATCAATTGGAAAATTTGGGAAAAGAAACCCAAGAGAAGATTATCACCTTGCAACAAGGAAACAAATCACTGGAAAATACAATTGGACAAATACAAAATGAGAATAATTCTCTCAGATACTCAAATGGGCAAATGAAAAAAGAAAATAATTTTCTCAAATCCACAAATGGTCAAATGAAAAGTGCTTTCAAAAATAGAATGGACCAATTGGAAAAGGAGTTGCGAAAGGTAAATGAAGAAAACTCCTCTTTAAAAAAAAAGAATGGAGTCTGCAGAAACTAATGGCTTCATGAGACAGCAAGAGCTGCTTGTTTAACAAAATCAAAAGATAGAAAAAAAAGAATAAAATGTAAAATACCTCAACAACAAAACCACTGACCTCAAGAATAGATCAAGAAGGGACCACCTGCGAATTATTAATCTTCCTGTAAACATTGAAAAGAAAAATAGCCTGGAATTTATATTACAGGATTTAGTGATGGAAAATTGCCCTAATAGCATAGAACCAGAGGGCAAAATAGTATTGAAAGAATACATCGATCCCCTCTAGAAAGAGATCCTAAAATAAAAACACCAAGGAATGTTGTGGCCAAATTCCAGAACTATCAGATAAAAGAGAAAATCCTGTAAGCAGCTAGAATGAAACAAATTAAATACCAAGGAGCCACAGTAAGGATTATGAAGGACCTGGCAGCATCAACATTAGGGGATTGAAAGGCCTGGAACAAGATATTCCAAACAGCAAGGGAACTTGGAATGCATCCAAGAATCCACTATCCTGAAAAGTTGAGCCTTCTTTTTTCATGGGAAAAGATGGACATTTAATGAAATAGAAGAATTCTAACAATTCCTGATGAAAAGACAAGAACTAAGTAGAAAATATGGACAACAAACAGGAGGTTCAAGACATACATGAAAAATGAAAAAAAGGGCAGGAGGGGTAAAGAGAAAAAAACTTCTATTCAGTAATATGAAACTGGCTATATCCCAGCATAGGAAAGGATTCTCATAACTGTTGAGAACTGTAACTCCATCAGAGAGAATATACTTCACCAGAAGTAATGGACACCCATGACTTATCCATGAGACTGCTACCAAATGGGGTGAAACTGGTTATATCCCTACTTGGGAGAAGGACTCTAATAACTCTCAAGAATTGTAACTATTAGAGAGAGAGAGAGAGAGAGAGAGAGAGAGAAAGAGAGAATATACTTAGCCAGAAGTGAAGGATACTCAGAATTTTCTATTACTCAGATAGAATGATTTAAAAACACTTCCTCCTTAAAAAGAGGGATATGAAGGAGACAGAATGAGGAAGGGGATTGAATGGGAGTAAATCTCATTACATTAAGAGGTACAAATGACCTATAGCAATAGAGGGGAAGAATGGAGGAGATGAGAAATGCCTGAAGCTTACTTTCATCAGACTTGGCTTGAAGTTAATTTACACACACACTCAGTTAAATTTAAAAAAAAAATCTTACCTTTCAAGTATTAAATGGGGAAAAAGGGAGGGGGGATAGAGACATGGAGGGGGAGAAAAAGGGAAACTATCAGAAAGAAGGGAAGGGAAAAGTGAAAAATGAAAGGAAAAGGGGAGAGAAAGTGTTGGAAGTGTAGGAGAGAAAGTGTAGGAAGGCAAACGCAATGAAGTTGGTGGTATTCAGAAACAAAATATTGGGGGATACAGATAAAGCAAAAAGAGGAAAATACAAACAGAGGGAAGATAGCATGGAAGGTAATATTTAGTAATTATAACTTTGAATGTGAATGGGATGAACTCTACCTTAAAACATATGTGAATAGCAGATTGGATTAAAAACCAGAATCCTACAATATGCTGCTTACAAGAAACTCATTTGAAGCAGAGAGATACATATACAGTAAAGATAAAAAGTTGGAGCAAAATATATTTTGGTTCAGGTGATGTGAAAAAGCAGGGGTAACAATCCTTATCTCAGACAAAGCAGCTGCAAAAATGGATAGTGTTAAAAGGGATAAGGAAGGAAACTATATTCTCCTAAAAGGTACCATAGACAATAAAGTAATTTCATTACTGAATATATATGCACTCTTTGGGACAGCATCCACATTCTTAGAGGAGAAGCTGAAAAAACTACAGTAAGACATAAACAGCAAAACTCTACTAGTGGGAAAGGTCAACCTCCAGCTCTCAGATTTAGTTAAATCAAATAAAAAAAATAAACCATAAAAAGTTAAGGAGGTAAATAGATTGTTAGAAAACCTAGATATGTTAGACTTATGGAAGAAATTGAATGGTGAAAGAAAGGAATATAGCATTTTCTTTGCACTACATGACACATACAAAAATTGACTATATATTAGGGCATAAAAACCTAACAAAAATTGCAGAAAGGCACAAATAGTGAATACATCTTCTGCAGATCACAAGGCAACAAAAATTATTTGCAATATTGGGCCAGGGAGATATAGATCCAGAACTAATTGGAAACTAAATAACATCATTTTAAAGAATGAGTAGATCAAACAACAAGTCATGGAAAGAATCAATTATTTAATCCTAGATAATGACAATAATGAAAAAACATACCAAAACCCATGGGACTCACTCAATGCGGCTGTTAGGGGATATATTATATCATTAAATGCTTACATGAATAAATTAGAGAAAGGTGAAATCAATGAACTAAATATGCAACTTAAAATAATTAGAGGAAGAACAAATTAAAATTCCCCCAAATAAATTCTACATTAGAAATTCTAAAAATTAAAGGAAAATAATAATAAAATTGAAAGCAAGAAACTATTGAATTAATAAATAAAACCAAGAGTTGTTTTTATGAGAAAAACAATAAAATTGGAAAACCTCTAGTCAATTTGATTAAAAAAAAGAAGAAATCCAAATTGATAGTATCATAAATTGAAATGGTAAACTTACCATCAATGAGGAGGAAATTAAAGTAATAATTCAGAATTATTTTGCCAAATCTATGCCAATAAATTTGATAATCTATTTGAAATTCATGAATATTTACAAAAATATGAGTTGTCCAGGTTAAGTGAAGAGGAGATTAAATACCTAAACAACCATATCTCAGAAAAATAAATTCAACAAGCCATCACTGAACTCTGTAAGAAAAAATCTCCAGGGCCTGATGGATTCACAAGTGAATTCTACCAAACATTTAAGGAACAATTGGTTTCAATTCTATATAAACTCTTTGGAAAAATAGGGAAAGACAAAATTCTGTGACACCAATATGGTGCTGATACTTAAACCAGGAAGAGTTAAAACAGAGAAAGAAAACTATATATCTTCCGGCCAAGATGGCGGAGAGAAGACAGGCACAGTTCTAAAGTCTCCTGATCTCTTCCCCATCTATCACATGAAACAAACCTCTTAAAAGAAATATGACTCAGGAAACCCAGAAAGAAAAGCCAGGAGAGGAAAATTTACCTCAGGATTTATCTCCCTCAGCAGCCTTGGCTGAGTACCTGCAGGTGAGTCTGAGACCAGGATCAGCCAGATCAAGAGCTGAATCGGGAATCTGAGGGCCCGAGAGCCGGACCTGCTGGATCAGCAGTGGGGCTGGACGAAGGGGGCTTGGGTCCGGGGGGAAGCAGAGGCGCTGGTGTTGGTGCTGTCCCCCTTGAGCTTGGGGAAGGGGCTTCGGGGGGAGGTCTGGTACAGGAGAGCTGCATACACCATCCTAGGCTCTTGGGGTCTGAAAAACTCTGAGCCCATGCCTCCATTGCACTGAGGCCTCCTAGCAAACAAATGCAAATTACTTCTGCCTCAGACACAGGTGTGTGAGCAAAAGAACCAGCACAGCTGAGGAATCACCTCAGGCCAGGGTAAAGCCCACCATAGATTGAAGGCAAAAGAATTCAATAGCTCCAATTCCCTCCCTCAAGCAAAGGGAGAAGGCCTGGCAACCAAGGTCACAGACACTCCAGAGAGGGCAACCAGCACCTTCTACTGGCCAGCCAGAGAAACTGCACTCAGTAAAGCCTTTAGAGATCCCAAGCCCAGGTGAACCAGCCCCACCCAACTCAAGGTCTTAGCATAATGAAGAAGGGTCAGCGGAAAGGTGGATCCATAGAAAAATTCCTGGAAGGGAAAGACCCCAACCCAGAGAGACCTGGAACATCTGAGGAGAATACAATCTGGTCTCCAGCACTTAAAGACTTCCTTGAAGAAATAAGGAAGGAGTTTAAAAATCAACTAGAAAATTTGGGGGAGACAATTAATACCTTGCAACAAGAAAACAAAACCTTAGAAAGTAGAATTGGACAATTACAAAATGAGAACAATTCTGTCAGATCCTCAAATGAGCAAATGCAAAAAGAAATTAACTCTCTCAAAAGCTCAATTGGTCAAATGGAAAGCTCTTTCAAAAGTAGAATTGACCAATTGGAAAAGGTTAATGAAGAAAACTCCTCACCCCCAAAAAAAGAATGGAGTCTACAGAAACTAATGACTCCACGAGACAGCAAGAGTCAACTAAACAAAATCAAAAAACAGAAAAAATAGAAGCAAATGTGAAATACCTCATCAACAAAACCACTGACCTCGAGAATAGATCGAGGAGGGACAACCTGAAAATTATAGGATTTCCTGAAAACATTGAAGAGAAAAAAAGCCTGGACTTAATATTACAGGATCTAGTGATGGAAAACTGCCCTGACATCATCGAATCGGAGGGCAAAGTAGTTATTGAAAGAGTACATCGATCCCCACCAGAAAAAGATCCTAAAATGAAAACACCAAGGAATGTTGTGGCCAAACTCCAGAACTCTCAGATAAAAGAGAAAATCCTGCAAGCAGCCAGAAAGAAACAATTTAAATATCAAGGAGCCACAGTAAGGATCATGCAGGACCTGGCTGCATCAACTTTAAGGGATCAAAGCGCCTGGAACGAGATATTTCAAAGAGCACGGGAGCTTGGAATGCAGCCAAGAATCCACTTTCCTGCAAAGCTGAGCCTTCTCTTCCAGGAAAAAAAGATGGACATTTAACGAAATGGAAGAATTCCAAAAATTTCTGATGAAAAGACCAGAGCTAAACAGAAAATTTGGATATCAAACAGGAGGTTCAAGAGACACATGAAAGGGTAAAAAAAGGGGGGGGCAGTAAAAGGAAAATAATGCAATCCAGCAAGTTGAAACTGGCTATATCCCAGCATGGGGGGGGGGGGGGTGAGGAAGAGACTCTCATAAGTCCTGAGAAAGGTAACTCTAACAGAATAAATATACCGAGCCAGAAATAATGGACATCCATGACCTATCCATGAGTCTGCTATCTAATGGGATGTAACTGGCTTTAACTCCACTGGGGAGAAAGACTCTAATAACTCTCAGGAATTTTGACTCTATTCAACAGAATATACTGAACTGGAAGGGACAGACACTCAGAATTTTCTATGACTTAGAATGATCTAAAAAAAATACACTACCTCCGTATAAAGGGGGACAGGAAAGAGACGGGAGGAGGGAGGGGATTGAATGGGACAAATATCATTACACTAAGAGGTACAAAAAACCTATGGTAATAGAGGGGAAGAAGGGAGTAGAGGAGAAACACCTGAATCTTATTCTCATCAGACTTGGCTTAAAGTCAACCTACACATACTCAGTTAACATATAAAACATCTAACCTTTCAAGAATTAAAAGGGGAAAAGGGGAGGGGGACAGAGAAAGGGAAGGGGAGTGGAGGAAATAAGGGTAAATAACAAAAGGAAGGGAAAGGAACATGGAAAGGGGAAAGAAAGGGGAGGGTGTGATATAGGAGGGCAAACACACTGAAGGGGGTGGTATTCAAAAACAAAATAATGGGGAATATGCATAAAAGGGGGAAAAGTGGGAAAATACAAACAGAGGGAAGATAGCACAGAGGGCAATAAAGAATTAGTAATCATAACCTTGAATGTAAATGGGATGAACTCTCCCTTAAAACATAAGCAAATAGCAGAGTGGATTAAAAACCAGAATCCTACAATATGCTGCTAACAAGAAACTCATTTGAAGCAGAGAGATACATATAGAGTAAAGGTAAAAGGTTGGAACAAAATATATTTTGCTTCAGCTAAAGTAAAAAAAGCAGGGGTAGCAATCCTTATCTCAGAAAAAGCAGCAGCAAAAATAGGTAGCGTTAAAAGAGATAAGGAAGGAAACTTTATCTTCCTAAAAGGTACCATAGACAATAAAGTCATTTCAATATTGAATATATATGTACCCAGTGGGACAGCACCCAAAATCTTAGAGGAGAAGCTGAAAGAATTACAGGAAGACATAGACAGCAAAACTCTACTAGTAGGAGACCTCAACCTCCCACTTTCAGATCTAGATAAATCAAATCATAAAACAAACCAGAAAGAAATTAGGGAGGTAAATAGATTGTTAGAAAAATTAGATATGGTAGATTTATGGGGGAAACTGTATGGGGATAGGAAGAAATATACCTTTTTCTCTGCAGTACATGCAACCTATACAAAAATTGACCATGTACTAGGACATAAAAACCTAATGATAAACTGCAGAAAGGCAGAAATAGTGAATACATCTTTCTCAGATCACAATGCAATAAAAGTCATATGGAATACTGGGCCAAGGAGATATAGACCCAGAGCAAATTGGAAACTGAATAACCTCATCTTAAAAAAAATGAGTGGACCAAATAACAAATTATAGAAAGAATTAACCATTTTATCCTAGATAATGATAATAATGAAACAACATACCAAAACCTATGGGATTCATTCAAAGCAACTCTCAGGGGATATATTATAGCTCTAAATGCTTATATGAATAAATTGGAGAAAGAGGAAATCAATGAACTAAACATACAACTAAAAAAATTAGGGAAAGAACAAATCAAAAATCCCCAATCAAATACCAAATTAGAAATTTTAAAAATTAAAGGAGAAATTAATAAAATTGAGAGCAAAAAAACTATTGAATTAATAAATAAAACCAAAATTTGGTGTTATGAAAAAGCCAATAAAATTGATAAACCTCTCGTCAATTTGATTAAAAAAAAGAAAGAAGCAAACCAAATTGCTAGTATTATAAATGAAAAAGGTGAACTCACCACCAATGAGGAGGAAATTAAAGTAATAATTTGAAATTATTTTGCCCAACTTTATGCCAATAAATTTGATAATCTAAGTGAAATGGATGAATATTTACAAAAATATAAGTTTCCCAGGTTAAATGAACAAGAGATTAAATACCTGAACAACCCTATCTCAGAAAAAGAAATTCAACAAACCATTACTGAACTCCCTAAAAAAAAATCTCCAGGGCCTGATGGATTCACAAGGGAATTCTACCAAACATTTAAGGAACAATTGGTTCCAATAAACTCTTTAGCAAAATAGGGAAAGATGGAACTCTGCCTAACTCTTTCTATGTAACCAATATGGTACTGTTACCTAAACCAGAGTTAAAACAGAGAAAGAAAATTATAGACCTATTTCCCTGATGAATATATATGCAAAAATCCTAAATAAAATCTTAGAAAATCGACTACAACAAGTCATCACTAGGATAATACCTTATGATCAAGTAGGATTTATTCCAGGAATGCAGGGTTGGTTCACTTTTAGGAAAACTGTTAGTATACTCAATTATATCAATAACAAACCTATCAGAAACCATATGATCATATCAATAGATGCTGAAAAAGCTTTTGACAAAATACAGCATCCATTCCTATTTAAAACACTAGAAAGTGTAGGAATAAATGGACTGTTCCTTAAAATAATTAGCAGTATCTATTTGAAACCATCAACAAGCATTATACTCAATGGGGAGAGGCTAGAGGCATTCCCAATAAGATCAGGGGTTTAACAAGGGTGCCCATTATCACCACTACTATTCAATATTGTATTAGAAATGTTAGCATCAGCAGTTAGAGAAGAAAAAGAAATTAAAGGAATTAGAATTGGGAAGGAAGAGACAAAGCTCTCACTATTCGCAGATGACATGATGGTCTACCTAAAAAAATCCCAAGAAATCATCTAAAAAACTACTGGAAACAATTAGCAATTTTAGCAAAGTTGCAGGTTATAAAATAAACCCCCATAAATCCTCAACTTTCCTATATATGACTAGCAAGAAACAGCAGGAAGAGTTGAAAGAGAAATCCCATTCAAAGTAACCTCAGACAGTGTAAAATACTTGGGAGTCTATTTGCCAAGACAGACTCAGAATCTTTTCGAAAACAGTTGTAAAACATTTCTCACACAAATTAAATCAGATTTAAATAACTGGGCAAATATCAACTGCTCATGAATAGGTAGAGCTAATATAATAAAATGACAATTCTACCAAAACTAAACTATCTGTTTAGTGCCGTACCAATCAAAATTCCAAAAAATTACTTTAATGAGTTAGAAAAAATTTTAAGTAAATTCATATGGAGAAATAAAAAGTCAAGAATTGCCAGGAGTTTAATGGAAAAAAAAATGCAAACAAAGGTGGCTTAGCACTACGTGATATAAAATTATATTATAAAGCATCAGTCATCAAAACTGTTTGGTATTGGCTAAGAAATAGAGTGGTGGACCAGTGGAATAGACTAGGTGTAAAAACAGGAGAGGATTATAGTAATCTGCTGTTTGATAAACCAGAAGAGTCAGGCCCCTGGGATAAAAACTCCCTCTGATAAAAACTGCTGGGATAATTGGAAGTTAGTATGGAAGAAACTTAGATTATGCCAACACCTCACACCCTTTACCAAGATAAGAGCCAAATGGTTACAGGACATAGACATAAAAAACAATTCTATAAGCAAATTAGAAGATCAAAGACTAGTCTACCTGTCAGATCTATGGAAAGGGGAACAGTTTATGACTAAGGAAGAGTTGGAGAACATCACTAAAAACCAGTTAGATGATTTTGATTACATTAAATTAAAAAGGTTTTGCACAGATAAAACCAATGTAATCAAGATCAAAAGAAAAGTAGTAAATTGGGAAACAATCTTTACAACTAATGATTCTGACAAAGGCCTCATTTCTAAAATATACAAAGAACTGAGTCATATTTTTAAAACAAAAAGCCATTCCCCAATTGACAAATGGTCAAAGGATATGCAAAGGCAATTTACAGATGAGGAGATCAAAGCAATCCATAGCCATAAGAAAAAAATGCTCTAAATCATTAATTATTAGAGAAATGCAAATTAAAGCTTCTCTGAGGTACCACCTCACTCCTCTCAGATTGGCCAGTATGACCAGGAAGGATAATGATCATTGTTGGAAGGGATGTGGGAAATCTGGGACATTATTACACTGTTGGTGGAGCTGTGAACTCATCCAAATCTTCTGGAGAGCTATTTGGAACTATGCCCAAAGGGCAACAAAAATGTGCATACCCTTTGACCCAGCAATACCACTACTGGGTCTATACCCTGAAGAGATGAGGAAAAAGGGTAAAAACATTACTTGTACAAAAATATTTATAGCAACCCTGTTTGTGGTGGCAAAGAGAATTGGAAATCCAGTAAATGTCCTTCAATTGGGGAATGGTTCAGCAAACTGTGGTATATGTATGTCATGGGACACTATTGTTCTATTAGAAACCAGGAGGGATGGGATTTCAGGGAAACCTGGAGGGATTTGCATGAACTGATGCTGAGTGAGATGAGCAGTACCAGAAAAACACTGTACACCCTAACAGCAACATGGGAGTGATGTTCAACCTTGAAGGACTTGCTCATTCCATCAGTGCAACAATTGGGAACAATTTTAGGCTGTCTGCAAAGGAGAGTACCATCTGTATCCAGATAAGGAGCTGTGGAGTTTGAACAAAGTACAAGGACTATTCCCTTTAATTCAGGGGAAAAAAACCCCAGATATCTTATTGTTTGATATGGTTACCCCAGAATTCTGTTCTCTTTAAGGATATAATTTCTCTCTCATCACACCCAATTTGGATCAAGGTACAACATGGAAACAAAGTAAAGACTGAGGGAGGGCTATCTGTGGGGTGGGCGTGGGGGGAGGGAAGCAAGATTGGGGGAAAATTGTAAAACTCAAATAATATCTTTAATAAAAATTTAAAAAAAACTATAGATCTTTCTCTCTGATTAATATAGAGGCAAACATCATAAATAAAATCTTAGCAAAAGGATTACAACAAGTTATCATTAGGATAATACATTATGACTAAGTAGAATTTATCCCAGTAATGCATGGTTGGTTCAATATTAGGAACACTGTCAGTATAATTAGTTATATCAACAATAAACCTACTTGAAATCATATGATTATATCAATAGATGCTGAAGAAGCTTTTGACAAAATATAACACCCATACCTATTAAAAACACTAGAGAGTGTAGGAATAAATGAACTGTTCCTTAGACTAATAAGCAGTATCTATCTGAAACTGTCAACAAGCATTATATTCAATGGGGAAAGGCTAGAGGCATTCCCAGTAAGATTAGGGGTGAATCAAGGATGCCCATTATCACCATTACTCTTCAATATCGTATTACAAATGATAGTTTCAGCAAATGGAGAAGAAAAAGAAATTGGAGGAATTAGAATTGGGAAGGAAGGAGCAAAACACTCACTCTTTGCAGATGACATGATGGTATACCTAGAGAATCCTAAAAAATCATCCAAAGAAACTACTGCATACAATTAGCAATTTTAGCAAAGTTGCAGGATTTATAATAATTCCTCATAAATACTTAACTTTTCTTTATATGACTAGCAAGATACAGCAGGAAGAGCTAGAAAGAGAAATCCCATTCAAAATAACCTCAGACAATATAAAATACCTTGGGAGTCTTTTTGTCAAGGCACACTCACAAACTTTTTGAAAGCAATTAGAAAATATTTCTCACACAAAATCAGATTTAAATAACTGGGCAAACATCAAATGCTCATGGATAGGTCGAGCTAATATAATAAAAATGATAATTCTACCAAAACTAAACTACCTGTAAACATGTGCCCCACCAATCAAAATTCCAAAAAAATCTTTTAATGAGTTACAAAAAATTGTGATTAAATTCATATGGAGAAATAAAAAGTCAAGAATTTCCAAGTACTTAAATTGAAATAAAAGTGCAAAAGAAGTAGGCTTAGCCTTCCCAGATCTAAAATTATATTTTAAAGCATCAATCATGAAAACTGTCTGGTAATGGCTAAGAAATAGAGTGGTAAATCAGTGGAATAGACTAGGAGTAATATCAGGAAATGATTGTAGTAATCTGATGTTTGATAAGCCAAAAGAGTCCTTCTATTGGGATAAAAAAATCTCTCTTCCATAAAAACTCCTGGGAAATTGGAAGTTAGTATGGTAGAAACTTTGATTGAACCAACACCTCATAAACTATACCAAGATAAGATCCAAAATGATACAGGAGTTAGACATTAAAAACAATACTATAAGCAAACTAGAAGATCAAGTACTAGTTTCCCTGTCAGGTCCATGGAAAAGGAAGTAATTTGTCACTAAGGAAGAGATGGAGAACATCAGTAAAACAAAGTAGATGATTTTCATAACATTAAATTAAAAAGCTTTTCCATAGACAGAATCACTGTAACCATGATCAAAAGAAATGTAGTAAAGTGGGAAACAATCTTTACAACTAATGTTTCTGACAAAGGACTCATTTCTAAAATATACAAAGAACTGAGTCAATTTTTTTAAAAAGCCAATTCCCAATTGAAAAATGGTCAAAGGATATGCAAAGGCAATTTACTGATGAGGAAATCAAAGCCTTTCATAGTCATATGAAAAGTTTCTCTAAATCATTACTAAGTAGAAAAATACAAATTGAAAATTCTCTGAGTTACCACCTCACACCTCTCAAACTGGCCAATATGAACAGAAAGATAATGATCATTGTTGGAAGAGTTATGGGAAATCTGGGACACTATTACATTGTTGTTGGAGCTGTGAACTCATCCAACTTTTCTGCAGAAAAATTTGTAACTACTGCCAAAGGGCAACAAAAATGTGCATACCCTTTTGATCCTGCAATATCACTACTGGGTCTATACCCTGAAGAGATGATGAAAAAGGGTAAAAATGTCACTTGTACAAAAATATTCATAACTGTCCTATTTGTGTTGGCAAAGAATTGGAAATCTAGTAAATATCCTTCAATTGGGGAATGGCTTAGCAAACTGTAGTATATGTATATCATGGAAAACTATTGTTCTATAAGAAACCAGGAGTGATGGGAATTCAGAGAAGCCTGGAGAGATTTGCATGAACTCTTGCTGAGTGAGATGAGCAGAACCAGAAAAACACTCTATACCCTTAAAGCAATATAGGAGGCAATGATCAATCTTGACAGACTGGCTCATTTCATCAGTGCAACAATCAGGGACAATTTAGGGCTGTCTGCAATGGAGAATACCATCTGTATCCAGAGAAAGAATTGTGGAGTTTGAGCAAATAACAAGGACTATTAACTTTATTTTAGATTTAAAAAAAACCTGACATCTTATTTTCTGATCTTGCTATCTCTTATACTTTATGTTTCTTCCTTAAGGATTTAATTTCTATCTCATCACATTCAATTTGGATCACTGTATACCATGGAAACAATGTAAAGATTGGCAAATTTCCTTCTGTGGGGGTTGGTGGGAGGAAAATAAGATTAGTGGAAACATTGTAAAACACACAATAAATAAAATCTTTATGAACACGTTATAAAAATTATGTCTTTTGTATCTCTTTCCCTTAATCGTAATTCCTCATAACAAAAATGACTTTAAACATGTTTATCAAAAATAGTTGGTACAATGCTAACCTGACTGTTCACTGGTAAGGAAAGGGAGGGTGGAAAGAAATTCTGTAGCTTAAAAAATATACAGGTACATATGGATGAATATAAATAAATTAATTGATTAATAAAAATAGAGTAAGCTTTGTTCTTCATTCAGACTCCTTGGTTCCTTCTCTGGATGTGTATGGTATTTTCTATCACAAGTCTTTTGGAATTGTTTTTGGTAATTGTACTGCTGAAATGAACAAGTCCATCACAGCTGATCATCACAAAATGTTGCTGTCAGTGTGAACAATGTTCTAGGTCTCACTTCAGACAGCATCAGTTCATGTAAGTGTTTCCAGGCTTTTCTGAAATTTGATTGTTCATGAGTTCTTTTTTTAAGTTTTAAATTTATTTTTATTAAAGGTATTATTTTAGTTTTACAATTTTCCCCCAATCTTGCTTCTCTCCCCCCACCCTGAAACAGAAAGCACTCTGTCAGTCTGTACTTTGTTTCCATGTTATACCTTGATCCAAATTGGGTGTGATGAGAGAGAAATCTTATCCTTAAAGAGAAGAGAAGTCTAAGAGGTAACAAGATCAGACAATAGGATATCTGTTTTTTTCTAAATTAAAGGGAATAGTCCTTCCACAGCTCCTTATCTGGATACAGATGGTACTCTCCTTTGCAGACAGCCCAAAATTGTTCCCAATTGTTCCACTGATGGAATGAGCAAGTCCTTCAAAGTTGAACATCACTCCCATGTTGCTGTTAGGGTGTGCAGTGTTTTTCTGGTTCTGCTCATCTCACTCAGCATCAGGTCATGCAAAGACCTCCAGGCTTCCCTGAAATCCCACTCCTCTTGGTTTCTAATAGAACAATAGTGTTCCATGATATACATATACCACAGTTTGCTAAGCCATTCCCCAATTGAAGGACATTTACTGGATTTCCAATTCTTTGCCACCACAAACAGGGCTGCTATAAATATTTTTGTACAAGTAATGTTTTTACCCTTTTTCCTCATCTCTTCAGGGTATAGACCCAGTGCTGGGTCAAAGGGTATGCACATTTTTGTTGCCCTTTGGGCATAGTTCCAAATAGTTCTTCAGAAGGGTTGCATGAGTTCACAGCTCCACCAACAGTGTAATAGTGTCCCAGATTTCCCACATCCCATCCAACAATGATCATTATTCTTCCTGCTCATACTGGCCAATCTGAGAGGTGTGAGGTGGTACCTCAGAGAAGCTTTAATTTGCATTTCTCTAATAATTAATGATTTAGTTGCTCATGAGTTCTTACAGAACAATAATACTCCATCACAATTCATATACCACAATTTGTTCAGCTCTTCCACAATTGATGGACTTTCCCTCGATTTCTAATTGTTTGCCACTATGAAAATAACTTCTATAAATATATTTGTGCCTATTGGCTTTCTACAATTTTCTTATCATTTTGGAATACAGACCTAATAGTAGTTTTGTTGGAACAAATGCTATGTGTATGTTTAATGTAGTCAGTGAGTCACTGATGCTTGTAAAGGGAGAGGTTTTTAAAATTTATTTTATTCTTAATTTAAATAAAGCAAGCATTTTTATAATGTAACGGATTCGGGGAGAAAAGATATGATTATAAATGAAACTGAAAATACAAACTTGCTGATGGTTCTTTTCTTTCCAATCAAAGAAGACTAAAATAACATCACTTAAGTTCGATTTGACTGTGGCTGATCAAACTAATGCAAGTTCAGAATTCTCTACCACAGGCTGAAAAATTATCCATGTGAACACTGCAATGGTTACTTAAAACTTATTTATCTCATGTTTTCTTTGAGCTGCTTTAATTCTGTATTGTTCATAGAGCACATTACCCTCTCTTATGAGGGCATGCCACGATAAGGGCAGTCATGTGCTAGTGTCTTTCATGCTGCACAATCAATTACAGAGTTCTTAAGAAATTTCTTCAGGGTGTAATGCACCATTGTACAGATGGACATTTAAAAAGTGTAAGGAATGTCAATTTGGGATTACATATTGGGTGGTTGCCAGGAGCTTACCTTAGAGAGAAACTTGATTACAAGTATCATTTTAACAACCAGTTTGCTGAACTCAACATAAAATTAGATATTGTTTCTGACAAAATGGTGCAAACTGGCAGAATCCCATCACTTTGATCTTGGTTTGTAGTTTTCTCAAGTTGAAGAATTTACCATGAGGGTAGTATCTGACTTTTATACTATGTTTATCCTCAGTGAAGGCATTTGATAACATAGTTAAAATATGTTGAAAAGCATGGGAGTAAGGACACAACTTTGTTTTACTCAATTGATGACCAGGAAATCTTGAGAGCATAATCCAACTGTCCAGGACTTGGGCAAGCATGATGTCATAAATTTGATAAACAATACTGGTGAACTGCTCTGGGCAAGCTCATTTTGTCATAATTTTCTGTAAGTCCTCATGGCTGGCACTATCAAAGGCCTTGGTCAGATGTCCAAATCTTTTATACAGAGTTCTGTTCTTCTCACAGCATTGTATGTTGTTAGGGCAACAAATACTATATTGACTATTCCTAGACCCATTCTGAAACTGCATTGATTCTCAAGAAGGTGACCATCTTCCAGGTGAAGAATCGGCCTATTGAGGAAATACTAGAAAGATTCTTATCCATAATGACTAAAAGAGAAGCACCTCAATGATTGTCTCAATCTATTCCCTTTACGTTTTTAGAGATGGACAGTGGAGACAAGCTTGAATTCCTGGGGAATAAGCTCTTTGTGCCATATAATTTGAAAAATTTCAGTCAATTTTGGATTAGCATTGAGTTGCCATTTTGTAATCTCAGCTGGAATATAATCAGCACCAGGTGCATTGCCACAAGAATGGAGCTTAATGGCATTCAAAACCTTTTCTTCAGTTAGAACTTCAGGTAGGGATGGAGTGACTACAATTTGAGGTAAATAGTCAATGACTTCTGCATTAATTGATGATAGTCTGTTAAGGGCACTATGGAAATATTCAACTCATTTTTCTAGGATCATGCCTCTATCCCTAACCATTGTGGCTATCAGAACTGAGTAGTTGAGATGCACATGTGTCTTTGACCCACAAATAGCCTCATAAAAGCACTTTGGATTTTACTATTTCATAAAACTGAATTTCATCTGCCTCCTTACAGAGCTGAGAATCCTGCATCTCTGTAAGCTTCACTTGTTCTTTAAATTTGTGAAAATTAAATGCTGTCTTTCTAGAAATGGATGAATTATCCTGCTGGCAAATCCTGTAGAGTTCTCATTTTTCATTTATTAACTTCTGTCTTTCCCCAATATTTTCATCAAATCAGTCTAATTTTTTTAGGAGTGTTCTGACTCAGATGAGTAAGTGCAGTGCTGTATATGAAATTTCTGCAAGCTGCCTTCTCCTTTTCTGTTCCACTGTTGTCAACTGTGTGTTAGCTCAACTTTCCCTCCAAGTTAATAATACAGAAGCATTCAAATCTCTTGACATTAATTCTACTAGTAACTATCTTGGTAGCACTGATTTGTTTGAAAGTGCATATTTAATTTGGAGAGGATGAGTCTGTGTTCAGTGCAGCATTCTGCATCAAATGTTACTTTTGTCACTCTTATGTCCTGTCTCTTTCTTCTTCTTACAGTCACATAGTCTATTAGATTCCAATGTTTGCTGAAAGGGTGCAACCAGGAAGTTTTTTTTTAAATTTATTTTGAATTTATGTTGGAATACAGTGCTTGTGATCAGAAGATCATGAGATGCATAAGCCTTCAGTAGTCAGGTATCACTGCTGCTGTTGTGTCCAACTTCATCCCTGCAAAGAATTCACTTCCTGTGAAGACAACTCTAGCATTAACGTCACCCAGAATTCTAAGCTTGTCCTCTTTTAGTACATTAATGATATGGGTCTCCAGGTTGTCATAAAATTTTTCTTTGACTTCATCAGGGTTCATCATGGTGAGAGCATAGGCACTGAAGATGGTGACATGGAATTTTCCTTCAAGTGCCTATCTTATTGTCATGAGTCTGTCATTCACTTCTTTTGATAGAGATACAAGATCATTGATTAGATTAGTTTTCATTGCAAAACTTACTCCAGCTTCACAGAGCTCCCCTTCACTGTGCAACACCAGAAAAAAATGTGTATCCAGCTCTTACTTCAGTAACCTGGTCACTGTATAAGCCTTATTTCCCTTAAGGCTACTATTTGGATATTATATCTGCTGAGTTCTCTTGCAACAAGGGCTGTCTGTCTTTCGGGTCTATTGGAATTTGTGTTGCCTATGAGTATGCACACAAGTCATATACTCATTTTGAGTGGAATCTTCTTTGAAGAAGTTTCTGGGGTTGCAGAATCAACTTGGCAGCATGGGAACAGCCTTTCCTAGGAAGTCTCTCAAAAATATTCCAAAAACCTTAAAATTTTGACCCTAACTAATTTTCGAGAGACAGAACCCACAGAAAGATCCAGTTCAAGAGGTAATTCTCCAAACCAAAGTAGCCTTGAAAATTTTGGGAAACTGTTCCACCAGGATGGAGGGGGATAGCAGCACAACCAGGATTATCTCACCAGAGCAAAGGAGCTCCAGTCTTCCTGGAACAGCCCACTGGGCACCTAGACACTTGGGTCTTGGGGAGCAGGTTCCCCTCAGCTGAAGCAGTTTCCTTCCCTGGCAACCTAGGGAATACCAAGCACAAATTCAAATTTGGGGGGAGCTTTTTCAAGAATGAGTGGGAGCCAGTGTGTCCCTCAGTGCAGCTACAGCCATCAACACAGCTGCAACCCTCAGCACAGCCCAGATCCCAAGAACTGGAAGCAGGTATACAGAGCTGCCTGGCAAGAAGCTGTGACCAGAGTGCCCATCCCAAAGAAGGTAAGGGGGTGGGTGGGGAACTGTCAAGGTCAGGTCTTTCCTTTGTTCCTGGGACAAGACTCTTATGTTTTGTCCATATTCAGACCCTAGTCACAATCTGGGAACCCCCCATTGCCATCCACAAGCTAGAGCACAGGCAGGAGAGCAGTCAGAGCCTCACATACTGAGGTCATTGCAGGGGTCTCAAAAAATCAAGAAACACCCCCAAACCAGGCACAGCCTGAGAAATGAGTAAACAGGATAAAATAAATGAACCTGACTATAGACAATTACTTTAGTCCCATGGAAGAACAAAACACACAATCAGAAGACAAGAAGTTCCATCTTCTGCATCTAAATCCTCAAATAAATATAGAAGTTTGGCTCAGGCTATTTAAGAGCTCAAAAAAGATTTTGACAATCAAGTGATGGAGGTAGAGCAAAGTTTGGGAAGAGAAATGAGGGAGATCCAGGAAACATGAAAACAAAGTCAGCAGCTTAGTGAAAGAGATCCAAAAAATGCTGAAGAAAATAACATACTAAAAACTAATTTAGGTCAAATGGAAAAAAACATTTCAAAAAGATGAAGAGAAAAATAACTAAAAAAAGCAGAATTGATAGGATGGAAAAGGAGATAACAAAACTCTCTGAAGAAAAGAAATCCTTCAAATGTAGAATGGAGCTGAATGAAGCGGATGACTTAGCAAGGGATCAATATCAAAAGAATGAAAATGAGAAAAATGAAAAAAAATCTTTTTGAAAAAGCAATGGATCTGGAAAACTAATCCAGAAGAGATAATTTAAAAATTATTGGGCTACCTGAAAGTCGTGATTGGGAAAAGAGCCTTGACTATTTCTATAGGAAAATTGTCCTGATATCTAGAAATGGAGTAAACTGAAATTGAGAGAATACACTGATCTCCTACTGAAAGAGATTCCCCCCCACCATAAAAAAATTCCCAGGAATATTGTAGCCAAGTTCCAGAACTTCAAGGTCAAAGAGAAAATATTACAAGCAGTCAGAACAAAACAATTCTGCAGACAGGATTACCCAGGACTTAGCATTATCCACATTAAGGGCTTGTAGGGTTTGAAATACAATCTTCCAGAAGGCAAAAGTGCTTGGAATGAAAGCAAGAATCAACTACTCAGTAAAACTGAACATCCTCTTCTAAGGAAACAGATGGACTTTTAATGAAATGGACATTTCAAACATTCCTGTTGAAATGATCAGAGCTGAACAGAAAGTTTGATCTTCAAGTACAGGACTCAGGTGAAGCACAGACAGTGGATGAGAAGAGTAAATTATGAGGGATTTAATGATCATGAACTGCATGTATTCATGCATGGGAAGATGATACAGATAATACTCATATGAACCTTCTCATTTATTAGAGCAGTTAGAAGGAGCATATATAGAGAAAGTGCAGGAGAGAGCTGAAGTTGAAAGTTTACTATGTTGTAAAAATGGAGTCAATAGATGAAAAGGAAATGTACTAGGAGAAAGGAAAGGAGAGGCAGAACAGACTAAGAATTTCATGTAAAAGAGTCAAGAAATAGGTATTTGCTATGGTATAGAATGGGGGGAAGGTGAGGTGGAATGAAGGAGCCTTATTCTCATTGGAAATGGCTTAGAAAGGTAACAACTTATATACTTAATAGGGCATAGAAATCTAGAAGAAAAAGGAGAGAAAGGGGACAGGAGAAAGAGAACAGGGGGAAGGGAGGGGGGTGGTAGTAGATAGAGGAAAGGGTAAATCATGGGAGAGGATAGTCAGATATAATAAATTTTCTATTTTACTTTTTTTCAGATGGTGTGATTGGATGACCTGTCTGGGCCCACAGGGATGAGTAGGTGCTGGGTCTCTGGGGTGGCATGTTATGGCCCAGGGCTGGTGCTGTCTGTTGTGCCACTTGGCTGTCTCACAGCAGGATTTTGATGGGGGCCAGAGGGAAAGGAGAGAGAAAATATAATAATTGCTAGTGGGGAGAAATGGATGGAGGGAATTACAATCAGCAACATCATTCGTGGAAGTAACTTCTCTGATGGACTTATGATAAAGAATGAGATCCACCACAGAGACAGAGCTGCTGTTATCGGAACACAGACTGAAGTACATTGTTTTTCTCTTCCTTTCACTTTATTTTTCGAGAGGTTATTTTATTTTTGTGGGGGTAGGGAGAATTATGTTTACTCTTACAACAAGACTATTTTAGTAATGTATAAATAAATTTTTAAAAAGTAAATTATTTAAAAAATAAGTTTCTGTATGTTTTATTTTGTGTTTTGACCACAGGATGGGATCCCCACCTGCTGCAGTAAAAAATCCAGGGTTGGGTAATTAGACAATTGTTAGGGCACCTTCTCTAGCTCCTTCTCACACCAGGAGATAAGTAGTGCAATCATTACAAGACTGCTTGGGCACCCAGGGTCTGCCAAATTCCACTGATGCTTTCAGTGAATAGACAACAGTAAGATCTGTGCTACCTGTATGCAGAATTATGACTAAAATTCCCAGTGTATCCACACCTGCTGTTTTGTCACTTTCCTGGCACCACAGGCCTCAGAGATAGGTGATACTGTTTGATTTGTACATAAATTCGATTTAAATGTGGCAGAGTTGAACCAAGTCATTGGCCTTATTCTCTCTTCGAAAGTCTTCATGGTTCAGTGTCAAGACAGAGTCAAGACAGCTGGTGTTAGCTCTAGATGCAGTGAATGACTTTGGTATTTTTGATGTCTAACTGAGGTTTAAGTGCTCCACAATGCCTGCTTCAGCTGCCTTCATGACTAATGGAGCAAATTGTCCTCATTTGTCCATTCCACCAGTGGAAGACTGAACATGATTGAAGTAGACACCCTTTCCCCCCAACTCACTGATGAGTTTGAGATTCCTCAGTTACCCTCAATCTGGTTTAACCTGTCTGCAGAAACAGCTTACCAAGTTTTGGCCACTGTGCATGCTACAACTTCTTGGAATCACAAGTTCAGGTGGACATCAAAGGTAGAAAGCAGTCAAGAAAATAACTCAGCAGCCCTCATAGAAAAGGACTATACACCCTAGGGTCAATACACCCTAACCTCTAGTATAATTTGGTATTCCTTTTAAATACACAATAAAGTTATTCTTATAACGTTCTTTTTTTCCCTTTTGGTAGAAATTGATATTTAAAATTTTCTTTGAAGTAAATAACTCACCTGCAGCCCAAGCTGTTTAAGAAATCCTATGAAGTTAGGGAACAGTTGATCCTATCCCTACTCCAACACAATTTTCCAGTAACATCAGATGTGTAGCAAAGATTTCCACTGTCACTAATGTTATTCAATATTGTACTGGAAATCATAACAATAACAATAAGAGAAGAAAAATATTTAGAAGGAACCAAATAGAGAATGACATAACTCTTTTTCAACACAATGTGATGATATACTTTGAAAATCCCAAAATCTCAACTAAAAAGTTAGTTGAAACAATTAATTTTAGCAAAGTAGTAGGAAATACATTCTCATGTCTTTTAATTGAGATTTGTTCCTCAAGTCATTACATTCTTCAATTCATCCTCTATTCAGCTGCTAAAGTGACCTATTAAGTGCCTTTTTGAAAAACATTTGACCAGGTGATTTCCATACATAATAAACTTCATAACCTTCTAATTATCCCTCTCATCTACCCATTGATTAAATCTAAAAATCTGTTTAGCCTTTCAAAGTTTTTCTTAACAAAAGTACTTTTTATAAACTTTTAACTTTTAACTTCCCACTTTCATACACTTTTTTCCAACCACAGATCACTTGAACTACTTACTACTCCTTGCACAAAACACTCTTAAACCAGGATGAGAGTGGCTTAGAAGATCTTAAACCTATTTGTGTTATAGATGATGCCCACCTCAAGCAGGAAGTCCCCCCCCCAGTAAAATGGGTGGATGAGAAAATTTCTTACAAGTATCCCCGCTGCCAAACCAAGCTCATTTACTGCATCCTAGACCATCACATGTCTTCCTGACTTTTGTCTTGTTGATATTTCCAGTGACTCTGGAAAAGAGTGAAGTTGAAGACTTTGTGAAACTCAGCTTTACTTAAAACCAATTCATGTAACATTCAAGTCATTACTCTTTGATGTGATGTCCTTGATCCTCTTAAGAATCTAAGGACAAACAATAACAGCAATAACAATAGCAGTAAGACACTACATTTTCTATCACTTTACCTTTATAATGACAATCCCCTCTTCTCAGCACAGTCTCCCAGAATGCTTTTCCTCCTCTCCTCTACTTTTCAACTTCCCTGACCTCTTCAAAACTCAGCTAAAGTTGACCTTTTCCAGGAGGCATTTCATAGTCTTCTCAGCTACTAGTGCCTTCTCTGCTAATATAATCATTTCCTTCCCATCCTCTATAAATATCAGCTTCAGGGATTCCTACTTTGGCTAGATTTCAGTTAATCTGGGTACATAGAAGGGGGAAAAATTCTTATTTTTACTTTCATTTGCTCTATACAAATTCCCATGCATTTTATATTATGCATTTAAAACAATATTGTGAGAAGTGATTCATAGCTTTACCAGATTGTCAAGGAGGTCACTGAGACAGAAAAGGTTAAAAACCTTGACTGAGTTATTTTCATATTTTCTACTCTATTAATATGTAAGATCTTTGAAGGCACGGATTATTTTTGACTTTTTTTTTTGCAAGGCAATCAGGTTAAGTAACTTGCCCAAGATCATACAAAGGAGATAATTATTAAGTGTCTGAGGGTGGAGCCGAACACAGGTCCTTCTGACTCCAGGACTGTGCTCTATCCACTGTACCACCTAGCTGCCCCTGTTTTTGACTTTCATTGTGAACCTGGAAGTAAGTATAATGTTTGGCACATATTAAATATTTAAGGAATGTTTTTTGACTGACTGATGTGTTTAACTTTTTTAAATTGAAATTTTATTTCATTTGTCCAATTACAAGCAAAGGTAGTTTTCAACATTCTTCCCTTTACAAGTTTATGAATTCCACATTTTTCTGCCGCTCTGCCTTCTCACTCCCCTCTATGGCAACAAACAATCCGGTAAAAGCTGTACATGTACAATCATGTTTAACATAATTCCATATTAGTCATTTTGAAAAAAAGAGGAATTAGTATTAAGGAGGAAAAACCGTGAGAAAGAAAGGAACCACATAAAAAAATTTCTTTACAAAAGTGAACATAGTATGCCTTGCTCTGCATTCGGAATTCTAATTATTTCTTTGGATATGAATGGCATTTACCTTAACAGGTGTCTCAGGATTGTCCTTTGATCACTGAACTGCTGAGAGGAGTTGTATCCATCCTAGCTGAGCATCTCACAATGTAGCACTTAATGTGTACAATGTTCTTTTGGTTCTACTCTCTTTACTCAGCATCAGCTCAATAAAGTCTTTCCATGTTTCTCATAAGTCTAGCTGAGAATGATTTCTTTCAATATAATAATATTTTATAGCATTCATAAACAATAATTTGTTCAACTATTCTTCAATTGATGGGTATTCCATCAATTTCCAATTCTTTGTCATTACAAAATAGTTTTTTACAATTGATATTTTATTTTATTTTTCCAATTGCATTTTATGAAGCTATTCAACATTCATCCACATGCATATGCATATTTATGTCACATAATTTCCTTCCACTCTCCCTTCCTACCTCCACCTAAAATGACAAACAGTCTGTTGAACACTATACATGTACATTTGTGTTTAATGTTTACAGATTAGTCATTTCCTTTATGAGGAATTAGGACTAAAGGAAAATAAAGAAAACCATGAGCTAAGAAAGAAAAACATAAAAGAAACTTTTAAAAAGTGAACATAGGGGCAGCTAGCAGTTCAGAGAGCAAAGTCAATCCTGGGAGACCTCTTATGGACAATATTATCAAAATTCAGAGGCAGAAAAACAAAACAGACCAGAATAAAGAAAAAAAATACAGAATCTGAATGAACACTAGGCTCACTGTTTTTTAGGTTTTTGCAAGGCAATGGGGTTGAGCGACTTGACCAAGGTTTCACAGGTGGTAATTATGTTTTTCTTTCTTAGCTCATGGAAGGGAGGGTGGAAGGAAATTATGTGACCATTCCTGATTTCTTATAGAACAATAGTATTTCATTGCATTCATATACCATAACTTGTTCATTCATTCTCCAACTGATGAACATTTCCTCAATATCCAAAAGATATTGTGCTGTGAATATTTTGTAACATGTGGAACTCTTCCTATTTTTTTATGATTTCATCTGGATATAGGCCTAGTATTGGTATTACTGGGTCAAAAGGTATGATTATTTTTATTATTCTTTGGGCATAGTTCCATATTACCCTCCAGAATTTTTGGATTATTTCATAACTCCACCAATAGTGCATTAATTTTCCAGTCCTCCCTCAATCTCTCGAACATTGATTGTTTTCCATTTTTGTCATTTTAACCAATCTGATAGGTATGAAGTGTATGTCAGAGTCATTTTAATTTGTATTTCTCTTTTCAATAATGATTTGGAACATTTTTTCATGTGAAATAAATGACTCTTAATTTTCTATCTCAAAACAGCCTGTTTATATTTTTTGACCATTGCTCAATTGGGAACGACTTGTAATCTTACAAGTTTGTTTGAATTCTCTACATATTTTAGAAAAGAATCTGAGAAAATCATATCCTGACTTTCTGTATTCCTTCTAATCTTGATTGCATTTGTTTTATTTTGCCAATTTAAAAAATTATTTAAAATCATTCATTTTGCAATTTATAATGTTCTCTAATACTTTTAATTTCTTTTTTTCTCTTATTGCTAAAATTAAATTTCTAATACAATACTGAATGGGAGTGGTGACAATGGACATTCTTGTTTCATCTCTGATCTTATTAGAAATGCTGCTAGCTTATCCCAATTAGCATATTTAACTACTCAGGGAAATCTATAGCTTTTGCACTGTTTTAGGGACAGCTAAGTGGAACAGTGGATAGAGTACTGTAGCTAGAATCAGAAGGACCTGAATTCAAATGTGGCCATAGACACTTAATAATTGCCTACCTGTGTGACCTTGGGCAAGTCACTTAACCCCATTGCCTAGCAAAAAGAACAAAAAAAAAGATTTCACTCTGGTTTTGATGTAATTTTTATTTTATATTAACAAATATCTTTATGCTGGGTTCAAAGTCCATATTTTTTAACCTTTAATTTTCTTTGTTAATCCACTTTTGGAATAGTCCTGAAACCCCAAATCTTGAGTCCTGATTCCCCCTCTTATTTTTACTTTTTTTCCCTAAGGAGTTAATGTGTTCAATAGCTTAAAGACTCTATAAATATGACTCTTAAAGCATTTTGAGATGAAATTGAGAGTTCTAAATAGTAGCAAATGGAGTGCAACAAACCATCATTTTAGGAAATGCTTAGTATGATAAGGAATTAGATAGGTTGAGAGTCCAGACCTGGATCAAGGACTAGTACACATTATTTTTGTGGAACTGTTTGGAGAAATTAGTAGTTAGTTTATATTTGAACTCTATATCAAGGAAAAGAGGCTTGCTGCAATCATTGCAAGTCTTCTTTGGCAAAGTGACTCTAGGGATTTAGGCTTCCCTGGGAATTCTTTCTTTAGTAAGGGGTGGGGAAGCTACTGAGATCTTTGTAATGGCAAACTTTAAAAACAGCAGTTAATTTTATTTGTGCAAAATTTTTCACAGGTAAACACTACACTTTCAATCACCTGGAAAATTTGCATATTTGGGCTATTGGTCCTTTAGTTCTGGCACAGAATATGGATTGCTTAGCACAAATTTTCATCTTAACTGGAAAGGTGTTTGTACTGTGAATAATACAACTAATTATTGACCCTGTGCTTTAAAGTTTGTGAAGTATCTTGCATGCATGTTTTCATTTTAGTCTCACAATAACATTGTGAGGGTGATGGCTCCAAATATTATGTCCCCATTTTTTCAAGAAAATTAATACATCTATGCTTGTACACAGAATAAGGGATCTAGGCAGTTATGACCTGAAGTCTTTCTGACTGATTTTAGTTTCATCTTTATCAAAATGATAAAAAATGCACATAACAAAATGTCATTTGCTGATAGAAATTCATTTCCCTGAGGAGGTAGTAACTGCTTTGATACCAGTCTGTATGAAGTAAATGGTACCTCTCTGCTATTAGATGAACTATCTTTATTTATTTATTTGTATTTTTAAAAAGTTATATGAGCTGTGATTTTATCCACTATCCTCTACTCTTTGCAGCATAACCTCTCACCTCTATTTCCCAATCATATCATGTAGTCATCTCCATAATGACTTTTCACTGCTAGTTCTAACTTTTACATTTTTCATATTAAATATCTCTGAATGAAGAATATTTTATAATCCAAGTCTTATACATGAAAAAAGCACAGATGATTCTTTAGAAAATTAATTCAGGAAATCAATATTCTTCACCATCCTAAATCCATCAGTGTCCCTTTGAGAAGAACTATGTCACAGTAGG
The DNA here is from genome assembly GCF_037893015.1 of Macrotis lagotis. Classification (NCBI taxonomy): domain Eukaryota; kingdom Metazoa; phylum Chordata; class Mammalia; order Peramelemorphia; family Peramelidae; genus Macrotis; species Macrotis lagotis. The sequence goes on along the minus strand of NC_133662.1, from coordinate 125,573,290 downwards.
ATGTGCTGCAGAAAAGACAGCCACACAAGACAAAAGACAGAATTTAGCCCTATGAAATGACAAAATTGGAAAGGTGATTTTCTTTGGAGTGGGAACTTGTTGGAAATAAAAATGATGACTTACATGTATTTATCAAGACTCAATATTTTACATTTTCGCTTATATTTAATCTTTGCAACAGTAAGGGGATATATTATTGTTCCCATTGTAGAGACAATGAAACTGAGGTTTAAAGGAGTTAAACAATTTGTTCAGTATCAAGCATACAAAGCAAAGTCAGAACCAAGTCCTTTTGATTTTATTTTATACATTTTAAGGTCTGTAAGGAATGAAAGACCATATAATCCAATTCATATCTGAGCAGGAATCCTCTCTGCAGTATTCTGCTATCCTCTTCCTAACCCTCCACCTTCTACCCTATCAGGATCCCTAATGGGGAACCTCAATTTTTCCCCTGAGAAACTCCCACCTGAGAAAGAAAATTTTATTTTATAACTGCATATTTTCTTGTGTATAATTGGAAAATCTTTAGCCAATTAAATAAAAATAAATTTTTGAAAAAGTAAATTATATTTATAGTTTAATGTATAGAAAACTAGAAGAGGCCAAGTGGTAAGATAGTAGAATCATAATTTTACATTGAAATGAATAGAGGTCATTGAATCTTTTTTTAAAAAAATAATTAACAGACTAGGAACTATGTCTAGGAGAGGTTAAGTCAGGATCCTCATGAGGGAGGATAAGAATTCAGATTTTCCACACTCCAATTTTGATGCCATATTCAGTATTGCAAGCTTGAGATAGTTTAATAGTTCTCCAACTTCAAGCATTCTCTGATTAGTGATCTTGTGGCAGAGGTTATTTCAAGATCATAAAAAATCTTCATAATAAAATGCATTGTTTCCTTAGCTGTGCTACAAATTCAGTTCAAAACTGTTCATACACTTGTTAGTAAATATCTAATTGTTTAAATGTGACAAAATGCTTTCTATTTCAATTGGCTGTGACAACAACAAATTAAAGTTCCCAGTTGGAAATCAGAGACATTCTTATCAATTAGAGAAAGTGATAAGGACCGGCCAATTTATACTATACCTGACCATACTAGTGAATTTGACCAGACCCCTTGCCCTCCAAAAAGGCAAAAAAAATCAGTTTTTACTTCCATGCTGGTTACTTGCAAAACTACCAAATCGGGATGATTTTGTTTTGCTCTTGATTATTTTGAGGAAGTGTTATCTACTGGGGGAAAAATTACTAGTTTTATAGTCAAAATAGTTGAGTTTGAATTTGACTTCTGATATTTCTTTTCTGTTTGTGTGTATGTGTGTTTGTGTGTTTGTGTGTGTGTGTGTGTGTGTGTGTGTGTGTGTTCTAGAGTAAGTTGCATGGCATAGCTCTGTCTTAATTTTCTTTAATTTTAAATGAAAAGTTCTTTCTCGGACTATATGGTCTTTTAAATTCTTTCCAGCTTTAAATCAAATTCACTTTTACTTTTATTCAACTAAACTGAATCAAAGGCAAAACCTGCATGAGTGGGCAGATCTCTTATTCACTTTGGCGACATGGTGCTGCTATTTTTTTGCAACAGAATAATGTTGATTTTTATGACCATGACCAATGATAAGAAAAGCTATTTGCCTCTCTGTCTTTGTCTTTAACTCTCTCTTTCCCCTCTGTCCTTCTCTATTTCTTTTGCTCTCTCTGGCTCTCTTTCCTTCTCTCTTCCTCCTCTTCAGATTACCATCAAAGAATACATTTTTTCAAGGAGTTACCATAAAAAAACTCCAACATTCTTTAAGTTCTGATTCAACAAAGAACTGTGATTATGATTCATAGTTAGCTTGGGTTTAGAATTAGGGAATATATGAGATAAAATGTGTGATTTACTTGGTAAGCTAAAGAGCTACTTAGTTCCATGATCTGTGCTTTTTTAAAATTTGCTTGCTTTATTTTATTTATTTATTTATTTGTTTGTTTGTTTGTTTGTTTATTTATTTATTTATGCAAAGATAGTTTTCAACATTCATTTTGGTAATCTTTTGAGTTCCACATTTTTCTACCTCCTCCTCTTCACTCTCTCCTCCCTAAGGCAGCTAGTAGTATTTTTTAATTAAAAATTAAAACAATTAAGAAAAATTAAAATGGGCTTTTAAAAGTCATTACTGCAATCATAGTTTCTGTTCCATTCTGCTTAAAGGTACACTATCAAAGTTCAAGAAATAGAAAGGAAACACCAATATTTAATCAAGAGACATTAATATATTTAGATTAGTCCTGGTGCAATATTTAAATGAAGTCTTTGCTTCTAGTTCTGACTTACAGTTGAAGTACAATTTTGCATTCATTAGCAGACTCCTATAACCTTTTACAGAAAACAGTTACATCCTATATTAAGGGTGAAGGAGTGGTGGATGGCGATGGCATACTAATCAGTTTTGAAAAATAGATAAGAAGCAGGCAAAGAATTCAATGCAGACAGTTGATGTCCAGAAAGTATATATAGTACCTAGGCATGGGTCCCTCCATCTGTCTTTATCAGGTACTGTGTAAGAGACCTGAGTTAAACCTCATTCTGGTTTTCCTTGCAGATTGCACAATTTATCTCCTGAAATGTACATTCACCCTTCATCACCAAACCTCAGAGGAATAATTACAAGTATTTACTGAATAGACCAGGAGAAGCCATATGCTGCTGGTGAGAAGGTTGTGGAAGAGATGCTAAAAGCTCATAAAAATAATAAGACTGCAAAGTCAGCCACTTACAGTTTGGCTGCATTTAGAAATTATGTAAGCATATTGTCATCTCTGTGAGTATAGCATAAGATCCTGAGGGAGGGAAGAGAAAAATGGGATAGACATTGGACTTATGAACAGAAAAGGGGGTTCCCTCTGTGATTTCATTATCAGAACATGTAATTCAAATATAATTATTAAAGGAAATGATTAACTAAATTGAAGGATGTCATGTCATTTATGGAGATCTTTATAATGTCTTCACTGTACAAATTCTAAATCATTTCACAAAAAGCTTTTGTTTACCTATGGGATTTGAGTTTGAAAATGAAAAAACAATTATCTGATATTGTCAGTGAGAACTGAATACACCAAATTCCCTTCCACCCAATTTCCCTTTAACTAAAGTTTTTTTGTTTGTTTTTTAGGTTTTTGCAAGGCAATGGGATTAATTGGCTTGCTCAAGGCCACACAGCTAGGTAATTATTAAGTGTCTGAAGCCAGATTTGAACTCAGGTAGCCCTGACTCCAGGGCCGGTGCTCTATCCACTGTGCCACCTAGCTGCCCCTTAACTAAACTTTTAAGAGATGTTGATGATGATTGTTTTTCCTTCATCTGCAAAAAATTACATGACATTAGGGAGGTGATGCCATGACAAGAACATGAATTTGAGTGAGGGAGTGCTGTGCTAAGTGACCAAACTTCACTTTTTCTGCCAGAGCCATGTGGGTTTAGTAGGTAGATATGGATCAGGACAACTGGAGATGACCCTGTTAAGAAAGAGTCTGAGGCTTAATTCAAACTCCCATCTTCCTGACTCCAAGATCAGTGCTCTATCTACTGTGCCATCTAGCTGCCCTAGTATTAAGAGATAGACTAAGATACACTGAGATTGAATGGTTGGTAAAGTCAGAACAGGTCCTCTGAAAACACTACAGCTCAAAGAAAGGGAAAGGACACATTCAAAGGTTAGCTGATATGTTACATCAACAATCATGACAATAGTTTTGTTTCACTTTTTAATTCCCAGAAATATAGGACTGAAACCTCAGATAGCAGCAAGCTGCCACAGGAATTGAGAAATTGAGAACTGACAGTATTTTGAGAGCTTTTATTGTGAATTTTTTTTAATTCATCAATTAAAATTCTTCCTTGCTGTCAGCCTGTATATATGTTTGTGTTTGTGTGTGTGTGTGTGTGTGTGTGTGTGTGTGTGTGTGTGTGTGTGTGGACCAGTTTCTCTCTATCTTTTTACACAAAGTATATAAAATTCCAGAAACTTGTCTACCTTGACATTTTTTATATTTACTTTCTTATTTTCTTCCTATCTCTGTTTTGCCCTTTCCCTGCTACTGAATAATAAGTATTCCTCAATTCTGAACATTCATTTCTCGAACAATCAATTAATAGGCACTTATTAAACAGTAATTATCATCAATTTTGTTTTGGAGGTACAAAGACAGAAAATGAAGCAGTAAGAGGTTAAATTCTAGCAGGGGAGTATATATATATATATATATATATATATATGTAAAATAAATATGATACTGTGTTTCCCTCTATATATACATATATTTATATTTATAAAATGCACACATATACATATATGTGTACATATCATATATATCCATATATTGTAAATATATGTGTTCATGTTTATATGTATACTTATGCAAATATAAGATATTTTCAAAATAAACAAGGGCTTTTTTATAATTGTATATTTTAAAATTAGAGGATACATAAAGTAATGTATGTGATTTTTTAAAAGAACAATATTAAGCTTCCCATTCTTGGAAAAATTCATTTATTGTTTTTGTTCTAACGTGAAGAATGCACTAGCAGAGATGAAGAATGGAAGACAATCAGTCCAAAGGCACAGTCATGAGACTGAGTACTAAGAGTGAAAGACAACAAGAAAGTAATTTTAATTAGAAAACTGATTGTGTGGAAGGTAAACATATATATATATATATATGTATATATATATATATCAATAAAGATGAAAATATAGGTTGAGTTCAATTTTAATTGGCTTTAAATGCCAAGTAGTTCTTATATTTGATCCTAGAGGTACTTGTAAGTCACTGGAGTTTATTTATAAAAAAATATTTTGGGAGGTATGGGTGGGGATGATAGATTGAAGAAGGAAGGGACCTGATGCAAAGAGAATAATTGAAAGAGCATTCAATAAGCCAAAAGAGAAATTATGAGGACCTGAATCAATGTGATTATTATGGGTTTTGAGAAACTCATTACTAGAGTGGCTCTTTTGTTTTGTTAGTAAATATAAAAGGGGACAGCTATGTGAAAGAGGTAGAAATTGGGGCGGCTAGGTGGCATAGTGGATAGAGCACCAGCCCTGGAGTCAGGAGTACCTGGGTTCAAATCTGGTCTCAGACACTTAATAATTACCTAGCTGTGTGGCCTTGGGCAAGCCACTTAACCCCTTTTGCCTTGCAAAAAAAAAAACCTAAAAAAAAGAAAGAGCTAGAAATAGGCAGAACAACTTACTGGATATAGAGAATGAAGTAGGATGTGATTTGAAGGATAGAGATATAACCTCTACTAAAATAGGATTAACTTAGAAAAGTGATCAGTTGGAAGTAAAGACTATTTCCCTTCCCCTCATCTTAGGTTGCTATTAAAATGCCCATAGGCTATCCTATTTGAAATATCCAAATAACAGTTGACAATGAGATACAGAAACTCTTGTTTTGTTTATTTGTTTGGTTTTTCCCAAGGCAATGGTATTAAGTGGCTTGCCCAAGGCCACACAGCTAGGTAATTATTAAATGTCTGAGGCCTGATTTGAACTCAGGTACTCCTGACTCCAGGGCTGGTGCTCTATCCACTACGCCACCTAACTGCCCCTAGAATTCTAGATATTTCAAAATCATTTTCTTTTCTTGCATCCATAAAGAAAAGCAAACTCCATAGCCCTCTTTTTCAGCTCCATATGTTCATCTCCCTCTCCCCCACATCTTAGCCTCTGCATATATTATTCTATATGGAATAGCTTCCCAGTCTTCCAGTATTGTATTAGGTCCTACCTGGTATTGTATTTATGGCATTGTATTAATGCTGAAATGGATGATGAGTAAAATGAATGAATAGCCAAAATGTCACCCCTGTAACCAAAACCACTAGAATGGGATTCTCTTATTAGTGAAGAAAGATACCCTGACCTACCTAAAGGTGACAGTGAAGTTGAGAAGAGGCAAAATTTCAGTTTTCAGGCAATCTTCCTTTGGGACTCATTAGGGCCTGTGCCTTTTAGAACTGGTTGAGCCTCAAGTCTTTGAGGGCTGAGACACTTTGGACTTTCCTGACTTCCACCTTCAAGAGAGAAAATGAATAGACCAATTCTATTTCAGGACACTGAATGAAATTATATTGAGAGGAAATGAGAGGACCTGCCACTCTCTGTCATGTCTTGATCTCTAGCTTGCTCTTCTAGAGACCACAGTAAGCTCCCCTATTGAGTGAGCTCAAAGATAACATTTCTTATTTGAGTTGAGTTAACGCATTACTAATGGGAGAGTGTCTTTACTCTGAACTATCTATAATACAGTCTCTCATATGTTCCTTTTCTTATTCATTTTTTTACTGATTTGAAAAAAGTGATTTCTTTGCTATTTTCTATTCATGTTCATCATAGAAATTGTATTTGAGAAGAAACAAGTTAAGCCATGGAAATAGACTTTGGGGTCCTTCATCCCTCTAAAAATGATATAATGAAAGGAAGTTATTTGGAACCCACTCATATTCTCTATATTTATGGCATTTAAGAAGTAATTAGATATAATTCTAATCATGTTTCCTTACTCCCTCTGAGAAGAGTTCCACATTAATCTACTTCTTTTCTTGTCAGGAATAGAAAATTAAGTGGGAAAAAGTACTTACTTGGAGAAGGGTAGAGAAGAGGCTAGATATGCCTATTATGTTTCAATGAATCATATACAATTACAATCCTTCATAATATATGGGCCTCTCTATGTATGTGGGGACTAGAGCTCTTTCCTTAAACTTAAATTTCTAAAGCTTTATTCTAGACTGTGCATATACTTTGTCATATGTTTGTTAATGCTATTATGCCCTTATGTAGGGTATAATTCCAATGTGTGTTACTTAGGAACTATGATTCCTTGTCCTGAAATTGTATTTTATTAAATTATTAATAAAGAGCTGCTATGGATTCTTTAATAAGCTCCTCATTTTCATACTGAAAATGCTAAGATATTTAAATGCTTTTTCTAGTACTGAAGTAAAGGTAGGAACATCCCTGAGTTCTCCCCCAAACCACTCCAAATTCTTTTAAATAATGACTAACCAAGTTCTGAAGTGGTGGAACCCACAAAAATAGAGGAATGAAATAATTTTCCAGTCCAGGACAACTTGGAAGATTGACAATAAGAATCTGCTGTACTGAGGTGAGAGAGGTATGCAGAACAGTGTTGGCCTTGCTGGAGCAAATCGGTCCCAGCTATCTAGGAAGAGATAGTGGAGCACTTGGGTCAATGGTGATGGTAACAGTTTTCAGACTTCTCAGTGCAGAGATTTCTATGGACAACTTGGAAGGTCTACAGGAAAACCTATTGCACCAGGGTGAGAGTAGAGCACTGTCAAGGGCAGGTTTCAGCAGCAAAGACATCATGCAGTAGATCAGGAGCTGGTCTTGGTACCATTGAATCATCATCATCATCAGCTGCTTTCAAAGCTTTTAGCCCACTGACAGTAAGGGAGTCAGAAGGAGATTTCAGGTGTCTATTTGCTATCATTAAGGTAAGACTGTTGTTTTCCCCATATTCAGATCTGAGTCAAAGTGTGGGACTCCAGTCCCAGGAAAAGCAGCAGTAACACAACAGAGCTTATGAATAAAACAGAGCATCCACAGACCAGAGCAGAGGTCAGGAGACTGGTACAAATCTCTCCATAGATTATAAGTTCTTTGAAGAATTGAAAACTTGCAGGTCCTTAGAAGTATCTATGAAAACAACTTCAAAAAATCCCTAAAAGCATGGGAGTGTATGACCTCCACTCCAGAAGCAGAGTTCCACCATAACAAAGAGTTAAAATCAACTCATAGGATTGAAAAATGGGTAAACAACAGTAGGAAAAACAATCCGACCATAGACAGTTTCTATAGTCATGCGGAAGACGAAAATACACACTCAGAAGATAGCAAAATGAAAGTTCTACATTCAAAGGCTCAAAAAAGGAGTATGAATTGGTTTCAGGCCATAGAAGAGTTCAAAAAGAATTTTGAAAATCAAATAAGGGAGACAGAGTAACATTGGGTATAGAAATGAGAATTATGTGAGAAAATCATGGAAATCGAGCCAGCAGCTTAGTGAAAGAGATGCCAAAACATATTGAAGAAACCAGCATCTTAAAAACCACACTGTATCAAATGGGAAAAGATGTCCAAAAAAAAAAAAAACAATGAGAAGAAGAATGTCTTAAAAAGAATTGGCCACGGGGGGCGGAGCCAAGATGGCGACAAGAAGGGATGGAGTCTTAGGAGCTCTCTGATAAAATTCATCAGCTCAGGACTCTAACTAAACTTTTGAGAGACAGAAACCACAAAGGTACCCAGTGAGGCAGTTCTCCTACTCAAGGTAACCGGGAAAAGAGCAGAATGGCTCTGCTCCCTTGGGATTGGAGAGTCTGCAGTCAGAGGGGTGGCCTGCTAGAGCCAAAGAACCTCAACCTCCTGGAGGCAGCCCCAGGGCGCTGGGAGTCTCGGGTCACAGCAGTGGGGGAGTCTCCTGAGCTGCACCCCGAGGAGCACCGGGCACAAAGTGGGGGAACAGCGGGGGACCTCTGCCAGAGCAAGCATGTGGAGCCCAGCACTCAGGGCACACAGCTAGCAGCTTGGTCTTTCCCCAGCCCTGATTCAGGAAACAAAAGCAGGCAGAGCCCTAAGCAGGAGCCCCCAGGGCATGAGCCCATTGAACTGAGGGAGGAGAGTGAAGAGAGACTGCCTAGTTCTGTCCTCTGCCCCTAAAACAGGACTCTAGGGCTCTGAACACATTCAGATCCTGATCGCAGTCTAGGCCCCCGATAGAACAGCAGCCCCCCCCACCTCAGCCCCCTGGCAGAGGGGTCGCTTATGGTCATTTACAGACCAGGATGGAGGACAGAGCTGCACACACTGAGACCCTTGTGGGAGTGTCCCAAAAGCTCAAGAAACACCCCAAACCAAGTCCAGGCTGGGAAAATGAGCAAGCAGAGAAACAAAAAGAAGACTATTGAGAAATATTTTGCAAATGAGCCCAAGAAGGACCAAAATACTCAGTAGGAAGATGAGGAAGCACAAGCTCCTGCATCTAAAGACTCCAAGAAAAACAGAAATTGGGCTCAGGCTATGATAGAGCTCAAAAAAGACTTTGAAAATCAAATGAAGGAGTTAGAAGGAAAACTGGAAAAAGAAAGGAGAGAGATGCAGGAAAAACATGAAAATGAAGTCAGCAGCTTAGTCAAGGAAATCCAAAAAAAAATGCTGAAGAAAATAGCATGCTAAAAACCAGCTTAGGTCAAATGGATAAAACAGTTCAAAAAAGTTATTGAGGAGAAGAATGCTTTAAAAAGCAAAATTGGCCAGATGGAAAAAGAGACAAGAAATCTCTCTGAGGAGAACAAATCCTTCAGACAAAGAATAGAATTCAGGGAGATTGATGAATTTAACAGACATCAGGAATCAATACTTCAAAACCAAAAAATGAAAAATTAGAATAAAATGTGAAATATCTGATTAAAAAAAACAACTAATATGGAAAACAGACTTAGGAAAGATAATTTGAAAATTATTGGAATACCTGAAAGTCATGATCAGGAAAAGAGCCTTGACATCATTTTCAAAGAATTACTACAGGAAAATCTCCCTGATATTCTAGAAGCAGAGGGCAAAATAAAAATGGAGAGAATCCACCAATCCCCCAGAGAAAGAGATCCCAAAAAACCAACCCCTAGGAATATTATAGCCAAGTTCCAGAACTCCCAAGTCAAAGAGAAAATATTAGAAGCAGCCAGAAGGACACAATTGAAATATCGTGCAGCTGCAGTCAGGATGACACAAGACTTAGCAGCAGCTACATTGCAAGCTCCTAGGGCTTGGAATACAATGTACCGGAAGGCAAGAGAGCTTAGAATGCAGCCAAGAATGAACTACCCAGCAAGGCTGAATGTCCTCTTCCAGGGAAAAAGATGGACTTTCAATGAACCAGGAGAATTTCAAATGTTCTTTTTGGAATGGCCAGAGCTGAACAGAAGGTTTGGTCTTCAAACACAGGACTCAGGTGAAGCATGGAGATTGGAGGAGAGGGGGGAAATATGAGGGACTTAATGAGGATGAACTTCATGTATAGAAAATTGATACTGATAATATTCATATGAACCATCTCAGTTAATAGAGCAGGTAGAGGGAGCTTTTATAGTTGAAGCACAGGAGAAAGCTGAATTTGAAGATAAAATATGGTGTAAAAATGGAGTCAATAGGAAAAAAGGGAAATGGAAAGGGAGAAAGAAAAAGGAGAGGGGGAATAGTCCAAGATATTTCACATAATAAGATTTTTTTTATTACAATGAGCTATTGCAATGATATGGAAGGGGGGAGGCAAGGGGCAATGAGGGAAACTTTGCTCTCATCAGAGATGGCTAGGAGAGGAAACAGCAAATATACTCAATGGGGTATAGACATCTGGAGTAGGAAGGAGGGGGGAGCAGGGGGAAGGGTTGGGGATGTGAATAAAGGAGGAGAGGATGGACCATGGGGGGAGAGTGGCCAGATATAACACATTTTCTTTATTACTTCTTGCAAGGGGCTGGGAATGGAAGGCCTGCTCAGAACCACAGGTCCAGGTGGATTCTGGGCCTAAGGGGTGGTATGGGGGCTCAGGGCTTTTTGGCCCCAGGACCAGGGATCTGTCTACTGTGCCACTCAGCAACCCTACAGCAGAGTCATAGTGAAAGGAGAGAGAAAATAGAGTACATGGTAGTGGAGAAATAAGAAAGGAGGGAGTTGCGATCAGCAAT